>NC_092860.1:81646750-81834235 GCF_032062135.1 Pyxicephalus adspersus
TTCAGAATCTTTTTTTTCTAGATTTTCCTCCTTTAAAATTGGGTGCGTCTTATATTCCGGAGCGTCTTATACAGCGAAAAATACGGTAACCTATCCATGTACCATTGCAAGGCACCCCCATTTTCCTTTCTTTTTCTTCCCAGCAATGATCATCGCCCATCTTGATTGACCATACCAGAGTGACTCAAATGCATAGGAGTTCATCTATCCCTGGAACCTGCAAAGGAAGTCAGGATTGCCAGGTTTTCTTTCCAACCAAAGCTGATGCTGCACATGTGCAGCTTAGCTTTTTCACTTTCCCCGCTATGATCAGGCAAGTGCAGAGGAGAATTCCTTTACTTCGTTCCTTTCTGCAATAACTACCTGCCTAATCCTTTATTTTGTGAATAAATAAAGTTGGACTTTAGATATGAAATGACCATTATATTTTACTAAGTTTCCAGCACTTAATAAAAACAGTAATATGATTACTGGTCAGTGCACCCCCAATCGGGGGGGAGGCACTGGCCACAGCCGTGGACCACATGCCCTGTGCAAGTCCCTGGCTCAGGGAAGTGGGCAGGCTGTGTTTCATTCACGACACAACCTGCCCACTCTCCTATCGCAGGCTCTGATCTGCGATGGTCAAGTGGACTGGGTTATGACGTTATGATGTCGCTATGGGGACAACCGGCTCCCCACACATGCATGGTCAAGAGCCGGTAAGTTTAGTGGTCTGCAGGACCAAAAAGGTTGGCGATTGCCGTGCTGTAATGTCCTATTATTCTAATGCATACATGTATGAAAGTTGCTAAACACTTTGAGATATAGGCAAAAAAATGCTTCAAACCAGGAAGAGTTGTGTAGAAGGAGCTCAATATATCTATTAGATATAGGTAGGTACAAAAACCAATAGAAGACAGAGTATATGTGACATTTCCACAAAAATCCTTACTTACCAAGACTGTAGTCTTTCTGCATTTTAAATAGTGAATTTTACATGGTCTACTATGTTTTTTTTTCTTCATTTTGTATGAATATATTTGGTAGCTGCATTAGCAAACTATAAAATAACAGCATTTCTTTTTTGAAAATCCTTTTTCAGATATCTGTCTTTCCTTTGTTGGGGCACCTCTAATGGAAAATACATGCTGTAAGGCATACTTTGTATACCACAGAAATGGGTTTTATAAACGGGTTTTAATTGAAAGTTGTCAGAAAACAGAATGATTATTTTCTGTTGAGGGCAAGAGATTTTATTTATCTTACAGTTCATGTCATGTTAATGATAGTCACATCAATTGTATCTGTATTTTAGACTATGACAATAGAAAAAAAAGAATATGAGGCTTAAAATATTCAAAGTTGATTATTATTAGACATAAAAGAAGGTAAAGGGTATCACACCATTCACAGAACCCTTTCTGAAAAAACATACAATGGAATACTCACATTCCAAATCGTTGACTTAAGACATGAGAGGCACACATCAAAGCTTAGTAAATAATATGACTAACATTTTGGATGCTTCTGTAGAAGGAATGATCTCCCCATGAAGAACACCCAAGTATTTAAAAAGAATTGTGAAAGAATTGTGTAGGTTTAAATATCTCACTGTTTTTACTTTCTCTGACTCCATGCTGAGGATGGTATTATTCTTTGCAATGCTTATGCTTCTGAAACCTTTTCTAAGAGCTAAAGTGACGTTGGTCCAGAACAGCAGCTTGTAGGCGCACTGCGACAAGTTTATTTGTAGTACGGCTTGTGCTGCTTTTGAGGACTCTATGCTGTTTCAGAAGGCTCCAAACAGTTTCAGTATCAGTTGCACTTCAAAAGGGCAAGTGCTGTGAGTTACAGACATATTCCACTGTGTGTCTGAAAAGCTAGAGCAGTGGAAAAGTGGAAGGTAAAAGGACTGCATTCAGTTCTGCCAAATATAAACATCAAACACCCTTACTGACTTGTGGAATAACAGCAGAAATTACCATGAAATTGCATGCCATTTGGGATCATAGTTGGGTTTATGTTTATTTGATAACTTAGTCCCTCCCTTTAGTTATATTGTTAGTAAAGTTCATTTTAGTAATATTTTGAACACTCAGTCAACAGAATGCTGATAGAACTATGTTTTAATTTTGTTTAATCCGGCACATCAATTATAGTAAAACAATAATATTATAATACCTATTCAGAGGAGAACAATCATATCACTTCTATCTACATACAAAAAGATCATATATTTAATGAGGGCGCACCCTATGCTTTAGGGTGTGCCCTCAAAACAGTCAAATATACTTATTTGCATGGTATATCTTAAGGGTATGCTATTTTTTCATATTAACTTAATGATTTAAAAGTTTGAAAGGCTACTTCAATGTTTGTTTGTTATTTTTATGAGATCAAAGGTTGGGGACTATCAGATTTGTAGATATTAGATCTTTTCTGTACATTTCTTCCAGTGGTATAACGTTAAAAAATAAAGTATTCCTAAACCAAGATTGTTGTAACAGTAAATGATTTACCAAGTTAAGCAGCAATTTATTAAGCAAATGAAACATGTATTACTCTATATAAACTCCAACACTTGATTTGGTAAAAAAAAAAAAAAAAAGAAAAAAAATGCTTCTTTGAAAACACAGAAGGGAATGTAATTTTTGGATCAGTTCTGTAGAATGAAATTATTACATTTCATATGTTTTAACTGTAGGAGCTGCCAAATAACTTGTTTTCATTTGGTAAAATAAATGGTCATGCTGAGATTTTTTTTTTTTTAACATTGGTGAAAATAATATTTTTATCTGTTAGTGGGTCAGTTCCACTATTACCGGACACTGTGATCTAACTGCAGCTTAGAAGGAAGAGCAAATTGACTAGAACAGGCTACAAAAGGGACAGGATGTGTGAGGAATGGGGTAGGCTGAGGAGTGCAAAGGTTTTTGGCATAAGGAAGGTGTCATTTCAGATGAAACCATTGAGTAAAAAGTACTGCCCACCGTAGTTATTTTTTAATGCTGATACATTATTTGATCAGAATGTAAAGTAAAGTAAACAAAGTAAAGTTTGTTTTCTTAGCTGCCTTGCTATATACTACGTTACATGAGCTATGAGCAAACTGTACCTCTCAGGTCAGCTTAAGTGACCCCCTGATGATCTGTTTGGCTATCTGTAAGGGTTGCACTTTTCCTGATAGCCAGTAATGTAAGAGGCATTCTTCCTACTGACTACCACTCTAATGTACTGAGTTGTGAATAAAGTAATTATATTCACAGATGGGATGCCTGAAAAAAACTGAAGCCCTGGAAGTTATTTTAAGGGGTCCCCATTTTAAAAAGGTAAATTGACACTGCTGTAGAGGTTCTAAATCATTGCTATTATTTAAAACCAAAAAAGGGTTGACTTTAGATAAACTTCAAAAAGAACCCCAAAAACATCTTAAGAATGTTAATTATAGGCAGAATAATAATGTTGGTCAATACAGTCATAAAAAAAAGGAAAAGAAATTACATTTTATTTCCATACCTCCTATTCTCCTACAGACCTCAAGTCAAGGCTTAAAGGCCCTTTAATTGGATAGAATATGCAGGTGGAAATGTATCTTTTCTAGCATGATACTTTTAATTTGTTGTCATATTATAGTATGTGTGATAGTAATTATAAAGCTGTACTATCAAATTAAAAACTGAACTTCACTTCTTAATTATTCATGTACTGTGTTTTGCCTGAAAATGAGTATTGTTGGCCAAATAACCCGTTTGCAAGCTCACATTTTACATCAGGCAGCTGTTACCCATAATGATTTCTGGAAAAAGACTTTCAGGTTGAAATGGTTGCTATAACGTGTAAATGTTCACTTCGTGCCAAATAAATCCTAAAATCTAGTACACAACATGCCTGACAAATAGATTTCAAATAGGAACAAACAGCTAGTGAAGAATATATTAAAGAAACATGTGTCAACCAACAAGATTCATTTTCAAATGTTTACTATGATTAAATAAACCAAATACTTATATTTTTTGCTTTTAAACGGTAATAGATTATAAAGTGACATTTACTGGATTAGAGTAAACAAACGATAAAGTGTGCAGGTACCTACCTGTGATAGGTTTTTTTTTTTATTGGTATGCCAAAATGCCCAGACATTGTGATCAACTTCAACTTTTCTAGTGATAGGTTGTCTCATTGGGTAATGTATAGGAGGTGGGTGGTATCTTCTAGCCTTGGCACTACTAAGAAGTGGCTAGGCTGCAAAATAAGTTAAATTTATGACCTTTTTGAAGTATCAGTATAACAAAGCTATCTTTAGCTACTATTGGTAAAGTATTGAGTATATTATTATTTTATTATTGCTATAATACCAATGGAAAATGAAAATGACTACACCACTATATGTAAGGACTAGTAAGGTGCTGTTTTAAAAAAATATTGCTGATAGAAGAAGGTGCCAAAGCCATAAGGACAATTACTTATGATCTATATTACATTTATTTCCCATTTAATTTTTAAACACACAAAATAGTAAAATTATGTGTGAAGCCTGAAATAAAACAACATGTGTTGTATATATGGAGACTAATGGGCGGAAGATATGACACTGGCTATAAAAGTGTTGTTAATGCATAATGTAACGTTCTTTTATTTTCACTTAATCATACGATTTTTAAGGTGGATGCTATTGGGGATTATTTAAAAAGCCGTGAATCTGACATTTCCTGAAACATCTCCTGGTGGAGAATCTTCCAGGTCCATGTGATTCTCCACCAAGGAATGTTTCAGGGAATGTTAGAATCACTGCTAAATAAATAAACCCCTAATAGTCATCATTTTAGGTTCCCTGGTACAATTTTCCTATCAGCTGCCCCTGTAAACCCTGTAATCTATAATCAGAGACAAATCCCAGTTGAGAAATGAAAATTATTTGCACAAATAGGAAGCACGAAAAATTCTTTTCTAGCAGAGAAAAAACAATTGCACTAGTGATGTGTGGATTGATGAATTATTGCATTGATTACTAAAATGTATTCAAATGGAGAATTATACTTGGAAGACGCATGAAAATTTGCACAATAATTCCATTATTTTCCTGAGCTGAAATATCAAGAAAGTGTCATCACTGTTTGTTTAGTTGTGGAATATTCCCTAAGCACCAGGCTTGTATTTAAATCACTCAGAACATTTTGTAGTCTGCACTTTGAAATGGTTGCATTGTAAACCGGTATTTAGACATAACACTGGCAAGCCAGAATAAACTTTGATTCATTTCTGTTGTATACTACTGTGATGTCTGATCATAAATCCAAATAGGGAAGACCCAGTCATATCCAATTTCTTAGTGGTGTACAATTCAATGGAAATAAAACAAGAACAGACTTTCTAAGTACACAGCTTGAGTGGATGTTCAGTGATTATTTTGCATGTAATTAATGAAGGTCTTAGCAATTCCTGCAACTTTATAGAGAAGATATCTCTGTTGTATATCTGTCTGTCATCTCTTTGTTCCCAACCTTTTCAAATCTGATTGCCAGAGTAACTGATCATCACATATGAAGGAAGCATATGTGACTCTTTTATTTCCATTACAATCTCTTAGACCACTAAGGTAATCAGGGTGTATGGAGGAAAAAAAAAAACTATAACTTCCGCTGTTTTCTATGGAGCAGTGTCACAGTGGCAATTCATGGGCATAGGTCCATATTAGAGCGGATTGACACTTTGTAAATTAGATTCCTGATACAAGAGCAAAATAGCTGATCTTTTTCCCCCACTTCAGATGGAGCCCAAAATGAAGCAGCTTAAGGAGGTGCTGCAAAAGAACCATTTTGCCGCATTTCTTGAGGGTAGCAAGATCCCTGTGATCTCTGCTTTGTAAGAGTTTTTTTAAAACCACGGCAGCCATGTCCACCTGAACCACATTAAGGCTGACAGTATTAGGTCCAGGGCTGATTCAGACACCCTTAGAGGTGAGGTGCCCATGGACTGCTGGGTGCCCAGACTGGACCACTAGCTGGAGCTTGCACGGTATGTGCTGGAGCTGCTGTTTTGCCTTACAGCCATGTGTTGTCTAGAAGTGCCTTCAGTGCAGCATAAGGCTGGCTAACTTAAAATAAGTTAGTCATGGATTACCAATAACTAGAAAACTCCTGCTGCTGATACTTTAACTAGATACAGACTAAATGTGTCATCTCCTGTCATCTGCCCCCCCCCCCCCCCCCCCCCCAAAAAAAAAAAAAAAGGAAATGCGTTACAGGCTCCTGCCACCTTTGATGGGTGAATAAGTATAAATATGCTGTATTTCAAAGTTTGAAACTTATTCTTGTACACTTTGGTGTAGTGCAATACACTTAGGGATAGGTAGCACAAAACAGCATATATGAATTGAACTCATTGGCAGTTTTGTAAATTATATGGTTCTAAAGAAACCAAAATGTTACCTATGAGCGTAAAGAAGGTATAGTCTTGTTTTATTTTAAACACTAAGGGATGCTAAGGAGTGTGTACATCAGCTAACCTGAACATTTTTTGAAAGAAACCTGCAGATAACTAACCACTATAAATAATGCTATCCAAATTTTTCACTGTAGACATTTTCTCTTTTTCGAGTGATTATATCATATTAACTGCTTGTATGAAATACATTAGGAGTTATTTAAGAATAATATCAATAAAAAATAATTATGTTGCTTATGTACATGTATAACTGAGAAAAATATGTAAGGATTTTTATAGCACATTTCTAAGGCTCACATCATTTGTACCGCTATATGATTGCATTTGGCATTTGCAGTAATATGGTTAGCAGATGTTGATTGTCAAAACACCTGCTAAGAAAAGGCTGATTCTTTATTGTCATGGCCTCTGCCTCTCTTGATGGGATTTTATTTTCCAGTGAGTTTCTTGCTGTGACCCAGCAGTGTCTGATTTTAGTTCATTTGTGCAGTCAGTGTCTGTGGTGGGTCTTGGATGCTCCATTCAATAAATGTGCCAGTGCTCTTTGATAATTTTGCCAAACAGACAATGGCCACGATATGCCAGAACCTTATTTAGCATGTACCAATCATTTAGTGAGCCTAGACATATGTAACAAATAAAGTATATAGAAAAGAATAGTATAGAAAATGCTGTTTCAGGGGAACAGAACCATTGTAAAGTAGCATATGCATGCATTTATGTTACATGAAATGCACATAAACTCTCAATAAGCTGATAGCACAGCAGAAAAACAAATTAGCAGCTGTTTTAAACCAACAAACAAACCTTTATAGCTCTCAGAGTCATTTCGAAAACCATTTAGAATGAAATACAGAATTGATCAAAAAGAAATACATTGTTAATAAATAGTTTTTTGCAAATGTTATATTTTATATTGATTAGTTAATAAACAAATACAGGGGCAGTGCTGACAATTAGAAGCATTTTTATGAAGCAGTAAATGTGACATTTACCAAACATTTGCTGTAGGTGAATCTTCCAGATGCACATAATTTAAATTACAATAATTGATTTTCTTGCAGGGAATGTTTGGCAAATAGTATGTTCATTGCTTTATGTATATTCCCCTAATATATTAAAGAGTAATGTTTAAATGAGAGTATGCACTGTGATTAATGAATCATGTGTAAAGCAAATTCCTGTTTACTGATTGTCTCTCTTTAGAAAAGCATTTAGAAAGCACAAAGTCAGTTCACTGATATGAGGACCGTGAGAGTAGTCTTTATGCATCAGTCTAGTAGAGTAAAGCTGCGTACACACGGCAAATTTTTCTCGCCCGATAATCGGTATCGGCCAATTATCGGGCGAAAATCTGCCGTGTGTACAGTCGGTCGTCGTCCATCGTCCGACGACCGTCCTGGCGGATCCATGGACGATGGACGACGACCGATCCTAATGAAAGGGAAGGGGAGAGCGCGCAGCAGGGTGCCGCTCCGTCGCTCTCCCCCTCCCCTCTCCATAGAGCATGAACGGTGCTGTATGTACAGCATCGTTCATGCATCTTGCAGTCTTTTCTCGTTGGAAAGGATCGTGAAAGATCCTTTCCAACGAGAAAAATTGCAGGTGTGTACGCAGCTTTACAGTGAGAGCTCTGCAGTTAGCAAAACTTAATTTCTTACTGATTGTTGAGCTGCAGTCTGCCTTCACTACTAAATAGTGCCCTATGTAATTACTTAGATACCTAATACCTATAAATGGCCAATTGCCATGCTTGTAGTGCAGTACACCAGAAAAAATGCAGGTCTTATGTTTGTTTGTATGTGATGCAATGGCAGCTTATGCTAAATGAAAATTCTGTTTAATGCAATGCTCTCCCATTACTGTATGAGAGATAATTCCCTGCTAAGGCATGGCGTAGTATGTGGCTTACTTGTTAGCAACCTGGTGCTTGTATATACAATAGGTTTTTATCTTACGTCAGTCAGAAATATTTTTGTATATGTGGCACTTTCACACATTCATACATTTCACTGCAGAAACCTACTTCACTACAAAACCTACTGTATTGCAACGGACTGGTGCGACAATTGTAGCTTCAAATAATGTAATTTAAATTAGTGAAATACATTTGTCACATGCTTGTTGGATGTCTAAATAAATGTACACATTTGCAAAATACTTTAAGAAACTGTGTTGGGTCCCCCCCACCCTAGTGTGCCTGAGGAGCTTGTTGGAATTTGAAGCCTCCTTTAATAAGTTGTCCCCCAAATTTCCACCTCCTCACCCTGAGTAATAAATTAAGTGGTACATAATAAACCTAACAAACTTGAATTTTTTTGTTTATTATTATTATTATTATTATTCTTTTTAACTAATCATGGATATCTGAGAGATTTCTGAAACTCAACATGTATACAACCAAACTCTTGTTCTTCCCCCCTCAAATTCCAGATCTCACCCCAATATATTTCTAACAGTTAACAACACTGTTATTCGGCCCTCCCCTCAGGCACGTTATCTTGGTGTCATCTTTGACTCGGCCTCCTCATTTACCCCCCATATTCTAAACATTTCCGGGTCCTATCATTTTCACCTATGCAACATCTCCAAATCCACCCCTACCTGTCCCCTGAGACCACCAAACTCCTTGTACATGCTCTTATCATCTCTCGTCTGGACTACTGTAACATCCTTCTCTCTGGTATTCTACTAACCCGACTCTCTCCTCTACAATCTATAACTTATCCATGCTTCCCACTACTCCTGTTCTGCTGCATCTCTTTGTAGTTCATTGGCTTTCTTCTACACCTTAGAATCAAATTTGGTCTCTGCCTTGAAATCTCTCCACAGTTCTTGTCCCACCGACCTTTCTGACCTGGTAGAAAAGTACTCCCCTAGCCAATCACCTACTAATGACTTCCTAACTCATTCCCTCGTCACATGCACTGCTCCAAGACTTTTCTGGAGCTGCCCCAACTCTCTGGAATGGTCTTCCTTGTCCTATTCGGCTTGCTCCTACTTTCTGTTTTCATTTAAAATAGCCCTCAAAACCTGTCTTTTCAAACTTCCCTATCGTCTTCTTCTGTCTCTTAAAACTCTCACTACTTCCCAGCCCTCTATATGTCCTCTACACTTGTGTGATACTTCCCCCACCTTTTAAAGTGTAAGCTCTTGGGGGCAGGGTCCTCTCCTCTTCCTGTGTAACTGCTTGTATCTGTCTGCCATTTGCTAGCCCTATTTAATGTACAGTGCTGCGTAATATGTTGGCGCTATATAAATCCTGTTTATGAATAATAATGCTTATAATAATAAAAATAAAGCCAAATTTTTACTGTAACATTTGACTTTTCAATTTCCATAGTGGTCAAAATTTCTACACTCATCACTATTCTAAAGTGTGCCTAAATCTCAAGAGACTTTGAGCCTTTTGTATATATGTGCTAATATATTGTTATAAGGAAATTGTTCATTTAACCTTTCATCTTCTAGAGAAAGCATTGTGTGTTTTATATGTAGGAGCCAGTTGCAACTGCATTGTAATGTATCTTTACATAAATGTAATATCCCTATATAAAAATACAGAGATTCCCTAAAACATTCCCTCATAAAAAGCCAAATGTAACCCTATATTTATTTTCTACTATCTTTTTTTTTTACTTTTTATTTTTTTCTATTTCTCATTTTTTTTATTCCTAATTTCCTCCTAACATTAGGTTGCTAAGTTTACAGTTCTCCAGCCATTAGGATAATAGCCCCCCACAACAAAAAAATAAAAGCCAAAGTAGCTGTGAATTTAGAGAGTCATAGTTCTCCCCAGCCCCTATTTGGTGGGCGGCCGCCCAGCTGTCCCGCCCACTCTGCACGGCTCAGCTGTCACCCGTTCAGAGCATTCCAGCTGCTGAAAAGGGCCGCACAGCTAGGATGAGATCGGGACACAGGATGCTCCTCCCCCATCTGATAGCTGTGTTGTGGCTTCTATTGAAAACAAAAATAAACCTCGTGTAACAATGTATTTGGGTGTAATGACGTCATCGGCAGCAAAATAGCTGTGTGTGTACCTGCATGTCATTCTACAGCCTTACAGCTCTCTGTGTACAAACCTTCATATCTCCTAAACCTAAAATGTCATAATGACTTGTAATTTTCAGGGTGTACAGGGAACACATAGTGTTAGTAGCAAACACAATTTTTGAACCCCAGCTTTTAAAAATTTCAAGGTATGGGATCATAATTGTAAAAACTTGTGAAAATACAACATTGGGGTTCCTGTTTTAAAAGCAAGAGCACCTAGGAATCTCTAATTGGAAATGTAAATTGCGGACATCCGGTGTCACTTACATAGAAAGGAGCATTGGGATGGGGCCCCTAAATTGATACCTACATGTCACAAATCTATAACTGTCATACTGAGTTACCCTGTCTTCTTTGAATCCCAATTTCCCTGGAATGGTGTAGGTGAAAATGTAGGTGCAGTGAGGGGACCTACCCCTCACCACCCCTCATGACAGCTCAAGCATCATCAGGATTTCCCTTTCCTCAGCCAATCAGGGAGCAGAGCAATCAGCGGAGCTTTACTATGCTGACAGCTCTGCTCCCTTGATCGCTCCCGCAGCGCTACACAGCGCTACTGTATTACACATACAGAATACATGTCACAGCTCCTCTAGGGCTGCAGAATCGATCAGTGGAGCAGAGCTGTCAGCATACCGTGTTTCCCCGATGATAAGGCATCCCCGTCAAATAAGCCACCCCCCGATTTCTGCTCAAAAAATTAAAATAAAGCTCCCCGTGCAAACAAGACACCCACCGATACCTGCCACTGTGTGCCTCTGTGTGACTCCTCGGTGCTGGCTGCAGTGCAGAGTGAAACTGAAAGTAACTTCAAAGGACAAGCAAGCTGCTGATCCCTACCCTAACAGAGTCTGTTACCCGGCCGTAGAAGGCAAAAAAAAAGTGAGTCAGTGAACAGAAGGGGACAATGAATGCCACATAGTGATCAAAAGGGGACAATGAATGGCACAGAGTGATCAGAAGGGGACAATGGATGGATGAGTCTGGCTGCAGCATTCATAATAGATTGTAGAGGAGAGAGTCGGGTTAGTGGAATACCAGCGAGAAGGATGTTACAAATCTGAGAGGATAAAAGCATCTGCGGGTTCCCGTGCCTAGGTGCCCACAAAAAATGAAGCTCACTATAAAAGGTAGTTTAGGACAAGTGGATAAGTGAAGTAAACTATTGAAGGGTTGATAATTGAGCTGATCTTTGTTGTTCCTAATATGGGATGTATTTTCAAGGAGTATGGAGAGACATATAAGATGGATTTATATAAATAATGTTGGGGTCTATTAAACATTTTATAGCGAATAGAAAGGTAATTTATAGATGTTGATGAGAAATGTAGTACCTAGTTGCAGGGGACTTTTCACAGAGTAACTTATTTTAAGCAGTAGCAGTATACATAGAGGTGAAAAGGCTTTAATGTTGTGTTCCTAGTTGATGGTACATATACACCGTACGAAGAGGTGCCGGACGTCAGCTTGGAAAGCTAAAGTAAACTAAGCCTAATTTGTTGGGGCATATTACAAAAAGATGGAAAAATTGTACATACTAACAAGTGATGCGTTAGAAAGTTGGAACAAAATATAGGGGGCAGGTAGAACACTGACACAATATTAGGGATTACTGGACACCTGTGGCATAAATAACTGGGAGCACTAAATTTGCTGTGTCTTGTCCTGCCCACATTTTTACCACCCGGCTGAAAAAAATTTCTGGGGAGAACACTGAGGGTCCACTTTTATACCTGGAGTGGGCATATTTTCATCAATAAAATAGTGAAAAACAGGAAAAGCTGATGAGGTCCACAGATCACATGGCTATTTTGGTGAAAATTGTGCAGATCTACTAGTCAAAATTCAGGAGCGTGACCTGAAAAACTGAACCCAACTGATCACTTTGCTCTTTAATTTCAGCAAGATTGTAATTATTTCTGTAAAAGAAGTGCTTTTATTATGATATCCCCATCCTACCTTTCATGTACAGAGATTTACAACTTTGCATGTGTGTCTACTGCGCTTTTTTTTAGCATATCTAGAAAAAGCACACTTTTCATGGTGGTTTAGATCATCCAGATCTGTTATATGTACATGGTGCTGTTAGTCATTTGGAGGGTGATTGCCTAAAACAAAGGAGGATTATGTGTTGGAGAGCATATTAGAACCAAAATATATATATAACATGAAAACAAAAACCTTTATATGCCTTTGATTTATGTCCTTAGTTATCGGATGTTTTGTAGGCAGAATATATTGCCGAAATAAAGATTTTAAATGAGCTGGATGTGCCTGAAACATATATTGAAAAGCGTAGTTTAAATACCAGCAAAACACCTCACGTACCCTTAAATCATCCATTTTAATTGGTTATCCGTCTACCAATGCAATAAAAAAAAGACAATGTAGCAGCATGTTGCCATCAGGTACTGTTTGATAGAAATATTTACAGCCTGTTTAGTAGGGTTATCAGCCAGATAACCCCTGACACCATCCTTCATCACTAAAGACCTCATTAGCTATAAAATCAGGTGACATGTCAATTGTACCAGAACAAAGGAAGAATTTGTACTGGTAATTTTCTAGAAGGAAGCCTGTCTGGTTAAGATAGCATTTTGTCTCTCTGGAGTTGAATGCATGAAACAATGAAAGTGCTAAAAGCCTAAAAGGTAATATTTCTTAATAATAAATAAATGCATTGAAAGAAAATGGAAAGCTATATAAACTCTTGAGGAATTCATTTGTTAAAAAGACAAAATCAGTTTGCATTAATATGAAACAGTATCAGCATATTTGCTCTGTATTTAGCTAACATTTTCGTCAAGTTTTGATAAGTATAACATCTGGTCAATATTGAACAGCCTAAAGTTATGCCTATTTTCCTTGGCTGTTACTCACTCATCTGCTCGGAAAGATCTGTTAAAAATGTAGGATTTTCCCTTTGACGCTCTTTTAGACTTTTCTAACAAATTATAAAATTGTTTATACAGTAGAGGTTAATATAGGTCAGTCTGTACATATTTAATCCATAAAAAAACGACATAAAAAACTAACTTTTACAAATTAGCACAATGTAAAAACATGTACAAAGCAAAATAGACCTCATCTAGGAATTGGGTTTCTTTACTAAAAATCTTAAGGTAAACCAAATAATGAATAAACTGTTCTAAAGAAATATTTGCATTCACTTTTTAAATAAATACATCTGTGATTAACTATACAGACAAGTACATATTACAATAGAGCACATACAACATATTGAGTCATTTATTCTTGCATGATTTATTAAACATGCAGGATATAAGAAATATATATTTTTTAATCAGAAAACACACAACTTTCCATTTTCATTTACAACAAAAATATACTAATAAGGCAAACAAAAACCTCTGCTTACAGTAAAAGTTTTGGAAGTTTATTTATATAGGAACTTTACAAAGGAAAAGGGTAAAGATATAAAAAGAAAAGATTAGCACGAGTGAGGATCCTTATTTCAGTGTATAATGGATCCAACTTGGTAGCCATATTGAAAGTTTATTTAGGCTAGAAATCTAGATAAATGCCATGTAGAAATTCCAAAACATTCACATCTTACATATTCAGTCATTAACTTTGGAAGTGGCACAAACTGCATATTATAAATTACAGATACATCACAAGGAATTACAGGAAAAACGCATTCCAATTATTTTACTAATTAACCAATTTACAAATTTAACAACTTACCAATGTTTTATCCTTCAGAGTCTCAGAATGCCTCACCAAGAAGACTGAACTCCCCATGTTCAACAACATGACATTCCAAGGACATGGAGAACAACAATATGTTTCCATAACATTTTCTAGTACATTTCATTTTAGTAACCGAACCTGTATTATACGTAGAACCTGAACATAGCATAAAAACAGCTAAAATTATAAAGTAAGTATTTTCTTTACCACATAAAACATTTAGAAAAAAAGAATACATTAAAACATTTGATTAAAATAACTACCTATATATTTCCATCAAGTGTCCAACATGCAACCTCGCATTTCTAGCAATTGATTACTAAAAGCATAAAGATTTCTTTTAGTTTTTTTAGTTGGTAAAAAATAAATTTAAACTATACTTACCAACAGAGTGTGTCAAGAAGGCATCAAACTCTTCCTGTGCATTAATTAAATATAATATTGAATATATATATACTGAGTATTATTCATTAAGGGAACTGTTGTTCTCAACCTCATCTATTTAAAGGGCGTGGCGAAAAAGGCCTAATCGCGTCTATTACTTCTGGGCTGAGTAATCTTGATTTTGTTGACTTGTCTCAATCCCGGCTTCCCTTGTGTGTGCCAGCGATGAATGAACTCCCTTGCACATGCGCAGGAGTTATGTCATCCTAGCATGACCAATCAAGATGGCCAAATATCAAAGCCTGTTCTCATTCTGCTTTCAAATCTGTATTGGTATACTGCTTTAAATATAATGCTTCGTGTCCCCAGAACTAAAATTGTCTTTATTGCAACTAAACAACAGCAATAAACGTTTCAAGAGCAGGTGACGAAAACTGGTCAGCGAGCTGCTAATATTATCCAGCAAACTTTGCACTTAAAAAAAAAACAGAGCCTGATTCTCAATCATCCTAATTCTCCAAAAGGAGAACTCATCTCCATGTATGTGTTGTATGATTTCTCTCTTTTCATATATAAACAATCACATTCAACATTACAAGGCAGGTTTAAACTTGATTTTGAATTTTAGGAAAGGTATTACAAGACGTGAATAAGGCTGATTTTTTAAAATTTGGCTTTTTGAAAATGGGACAGAAAGAAGCCCCTGGAGTATTTTATGTAATTTCGATTTTTCCACAAGCAGGAATCTTAATAATCAGGAATGTTAGGTTGTGTTTTGTTATCGCATTTCAGGGCCTAATTTTGTTTTGAATTGTACCTTTAAACTATTTGATACATATCCAAAATATTAGTAAAAAATATTTATTTACCCCTCCTAAATGTACTGACCCAGAACAAAATTGTTTTTTATCCCACTAAAACAATTGGCTATGACTTAATATATATTTGGCTTTACATTTGGGAACCAATAAAGAATAAATAGCATATCTTTGCAGATACACCCTCAACCACAGTTGTTGTCATGGATGGTGGTTAACAAGATAAGTAGTACCTGGAGCTAACTTTTAAAGTTCTATGGGAACTGGCCTAGGCTCCCCTATTCATGTGCTATGCCATTGCCACTACTATTACTTTTGTCCTGGCTACCAATATTATAAAAGTAATAATACTGCATATCAGTTTTAGGAACAAGTATATTCTATTTACCAGGTTTGATGAATTTACATGGTGTTATCTGTATCATGTAATCAAGTCCCAGTTATTCAATTATTACTAAATCATGCTTTAACCACATCTGCAAGATCAAATTATCAGCTGGAAGTAAAGGATGCATTACAATAAAATTATATTTAATATTCATTAGGTTTCCTAGCAATCTAGAGTTTGTGGTCCCCAGAGTTTAGCTTGCACACAAGTTCACAAGAATAGCGTTGGTTCTCCTAGAGAGTCAGTCAGGGGTATCTAAGAAGAAAGTGATGTAGCTGATGATTGGTTCGAAGCACTGCAAGCTGTGCAGAGCAGAAGTTTCAGCTTAATCAAAACTGTTCTCATCTCCAGAAAATAAAACCACAGCTGGAGCTTACGGAAACATGGAAGCCAAAGGGAGACGTAAACTAAAGATATAAGGTGATAATGTCAAAAGTAACATTATCAGTGTGTCCTTCAATTTTCAGTATGTAGTCTGCACTTAAGTAAGTGGAAGCTTAAAAATAACAATAATGATAATAATATTAATAGGATAAATTATAAATAAAGTGGAGTTATCTGGTGATATTTAATTGTCATATCATAGTAAAAAATGGTGCAAATAGATTTCTTTTTGCTCTTTAAAAAGACCATTTTGAGTCACATAATCTATAAGTAACCCAGTCTTGCTGTACATCAACTTACTGTTGGTAGTTTTCTTTGTGTTGAAGCACATTTAGTTTATTTTTTGTTCTGTTTGAAAGTACTTATATTTGAAACCTAATTTTAGTGTTTTTTTGTCCTTGCCCACCAGAGAGCTAATAACAATGGCTTTATTGGAACTAGGTCAAACCCAAAAACAAAATTAGAATACATTGCAACTTGTGAGTTCCTAGATGTTGTGGCTGCCTTAGTATTTGTTTCTTGGACATTTTTACCGGGTAATCCTGCAAAAAACACGATACCTGGCTCTTTGTGGCTACACTAATTTCTTCACTGTATGAAGGGAGTCATGGTTGTTGTCATACAAGTTGGAATTCAAACTTCAATTACATTGAGCTTTTCGTTAACCTAACAAGAAGTAGAAAGAACACTGCATTTTAGCAAGATTAACAAGATTAACCTCTGTACTTTAAACTACTTCAAGTTCCCTGTTAGGAGAAGTAGGCCGAAGGAAAGTATAACCAGGGGCAAGAAGAGAGTGAAAAGGAAGGGGTTTAGGTTGGAAGGTCATCGGGGGCAGGTCAGGTCAAGGTGATTGGTGAAAGCAGGAGGCAGGACTACAAAGTTTTAAGGAGGGGTTGGGTTAATGAAATCAAGTCTATATCTGCCACCTATTCAAGGTTATTTCAAAGCCTCTGAATGTCTATGTTGGCTTGTTGGATGTTGGCTTTCTCCAGAAGCCACCTATTGGCTCTTCCAAGCCAGCTGATCAGGTCCTTGGTGAACATTAAGAATTCACCTCCACCCCATGCTAGACCTAAGCCTAATACAATATCTTGCTTAGGTACCAAGTAATGCCTTGGGGTTCCCACCTGTTCCTAATATGTTAATGAAACTAAAGGTTCACAATGGAATAAAACTTTGTTTATTATTTTTACTTTTTACACTACTATAATATACTTTTGCGAGCATCTATAGAAAAAAGGAGAGCAACGAGGGTCTGGCAATTTGACATGCTCAGTCTGGCAGACTACACTGGGGGAGAAATTTTTCTAGTATACTTACAGGGTTCTGTATCACTTTGACAGTTGCTTGCAACATTTTGTTTATCAGGGTCTGCCAGTACTATGATACAGAGTTCAGCTGATTGTTCTGAAAGAGCTGTACTCCCCCATTGTAATTTTTAGAACTACCTGATTCGAGCTTTGAAATTCAAATAAAAGGGATATGAGTACAGAAACAGCTTACTCTACAATGTGCAATGTATTTATCATAGTTTAGATTGTTTCCAAAAAAACAAGGGTTTTCCTAATTTTTTAAATTATAATTAGCAATACTCATTTTATTTTCCATGCATAAAGAGATGACTCTGTATTGTTGTTTTCTGTACCAATCCTTATTAAGTTTTCATGATCTGTGCTAAAGAAGATGTTGACAAATGCAATCAATAAAGTAATGGATGATGAACCAATGAAAAGATATACAGTTACCAAGGAATCATTGCACAGTTACACTATCATTTCTATTTTGATTAAAGTCTAGCTACATGAGGGCTACAATCAATAGTTCAAATCTTGTTAACCATTATTGAAATACATTCGATTTGCCGTTTAAAGGGGCCATACATATATTGTCTGTAAAAGGGGACACAAATATATTGTCTGTCCATATACATTTATATAAGATCTATTCATCAATGACCTGAACTTCATGTATTTTCACTTTAAAAAAAAAAATAAAAATGGGATCTTTTGGAATAAAGAATGTTCACATATAATAATGTGAACATCCATTTAGGGCAAACCAATAGTTCATAATGTCTTTATAGTATTTGGGTAGTTATTAGTAGAAGCACTTGATTTAATCCCACTCAGATCAAATAGGACAGAGTGGTTGAGAAATGCAACCAGTTACAAAAAATTCAAGCTGAAGTTTATATTTTTGTTAAAGATTCATAATATACCTGTCAATGACAGATACAGTAAGGTTGGATTGGGTCGTGGACTGCTCAATTTGTAAATTCCAGTCCAAGATCACAATAGCTCTTATCAAAGTTAGAATCAAATCCATTCGGAACTATGTAATCACCACTAGTGTTGGTCGAATAGCTCACTATTCAATTCGGCAGCTATTCGATTGAATATAGCAAAAAAATTTGGGTGGTCGAATGTCAAAGTCGAACACCATTAAAGTCAATAGGAGGACAAATTCGGGTTTTTTTCAGCACTGTGTAGAGCTTCTACAGCCTCCAAACAGATATAAAAAGATACATTATAAAAGGATACATAAAAAGATACATTGTAAAAAGATACATTGTAAAAGGATACATAAAAAGATACATTACAAAAAGATACATAACACTATTACATACCCCTGTATTTCGTGTGAAGATTAAAGAGCACCTGTCAAATCAATTTTAGGCTAAAGCTAGGTACACACTTCCAATAATTATTGTTAGAAAATGAACGATTACGACCGATCAACGATTATGCACGATTATACTTGAACAATCATATTGTGCACAATTCTGTACATGCTGTAACAATATGCTCATTCATATATAATCCACCAACAGTGTCCACACACTAGATACAATCGTTTGAACGATGCAGGGAGGGACATGTAAAGGAGAAAGTGTACCGCAGAAACATGCACAATCACTGAACGACACGATACTGTACACACGATAGATAGTGAAAGATCGTCGGCCAATCAGATCCACCGTGGCGGTCGTTCATTTCCTACGACAATCATCGTTCGTCGGCGTCCTTGGTTTTTTTTTTTGTCCAATCGGTTGTTCATCGGTTGTTTGTCAGTCGTTTTTAACGATAATTATTGGACGTGTGTATGCAGCTTTAGTCTACACGGACTGTTTCCCCACCGTTTAACCTGAGGCTTTTTAAAGCCCATGTTTGAAGTCCCCATGCATTCCCATGGGCTAATCTACACCAGGACGTTTCCTTCAGGCACGTTATTGAGCGTTATCTTAAACGTTGCTTGCAACATTTAAAAAATTAAAACGCTGGATAAACGTGGGAAAATTAAAACGCTGGATAAACGTGAACTCAATGGAGGCTTTTTCAAGCGTTTTTAAGCTTTTATGAAAGCTTCCACTGAAAACAATGGGGGCTTTTATAAACATTTTTAGCAGGACTTTGGAATCTGGAAGCCCCCTTTAATAAGGAGACTCCCAGATCTCCGCTGCCCCACCCTGGGGAATGAGTACAGGGGTACATAAATCCCCTTACTCATTCCCTGAAAGTGTTAAAATATAAGTAAAAAATAGTACAAGGCTTTAATGGTAAATTATTTTATTAATGTTTGTGCAATAAACTTTTTTTTTTTACAGGTTATCCCAATGACAGGAGGATTTCCAGGGTTGCAATGAACAGAGCCCTGGAAATCCTCCTGACAGTGAGGGATTGCAGGGCACTAGGGGTTAAATGTGGACAAGCCTCTCCATTCACCCCTAGTGCTCTGGCTGAGGTTTTACATTTCTCAGCCATTCAGCACTAGAGATGAATGGGGAGACTTGTGCCCATTCATCCCTAGTGCTCTGTGATTGGCTGAGGAAAGGGAAACCCTGATGATGCTTGAGCTGTCATCAGGGTTTCCTACTTCTCAGCCAATCACAGAGCAGTAGAGGTAATGAATGGAGATAGTATCTCCATTCAACCTCTATTGCCCTCGTATTGCCTGCGGTTACAGCTAATTGAAGGCACTTGCTTTCAATTAGCTGTGACCGCAAAGCTCTTACGGTCCAGGAATCCCACAATGACATTATGATTCATAATGTCATTGTCGGATAACCTGTAAAAAATAAAAAAAGAACAAGGTAAAATAAAAACACATACAAATAAATTAATTTAAAAATTTTTGCTGTCGAATCCCGAATTTTTGCTGTGTTTTTCGGGTCGGGTCTATCCGAATTCGAGCAGCCATATGCGGGTCGAATATAGGGACAACTTGAATTCGAACATCAACACTAATCACCGCTACTTATCTCCAGAACACACCACAAGGGATGATGGTCTGTCATCCCTAGTGGCTGCAAAGCTATTTTATGCAAGGTGACACTAGATTGTGACCTCCATGGTTACCCCCAGACATAGCTAGGCAGGAGATGAAACCGGCAGCTTTGGCTACAGTATAAAGAATACAAGAAGGTCAGGAAGTAGACAGAGGTCGATGCAGGTAGCAGGAAAGGAGTAGTCGGATTCCACCCAGAGGTCAGGGCAGGTGGAAGGCAAAGCATAGTCTGACACCACTGTGCACATCTGAACAGGCACAGGTAATACCAAGATGAACAAAAGAGAAAACAGAAGTGGCAGTGGTATAAGAGTTATTTGGTCCAATAAGCATCCAATATTCTGGTCAATAAGCATCAACATTTCTCAACATCATCATTGGAACTACAGAAAATACCAATTATATGAAAGTTAGAAATTACAGAAGATTCCTTGTTCCTGTGTTTAATACAAGATGAAGGAACTGGTAAATATGGGCACTGACAAATATTATTTTTTTTCTTATCTTTACCACTTTGCCACTCATATTAGTTAGTCTGCATCAATAAATCTGGCTAAATACATTGAAATATATCTTTTTGGAACCCCCTTTTCACAGTGCATTGTAACGTGCATACATAGAATAAAAAAAATTACCATTTATATTTTTATTGATGGTGGGCTGTAGGGTTTAATAAAAGTTGTTCATTGAGTATTTGCCTAATTCTTCTATATTGCTTAAGGTTTAAAGACTAATGTGTAAAATTTGTAGCTATAATTATTTTAAGAATATATCATTTTGCACATTCTCTTTTATAGTTAATGGGTTTATAATTAGATAGTCCAAAAGCTTTGCAGGACATTCAGTATGGACCTGACATTGACTTGATGTTTACTCTTTGTGTCAAGTTTGTATTCTGAACTTAGAAAAGCCAAAGTCTGTTCTGGTTTCTTCTTCATATAAAATCACTTTGATAGATCTGCAAGAAGAGATTTAGTTTCAGGAGGCGGAGGTCACTGTATTGTGTATTCAATGTAGTCAATAATAAAGTCAGGGCTTGTGCTGCCAGCATGTTAATAAGCCACTGCAAGGACATTGGAAAGTCATTATGTGTGGTCATTTGCTTCATTATGTTGCTCCAGCAAGACTTGAGAGGTCAGCAATAAGAGATTAAAACATTTCAGTCTAAACTGGCAGCATATTGATAGAATAATACATAATAAGTTTTCTTTGCTAAATCCATTGACATGAATTAAACAAGCCTTTAGACATATTAATGACTATTATCTACAATTAATATAAATGATAATCAAGAAATTGCTTGGCATATCTGTAAAGTTTCCAGTGATAGAATGGTCTAGTAAAATCTAATAAAAGTATGCTTTATAAAATTAAAATGCTTAGTGCTACATAAAAAAGAGTGGAATATTGGATATAGTGTTTAAATTGCCCCCCCAAAGCTTGTACATATCCCTCTGTTAAATCAACATTTAGCTATTGGTTATCTTGTAGAGGATGGAACATACTACTAACCTGGTAACTTTGTGTATTATTCAAATGATTTTTGGTAATTTTTAACACAGTTATGACTTTTTTTGTATTATATTTGGATAATTTACCATCCAAGATAGACTACTATTACTTAGACACTTATGCTTGTCTAGTATAAACACAACCTCCACAATAGCCTGAATTTATTTGTGACATCAACTAACTAACCTAATTTTTGCTCTAGATCAAAGCCAAACCTAACCTAGCCTGAGCCTTATTGCAATCCCAAAACATATGACTAAACTTTATCCTATCCCCAACCAAATGAAAATACTGTATTGTTTACAGGAAAATAGTTAGGTATCGGTCATGCCAGAAAAATAAAAATGTTGCCAATGTAAAATCAGCATCAGCCTTGTGCATATGTGGTTACCTATGTGCAGTTTGCTGTGCTCCTGGGGGCAGCCAACTGCAAAATGCCAGCTAAATGTATACTTTGTTTTCTTTTTGTTTTGGTTTACAACGTGATACAAATTAGTTGCACCAAGTTATGAACAATAAGGAAACAGTGCTTATTTTCCAATTGAGTGACTTTGATAGCCTGCTCACTAGAAGAATTGAGATCTACATCCAACTGGATAAACCATGGGATTGAGTTTGACTGGCTGCTCTCTCTCCCCTCCCTCACGATTTATACTAGCTTTCCACAGTGGTCCACTTTTGAGGGAATAAAGTGTAGATTTGGAAATTCCATCTGTTTTTGGATACAAATGATGTGTTCTGTCTTAAGTTACTCTGAATAAAGCGGAATCAATTGATCTGCGAAAAGCGTGATGTTTAAAGGTGATATACTCCCTAGACAAAAGCCAATAAAGTTTAGTCCAACACAAACCACAGGGGACCAAAGACCAAACAGCAATGTTGAGATGTAGAGAGGTGGTAACCCAGCTCCATATGTGATAAAAGTTAGCTCCATAAGTGTTTGGAAGCTCGAGCTTTCAGCTGTTTGGTCTTTGGTCCCCTGCGGTTTGATTTGGACTAAACTCTATTGGCGTTTGAAAAAATATATCCAAACATCTTTAACAACCTCCTATGTTTCTTTTGGTCTCCTTTGAGACCCTCCCTTTTAGTCTGGTTGCCGTCTGTTCAGTTGTGATAGCCCTCCATGTTTCTTGTGCTGTTTCCTGGTCAGGTCTAAAATGCACAATTTCAACTTGGGGTATAATGTGCTCACCTACATTGTACATGACTATTCTCTGATGAAGCAGATTTAATCTGTGAAATGCGTCAGAATGTACTAGAGTACAATATAGAGAGAAGAGGTATTGGCACAGCTTTCAGATCCAAAATTATGTCTCTTTACCTCTCCCCTATGGCCAAAATACTTGTAAACCATTCCTAATCAGATGTCTTTATTATCTCCAATGGCACTAGGCAAGGCTGTCCTTCGTGCCCTCTCTTTTTTGCCTTGGTTTTGGAACACCTGGTCATCGCCATTAGGCAAAATCCATCCATACACAGGATACTCACACTCAGCATAAAGCAGCACTCTATGCTGACGATGTGCTTCTTTACGTCACCCAACCCCTAATCTCTCTCTCTTCCCTATTCTCTGAATTCACTAAGGGGTGAATTTTAAGGTTAATCTCTCCAAATTGGAAGCGTTGAATATTTCTCTGTCTACAACCCTAGCTGCCCAAATCTCCAGTAATTTCCCCTTTATTTGGCGCCCCTCCCACATTACCTACTTGGGAGTGACGATCCCTGCGGATCTCCGGTCGCTTTCCATTAGTTTTATCTGGGATGGCCACAAAACCTAGACTCAAACATATCTCACTATGTAGAAGTAAACAACTAGGGGGTGTGGGACTACCCTAGTTTGGACTATATCACACAGCTGCTATCCTCCTACGAATACTTGAGTGGCAGGGACCTCTCAATAGCAAACTTTCAATTCAGGTGGAACAAGCTTTATCCCCATTATGCCTTAAAGCTTTGGCCTGGACCTCCCCATCCTATATTAAACTCTACCCTCCCGATTCTCCCCACACTTCTTCTGGGTTGAAGGTTTGGCACTCCTTGATAATCCTTCTTTCCCCCTGGGGTTATTCATAGAGAGTATGGAAGGCTACAACAGAGAATCTTAGCCTCAAGCCCGCCACTTAATGGAACATACTACTGGCACTTTTATCCCAGCTGATACCCGGCATCCTGGCCCACGTTCCTTGTTACTTGGTAGACAGCTCGATAAATTCACTAAAGATCTACATCTCTCCACCAAAGCCTGTAGGTTCCTGACAGTTTTTGAGAAAGTATGCACACTATCTGCTTTACCACGCCACCTGACCTCCGCACTATATAAATTACTTATGAAGTGTTATGATACCAGTCTTCCCAGATTTATAGCAGCATCCTGCTCTATTGGAAACAACCGTCCCCCCTGAACCTATCACTTTGGGTCACAAGGGTAAATGATGATGAGGATGGAAGAAATTAGGGCCTTGTGATGATGAGCAAATTTTATTCCCGGTGGGCCTGTTGGGAACACTATGGTACCTCTCACAAACTTCAAACTAATCTTAACGCCTACCCTTCATTAAGCATTATTTCCTAAAATGTATTGGTTACTTACCTTGTCACTTGGGTTCTAATTTTTTGCCCCCCCCCCCTTTTTGCCCCCCCTTTTTCTTTCCATATGTAAATGTTTTATTATTCTTAAGATACATGTTTTTGTAATGTTTTGCTAACATTGAGTTCTTCACTTTTACCATGATGCACACTGAGGCTGTATGTTTTAATAATTCCATTTGCAAATATTGCCATTTTTGTATGAACCTTGATTATATTCAATGTTTACCTGTTCTGTAAAATCCTTTATTAAAAATAATTTGAACCATAAAAATGTACAAAGTGTGAAACTGTAAAATGATGCAGCCTCAGATTTAACAGACATAGAATTCAAAAAAAAGTGAGTGTGACAAGTGCATTCTGACTTTTTGCTAGGTCTGTTCAGCTGAACTGAAGCAAAAAGATTCCAACGTCAAAAACCAAAATTACCCTTGCCAACCAACTGTGGGCCCTTAAATGTACAGCGCAATCAGGTGCTCCTTGCTGTGTACATGTTCACATAACATAGTTAATAATGAAATCATTGGGTTGTGAGCCAAATTTCTGATCTGGATAATCTGTAGCCAATGGAAATGCCTGGCTTCCACTGTTTACCACAGAAACAGACTCACAACCCAATAATTAAATTAGAAACATTTGCCTGTCATAGTGGCTGCCTGCTGTTTACAGAAAATGAGCCAATCAAAGTTAGCTGAAACAAAGGTTTTATTCAGATCTTTTAGAACCCAACTAAAAACTGCAGATATTAAGAATGATTTTTCAGTTGACCCATGAAAATAAATACTATGCAAGACTAATTAAAAAAGTAACAGATCAGTGCCAGTTTCAACACAGGTTCCACTCCCCAAAAAAATAGAAGCAATATCCAGTATCTATATCAGGGCTGCAGAAGTGACCTTTTGCATTCATGTTTGGAGATTATAATGGTATAAAGATGTGGAAATAAGTCCTATAATTGGTATCAGTAGTAGGAAAAATGACCTGAATGTTTATGGGAATAGAAGAACTGTGTTGATGTTGTCAGATGATAAAAAAGTAAGTCTTATTGTTGTATCTGTATTCAGTAAATACTGTGTTCTTTTTAGCTAGCCTTAGAACTATGCTGAACAAGTATTGTACTGACACTTTTGGGCTGGAGATCACTCTCCATGAGAGTGGTGGAATATTTTAAAGTTTAGATACTGGATGGTACAGCCTACTTACACTTGGCACCCTTGGACACTTCACAATGGTGTGGATGAAACAACCATGAAATTTGGAGGACAGTGTTCAAACATTAGAGACTGTCCTATAGGATCTGAGACATTTTTTGGCCTATTATTATACTTAGAATGTATTGTTGAAGCCGTATTGCTGCAATTTAACTTTGGTGAGCATATTTCATAATAAAATACATTAGTTAGTAACATGAATATAATAAATGAAGTGCTATTTGTTAAACACGGATTTCTCTGATTAGACTAGGCATCTATTTGTAGCTATTGCCATGAGAACTAAATATTTTTGTTTAATAATATACTTTAATGAATACAAACAGAAATTTTAGAAATGTCCATGGGAAAGTCTTGTTGACTTAAGGATATTCACATGCATCTGATTTCCAATCATATTAAAGGCACAGGGTGAGGGTAACTGAACTGTGTTGACATCTTTAACAAAAATATTTTTTCCACAGAATAGCTTTGACAAAAGACAAATGTTTCATTCAAATGCAGCAGTTCTTAAAATGGAAACTGTAATGAATTTGTCGGTGCCTTATGCACAGTTCACAGTGTCAGCTTTGTGTATTGAGGTAGTTGTAGCTTTTTTCCCAAAAATTAAATTTAGTGTTCCACCCACTAGTCTAGCTCTGCATAAATCAATGATCTGATTTGCATGTACTTTGGAGAACAGGCGTATTCTCTGCACATATAAACCCGGCTTTGAATATTATGTCAGGGCTGGGATCAAAGCAATCTAAGAATTTCAGTAGATGTCCTGATAGAACTGTAATTCATATTTGTAATATGCTGTGCTTGTGTCAATTCTGTTATTAAAACTCTTGTTTCTGACTCCTTTTTTCATTTCAAAGGAATTAGTTTTTTCTGACCTTCTTGTACTGAAAAATCAGCCTGTGCCATAACTTCTTTCTGCTGACAAAAGTGTGAGTTCACATCGTGAACCTGTGCCACTCAAAGCAATAAATAATTGTGAGAGATACCAAAGACAAAGGCACATGGAATTATATATAGTTTATTATGGGTGCTGAGTAGACACCAGCAATATTGAAGTTTTTTCTAACATATTGACGCAATGTTTAAATTGGTTTCATGATATTTAGACTTTATTTATGCTATCCGGTTTAACAAGAAAGCTGTGTGCTAAAAATTGTTTGGATCCCAAATCAAGTTTTACAGAATAGTTTACATTTATCTTCCAGGCTATTATTACTGTTTGTGTCCTGGTTTGGGATATTTAGGTATACTTTGTGTCTCTAAAAGAGTTTTACAAGAACAGGAAATGAGGGAAAATCACTCTAATGGAGAAGCAAAAAAAGTGCATTCATGTAGAGGAGTGGGTCAAATAATTTAATAATTATATTCACAAGGCTTAATGATAAAGTTTGGTGGTGCAGAATGCATTTGTTATCTAATTGTTCTGCTATAATAAAAGTCGCCTGGTAGTTTTTTGAACTGTGATTATGATGCCAAAAGCACAAACTGCCCCACAGTGATATCAGTATATGCATAATATGATGAGGTTCATTTATAAAGAAAACATAAGCTGTTCACTCAGAAAAGTTAATTATCACTTTGAAAGCGGTATTTCACATTACTTTAGCTTACTGAATGTTGTAAACGTTTATTTTGCAAATTTACCCAAACACTTGTTTATGTATTGAATTTGATATGGGTATTGATTGGATGTGATTAGGTGGTTGAAGTCAGAAGAGCTTTTTACCACTCAGCAAGCTATGTGAAATATACCCCGCAAGAGGACAATTAACTTTGCACATTAAGGAACATTCTCTAAACCCAAAGCAAACTCATTGGAGCTGGTATTGCCCATCACAATATAGGACAGTTGGGCTACACAAACCAAATCCATTGGGCTGATTGATATTGGTATTTGCTCTAACCATTGCTGTTTAAAAATTCATTGTGATCAAACATAGAAAAATTGTTATGGGATCCAACACTGGCTTTCTTTGCAGATCGGGAAATGCTAGTTTTCCAGGTCAATGATATAAAAACTACTGAAGCCAGAAGATCATCAAGAAAACCGGATATTTAGGAATTTTTTAAGCCAGAATTTGTAACAGTAGTTCCTGGGCAGCTCCTAAATGCCTCAACTACAACTTCACCACCTGTCAGAACAAACTATTTGGAGATTGCAGTTCACATGTTTCCTTTATGAACTGCCTTTTAGTTTATGAACTTTATTTTTAGTTTTAAAGAGAGTAGAGAGAAATTCGATCCTCTTCCAAATATATTTTTGCTGTCTATGGAAATGTTAGAAAGATTCCCCCTTTGTTCGTCCTGGGGAGCATTGGTATTGCAGAAAGTATGGGGAATAGGTTGAATCAAATGATGGGGAAATATGCTCTGGTGACTTCTACAATAAAAATTACCGCTACACCAGGGGCACATCCACTCACTTCGTGATGAATTTCCAAGACAGAATGTTAATGGAAATCACATCATTAGGACACAGATAGCAAACAAATAAAAACAAAAAACATAAAATAAACCTCTAGGGAATTTACCCTTCCCTACTTTATCCTAAACTAATAAAAAGTTTTGGCTTTACATATTCTTTAAAGTAGATTATAAACCCCATATGGTTCACTTTATTTTACTGAATTCCTTTACATTAGATGAAGGTTTCAACGTTTTTTCATTCTTTTTAGTGCTCCTGATCTCCTCCATTTTTAGGCACTTTCTCATTACATACAATTGCTCCATTGCCAACTGCATATTACTGGACCAGCTATCTGACAGTGACAGCAATAGATCAAGTTTGGTAAATATGTGACGACAGGGTTATTTAGGTCTACAACAGGGACATGAACAACAATGCAAAAGTACAGTTGGAAGACAGTTGTTGGCCCAAAATAGGAAAAGCCGGAACAAGGATCCTAAATTTCAAGAAAAGCTGCAGATTTTAAAGGATTAAAAACAAATATTGTTATTTCATGATAAAACAAACTGCATATGTTTTGCTTATTAAGTTTAGATCTCTTTATTTTTATTTTTTGGCCACACAGATCTTAAGTCCAATATAAAAACCAAATGGTACAAGCTATTGCCAGGCATGGCCACATCAGTTCAATTGAAAAATGTGTTTAAGTTCACCTTCAATGTCTAAACAAATACCAAGCAATTTTCTAGCAATCCCATTAATTATATAACATTTATAATATCAAAGATAAAGTAAGGTTAAGGAGCAGTGAAAATCAAATACATGTACGTTATTGGAGAGAAGAAGGAAAAATAATACTTCCTGTGTTTGAAATGTCAAGGTGATGGCTTGGTAAGCATCAAGCTAATGGATAATCAAGTGACAGATAGCTAATATATAATTGTTCAGCAAAATTGGCAAATGGCCACAAGTGGCTACCAGCCAAGTACAGAGTTTTCAGCATGCCGATTCAGCATAATATAAATGTTAATCCACACCTTCTGTTTGTAATAGGATAAAAAAGAAATTAGCCTTAAGTGATACAAACAAGTATATCCAACAAAGTTTAACTTTTTTGAAAGGTGACCACGTAAATCCACAACAACTTACATCTTACATCTTACATGAGCAATTACATTTTTTTTCCAAATACCAACAGCATAAAGTGTTTGTACACATTTACCCCAATAATGCATATCTAAATCCAAAAATAAATATGTAAAGTATTGCAGCTTACCAGTCTTTAAATGTGTTAACTTTTTCATTTATTTTTAACCTGGTGATATTTCATGTAACATATTTCCAGTTTCTAAAAGACAATGGTCAATCAAGCTGAAACAGGATAGGACTACAGGAATCTACCCTTCTGCTCTTCTTTTTTTAAGAGAATGTTGTGCTGTAGTCCCCAGAGGTAGCTAAGGAAAATGGGGCTGATTTATGAAATGGGAGAACCTGGGTGATCCAGCAAACCTGGGATAGATTTAATCCAAGATTGAAAACAATTGCCAAGAAATAGCAAATTAGGTTAGGGAAATCCATTCCAGGTATTTGCTATGATAGTCTATTTTCTCTAGTCTTGCAGAACTTTAATAAATCAGGCCCTGTGCAACTGATAACAGTCAGAATGGCAAGGAACCACAGGAAGGTATCAGCCTAAAGTATTTATGGCAAGATCAGCTTAACTATCCATTATTATTACACACAAAAAAAAACACCCAATAGTGTTAACTGTCCTTTACACCCATACCCACCAAGCAAATACTGGGGTGCAGGACCATGACATGACCATGATGCTGCCAACTAGCCCATCAATGGTGGTTATGTAACAAAGAACCCTGCTAATCTAATGTAATACATTTGATGTTTTATGTGTAGCTTGCTTACTCATACAATGTGATTCATCTCAAGCAATTACTATTTAGGGGTTAAGCATACATATTTAAGAGTATCACTTAGCTTTAGGTTATTGAGTGTAATTGAGATAGATTGCAACACAGTTTTATTGTTATGTAATTAGGATATTTCTACAGGTTGTGGAAATAGAAATTGTAGCTTGTTTCTAATTTGTTTGTATACATCAGGCAACTTCCAGCCATTTATAGTAGATGGTAGGCAGGCAGACATTGAGTTATATAGAGGACTTCCTGCTGTGAAGAATGAACATTAGTTATCAGTCACCTATTACATTTCATCATAGTTTGGTCCAGGACTATACCAAGACTTTATGGCTCCCTTATCCCCTGGTAAGATTTACAATATTGGCAAGAGTATACTGCTTCCTGTAATGAAACAGCAATATTTACCCCACCTACATTATTTGGCTTGATAATCCCTTCTGGTCTTCTGCATGAAAAAAATCTTTGTTATAAAAACCAATACGGTGCACACTTTTTTGCATATGCAATTTCATATGGCTATATGTGACATGAAAACACATTAAACATAATACTTAAAAAAACTCATAAATCTAGTAAATACAGATCTGTAATAAAGATACATTTACTGTGTAAGATTCTTATATGTCCAGCGATCTGGTGCTGTGTACTATTGCAGTAACAAACACTGTTTTTTCTGTCCAGCGATGTCATTTGCAGCAGCAATGAGAACTAAGAGATAACAGCAGCCCCTGCATCCCTTTAGCTGTGCAGCCTGATGTACTGTATATTATCAGCATCCCCCCATCTCCTCTTGCTCTGTATTCTGGACTTATCTCGGTTGGAATCTTGGTACTGCTTTATCTAAGCGCTCCTAGTTCTCTGCTGGGGCTTGCTATAGGTGAAGAGTGCAGCGTTAGATTGGGGGACTGGTGTCTGGTGAGTACTGTTGCTGGACCAGGGCCTTACAGTAACATTATTATGTAGTGCCAGGCCCTCACCTTGTGGGGTTTTTCTCTGACTTACTGTTTTGTCCAGGACAGAAAGTGAGGGTACAGAAAGGAATTATTAAACTGATATGGGTTTTGACTTCCATTACTACCAAAGCAACGGTTTTGGCTTTACATTCATCCTAAAGCCAACCTACACTTAAATGTATTTTACAAATCTATTGTAAAAATTCTAGTGTTTGATATTATCCTTATAACAGCAGTTTAAATCAGTACCCAGCATGCATTGCCCTTAAAGCACAGCAGCAGATTAAAGACAAATCAGTATAATTAATAATATGAAAGTTTATTGCAGGGGATGTGCCACCAAATTGCCCTCTATTGTTGTGCTTGGCATAGTAAAAAATAAATTATTTGAGAAATCTTTTATAAGGGGACACAGTACAGTGCCATATCTACTGAAAAAGTGGATTGTCTACTTTAAATAATTCAATATTATTATTAGATAACAGGTAGGTGGAAAGGTGTGCATTAATAGGTTTAAATACACAGGCATCTTCATTAGGCAATATATATCATTTTAATCTATGATAAAGGCAGTGTTATTTTTAAAAGCAACATTGTTCCAAACTGAGAATGTTGCTATTAACCTAATTGTTTCATAACTCTCTCTGAACCTTGACTTGATGCATTGTATTTTATATTAATCTACAAAATAAGTGCAATATATTCTAGGCTGTGGGACTCAATGCTCTTTCCTAATTTTATCATTAAGAATAATGAATAAATGACTACAAAAGTTGTAGCATTTGGATGAAGATGTTTGCTGCCCAATTAATGGAAAGAAAATATAGTACATTATTGGCCTAAAGGTTTGTTCTTGGCAGTTTATAATTCTTTAAAAAGCTTCAGTCAGCAGGATAAATTAATCTGATGTGACCTTTTGAACAGTTTCAGTCTTCAGTGTCCCTTAAAGATTACATCTTTAAATCCTTTTAACCAGCATTACCTAGACATTGCTTGTAGCTCTGTTTTAAAAAAATCAATTACAAAATTTTGTTTGTGACAATTTTTGTCCAATTAATTATTGGTTAACCTGGCACTTTCAGGTTTAGTACCAATTTAGTACCAATGTCTCCAGTACTAATCTTATACTGTTAGCTCAGATACAAGTAGTTTCAAGTTCAAATAGTCAGCATTGCTCATAAGATTTTTAATATTTATTACATGCTTATAAAAAGGAATTCTGTGTATGATATATATATAATCATTGAGAGATGATGTGAAACAAAATATATATCTTGTTATATTTAAACCTGTCAATGGATTTGATTTATTAGACTGCAAGCAAACAGTACCTTTTTGTAAAGGTATTTGTTGGAAGCAGGAAAAATGGACAAGTGCAACTAAGCCCAAGGTTGGTCTAGGCAGCATTTCAGAGTCAGGAAACTGACAGAGCCAGCAACAATAAATCCTTGAGATAAACGCACCAGCAGCAGGTCAGCTATGCTTAACGCTACAACAGGCAACTGATGAGTGTTGGGTTTCAAAGGACCAGTAGCCAAAATTGCAGTGCAGGATTGAGACCATTCTATGAGACTATTCTGCTCATTTGCTGCAGTACAAACTTTCAGTCCCCTTTCGGCTGCACACAGCCTCGATGTATGTGCTAGGGATGCTAAGGATATATCTCAGGTGGAAAGTGCACTGCCAAAGGAAAGCTGGGGATGCTGCAAACAGCTGAGCAAAGGGCAGACAACTAGTTCCTAAACCTCCTTTGCTGCTGCAAGCGATGCTGCCAGTGGGAATACTGCATTGGTGCACAACGCGGGATTGTCGGCCAGATAAGCATCTCCTAACAGGAAGAAGCCAAGGGCTCAGGGTCAGAGTACCTTCAAAACTACAGGTCGTATGAGATGTCTCTGGTATACAGTGGTTAGTACCTAATAAAAATGGTCCAAGGAACAGCAGGTTCTAGTAAATTGATAGACAGGTTCATGGGTAACTGAGGCTAGAGGAAAGGCTAGACTGTTGTGTCTCATACCACAAAAGAACTAGTTTAGCACAAATTGCTAAACCAAAGCTTGCTGCTTATGAGGTTGTATTGCCAAAAAACAGTCAGAATGGTCATGCTGGCCCCTGCCCACCTCCTAAAGCAACTACAGTGGGCATGTGAACCATGGTGTTCCATTAGCTCAACATCTTTAATTTGAGCATAAAATCGGAGAGTCCTGGGGGGAGGTTGATTCCCAATGTCTCCATATGAAACATTAAACCACTGTCAGAATATGAGAGGCCAACTTTTTGCCAAGTTTGGAAAGGTCTTGTATGAGTAAGCCCAATAAGTGCGCGACTACACCTATGGTTATCGTGATCTGAAATAGGCCTTCTAGCAAATCATTAACCAGTTTGCAATAAGAGGCTAGAGTCGGGCATGTCCAGAATATATGGTACAGTGTGTGGACCTCCCTCTGACACCTCCAGCATCTATCACTAGTGGTGGGAAAGATGGTATGCCTTGGACCAAGAGATATATGATATTGGAGATTGTTGAGGTGAGTGGAGCTTTATGGTGTTCTATGGAGGGACCTTTTGCCCTGCTGTCATGGAAGCACAGGAAGAGGTGGGGATGCTGGCTAATGAGGCCGAGAGCTGGTGAGGTCGTCGTTCACAATGGAGCCACCCTGTGAGGGGGTCTGGTACTCTTTTAACTAGCTCCCTGCCTTTGGCAAGAGATGCATGTGTGTATGCTCTGGACCTTGCTGCTTTGGATGGTAACCAGGCAGCGGGGGGCTGCCTCTGGCTGCTGATGCGTAGATACGTGATCCAGAGAATCCCCCAGCTGGGGAGAGTGTGCGGCGCAAGGCCACGTGGGAGCCAGCGCCATGTTCTCTCTCCCATGGCTTCAGGAGGATGGGGAGAGGGGAATCTATGTAGCGTGGCTCCTGAGGTCAGAGGCTGGCGGGTCCGTGACCCTGGTAATGTGGGGTCCTTCTGTTTTTTTATATTCCCAATCGCTGTGTCAACTGACGATCCCTGTGCCAGATGATTGCAGGCTGGTGCCAGAGGTAACTCAACGTGCAGCAATTCACACCACCATTCAGACCACGCTCCATGGGTCAGAGCTTTTTTGGTGGCACAGATGTTATATGTCTTTGCAATAAACACATGTTTTCCCATGTATTATCTTTTTGAAGACAGTGCAGGTATTTTCGTAATATGGGAGAAATGCAGCTCCTAACTTCTTTTTGAAGACCCTGCAAGTATTTTTAGGCCCTAAAAGTTGGTAAGTGGGATCCCAAGTCAGGTCTGTGCAGGGGCCCAGTGTTGGCTATCTCCACCACTGTTAAAACTCAATAATTAAATAGTACTATTGGGTGGACTAACCTTTAAAATGGTAAGTATATGAGCTAATATTTTTAGGGGTTTAATAACAAAAAAAAAATCCAAATTGTTCCAAAAGAAATTTCATCATTAAATTAAATTTTAGGGTCTACGCAGCAATATTTGGATGCGCAGCATTATTTGGGTCTACGCAGCATTATTTCCCTTATAAAGGTAATCTTGACCAGAATAATTTGTTGCTTTTAGTATATGTCCCTGCTGATTTCATCTTCACCTTGTAGAACTCAAATTCACAAATTACTTATTTTAGTATTGTAGATGATATGGTCAGAGGTGAATTGTGATACCTGATTGTAACCTACATACTATTGTAGTGCTAATACAGGACCTCTAGATAAACATTCACTTGGAACTGGGAAGAGATACATTTTGGGTGACCTAAAAAGTTTTTGTTATAGTTATTTCCATGATTATTGGAATATCTCAAAAATAGCAAAATAAACAAGCAAATCTTTATTAAACTCCACTTTACCTATATGTTTATGGTTTGCTAAGAATAATTCTGTTTGGGTTCCTTAGTCTCCCATGATCTCACTGATCAGATATCCAGATTGCATCTCAGGGTCAACAGATTCCTAGTATAAAATTCTTTATCATTCTTGGTAAGCTGAGAAGCGTGCAAAGTTTTTGTTGCCTGTTAAATGTTTGATGAGAATCACAGATCAATAATATTTCTCATATCATGTAAGGTAAAAAAAAAGTTTTCATAGGGAGTTAATGCTGTTTGATGAACTCTATATGAAAAGTTTCATCAACAGTGTAAGATATCCTTTAAGAGAAAAACTGTCGGTATGTGTAACTGGTATTTATCCTATAAATTGCAATAACTTGCCTTCATTTTGTACGGACTGTAAAAACTAGACCTGAACAATCAAGTACCCCTTACATATGGAATAACATATTCTTAAACATTATGGTTCTTAGTCTATATTTGCAGTTTCAAGTTTGTGAAAAGCTTCATAAATTTCCAATTGGTTTGTGCATTAGGCTAATAATTCAAATTATATTAATCAAGGCACTTTGATTGAATAAAATTGAATGATCATTGTGTAGCAGTTATTGCTGTGAGGATCCCAGCCCATTTTTCTTCTGTGTTGTGCTTTTATTTCATTATGAGAGTGTTACCCTATTTACAATTTGATTTAAACATTAAAAAATGTCTAAAGCTGAAAAAGTACCAACCAGTCTAACCGTTAAGATCAAATTTGAAGATATCCCTACTTAAATGAGTACCAGCTGGCTTTGATCTCATTCCCAGCTGATTAAGCATTATTCACTAATGTGTTCTTCCAAAAAGAAAATCTAATTTTTAGGTACCAATTGTAAAGCAATATCTTTAAGACCAAACCAGCCAATCAGAATTCACTTCCCTTACAAAAAGGCATTTGATAAGATATTCTTAGTGGCTGCACTTAAAATTAAGTACTAAAAGTGGACCCATCAATAGGAGGTATGCATAAAATACGTGAGTCCATGTATATAGTCCATAATATACAAACAAATTCATTATTTTTTTTCGAAAACCTCCTTTGACCCCGTTGAAGAAAATAAGGGTGTATTTTTCTATGAAATGTAATAAACCTGTAAACTTTAGTAAAAGTTAGACAAATATTTTGGCTGCATTCAAAGACTAGTGGTGAAAAGCTGTTTATCCATTTATACAAAACTAAAAGTACTGTAACTTAATTGTACTTTTTCTTTAATTCTCCTAACTAAAGCAATGATTGAATAATGTTTCTAGGAACAAATGTATTCCACAGAGAATTGTAAAAGAAATGCAGAAAGAATTTGCATTATGTTACATTTAGCACATTTTTATACGTCTCCTTAAAACAGAATTATTATCTGAGCTCTGGTACAAAATGTAGGGAGCAGACCTAGGGATAGTTCTTTGTGGACTGCCATAATTTATTTTTAGTTCATTATTTACTGGAAATACAAGAACAAGACAGGCATCGATTACTAGAGCAGAAGATTTATTATTCCACTGCATGCTATGCATCCTTAGTAGTTCAAACATCTGTAGAGATATTAAATACATGTAATCGAAGCAGGCACTTGCTGTCTCATAATAACAACTTTTTCTTGCATTGTAGTGGCTCGCATATTTTTATGTGAGATAAATATTAGTTTTAATAAATTAGAACTAGTAAACAGAGAGTGCCTCAAGGAGGAAAATATAACATTTATTATAAAATGCACTTACCCTGCAGCAAGCTATTTTTTCCCCTCCAATTACAAAACATTCAAGGGAGTTGTGATAGTCTAGATATGTATATGTATCAACTCTTGGTAACTCCAAAAATGTCAATATTTTAAAGAACCCTTTATTATTTGATTTCTTTGTTTTTCTGTAGAATATCGTTCACTAGAAGATATCAATAAATCGGTCCAAGTTTTGAACTAGATTTAAGTATACAAAAACCCTAATTTTTGGGTGGGCGAATTTATTCTGTCTACTTTTCTATATATTACTGGCATTAGGGTAAGGTGAAAATATATTATATGACTTTATATTATATGAATTTAAAAAATCGCATCTAAATAATTACATCATAAATGAATTTACAACAGACATACCCTCAGTCAAACGAACATATCATTTATATTGGCTTCTGATCAAAGGCGCTAGGAGAGCAGGAGTAGCCTTAAACTGTATAATGCTAAACAGTCCAGTTTATATCAAAGGGAATACACCTATTGTGTACATTAAAACCCAATTAAACCCACCCAAAAAATTGGCCTTAATCATTGATGGGTTTAGTTGGGCTTTACATTCAAGTCAAGATCAATATAGTCTGTGCAAAATCAAAGGCCTATCTTTCCTGTTATAGACTGTCACACTAGTAAGAGTGGACCTGCAGTTAAAGTGTGAATATCCTCTATCTTATAGCTAAAGACCTAAAATGTTCATTGTGGACTCTGGCTGAATTTTAATAAAAACCCAAGTATTGGGTGAGCAGAAACATCTTTGATGCCAAATTTGAATTGAAACTTCGACCCAAAAATGTTTAATTTAACAGAGAGAAATTCAACTTTCAAGAAATGTTTTTCCATTTTTTTTCTGGTTAGAGCCACCAACTTTCAAGGCAATATTTATTTATTTATTTGATGGAGGGGGATATTTTTTTTTTGTTGGGTGGTGCAGCATCTGTAGTTCGATCTTCTTAAACAGCTGACTCAGTGTTCAAAAGATACTCATAAACAAACAAAGTTAGTGAATTACATTTGTAATAGTGTACTATCCATATATGTAGCTGAATAATAGTTTTTTTTAATAATGTTTTTTTTTACATCAGTACAATCTAGTAAAATAACAATACTTAATACAATAACAGTTTTTTTTTTCCATTCAAAACATTATCAAATTATTTCCAATTAGGATAAACAGTAGACAAAGTAAAATGTTACTGTAAAAATATTTATACAGTGGTTTAAAATGGCTTTGAGTATTGTAGACCTGTGTATTTAACAATCTCCCAGCTTCCAAGAAAAATATATACCCAAGCATGACATGATTACATCACAACTATATTTGTCTAAGTTATTATCAAAGCAAGTACACTAATTCATTGTACTAAATGTAAACCTAAAATATATCTACCATTATACCATTTTCTGTATATCTATCTACCTATTTAGTAGCACAAAGAGGTGAACATACTTCTTTTTGGCTTTTGACCAATATATATATAATATTAACTATTAACAATATATAAATATTAAAAAATAAATAAATAATATTAACAATAATATATATATCTATAACTATGTTTATAGGCTTATACATTTTGAAAGGAAATTTAACAACTTTCTTGTATATCAAAAATAATATATTAAACAAGCAAAATTTATGATATCATCTGACATTCTTTTCTATAATAACAAGTTCCGCCCTTGGCAAACACCAACCTTTTTGAACATTGTCTACTACATGCCTTACCAAAGTGATCATAGTCATTGTTTAAGATAAATATCGGATCGTGTTTGACATTTGAACAGATTTAGTCACACTACACAAAACCTCCCTAAAAAAGTGTTCAAGGAAAACCATTTTACAATACTGGAATTCTGGTATTCACATTCAGGTACTTTTCACATACTTTCAAAAGTATGTTTTGTTTGTACTCCCTTTTGTGTTATTTGCACTCCCTATTGTGTCCTCCAATGGAGTAGGCAAAATGTTGTTAGAAAATATAGGCCCGAAAAGATTCCCTCAATGCACTGTATATTGTAAACCAGGGGTGGGCAAACTTTTGTCAGGGGCCAAAATCTGGAAAAAATTTGCCAGAGGGGCTGGGTTAATGGTAGAGTGGGCAGGGTTATGCCGTCATGACGCCTCTGAATGTGACGTCATGATGGCTTAACCCTACCCACTCTTCCATTGCAGATCTGAGCCCACGATGGGAGAGTGGGTGGGTTGTCTCTCATCGCAGGCTCAGATTCCTTCTCTTGACCCTGCTCGGGGTGGCCATATATGGCCAGCGGGCCGTAGTTGGCCCATGCCTATTGTAAACATTGGGATTTTTTTTTTTGTCTGTTTACTTCAGTTTCTACCCCAAAGATACATCCCCAAAGATTAAGGTTTTTCCAAATGAGAGAAAATCCACAGATTCACTCTAACCCTGATTTAATGACAACAATTAACGTTTAACATTAACATTAATCTAATAAAATAAATAAAAAATAAAAGCTCCACTTTATGGACAGGTCTACATACAGTATATATTTGTTGGTTGCCGGGGTGGTGCAGGCACCAAGCAGCTCAGCTGTAACAAAAACAAATTGTAGTTCACTGTCAAGAAAACAAAGACAATCAGACCATGGGTTTTAAATAAAGCATTGAAGCCTAGATGATTCCTGAGAAATGATGCTGCACAGATGAGGCCTAGGCATGCATTGTGTTCCTGTAAGTCAAAATTTCAATTCTAATATCTGCCTGAAATAAACAATGGCTTACTAGTCTAAAATTACTTATTGAATGGTTGAATCAGTTTTTGAAGCTTCAGAAATTATGTCTAGAAACAGAAAACATTTGCATAGAACTGCTAGACATTGATCAAAACTGTACATACAAACTGTAACACAGGGATAAAGAGGGCACCTGTGTTACTATGAAAAGTCCTAGATGGATGGTATGTAGGACCATGGGTTCTACAGTGAGCTGAGTTTTGTTTGCAGGGAAGCTCTAGCTTTCCCTGCTGGTTGTCTACCACATTTTCCAAGGCCCACAAGCCTATACAGCACACCTCTAAATAAATAAATAATAATAATAAAAAAAATAATATATATATATATATATATATATATATATTATATATATATATATATATATATATGTATACATATATATATAAATATATATATATGTACATATATATACCCTTTTTTGTACGCATTGAAAATACAAATGTCTGGCATAGAGAAATGGTTTTATGTCTTTTCCTATAGAAACAGAACTTACTAGCAGCTCAGATGACAATCTTCCAGAAGGCATAAAGGAGGCCAAAAAATTATGGAATCCAAGGTTTCTTGTGAGTATTGAATACAATGTCTAACTTTGCAAGAGCACTTATAAATCTTTAATTGCTGCTGTACTGATGGTGTTGTTATATCATTTAGTGAAGGCCTTTAAAGTTTTTTTATTCACTGCTCATTTGGCACATTCGATTCAATTAAACTTAACAAATATTGAAAACAATAGACAGAACAAATGACCTGTGTAACTTATCATGTCCCATGAATGGGTTAATTTCTATATAAATTTCAAGGTCAGTCAAACTTACTGATTAATGTAATTAAGAGCCTGATTTAATTTCATTCCATTCCATTAGCTTCTACTTTATTTTTTATATTTATATATTTTTAATACATATTTTCAATGACATTCCAGCTATATCCCCAGTGGAATAGTTCTACTGCGGCAGGCTTGCTGCTCTATCGGATTCACTATCTTTCATCAATCCTCTATTAATTAGCTAAATGCTGAACGATATTATACATCCATCTGTCCTGCTTTAAGAAAGTGCCATACTTAGAGAGAGACAGAGCTCCTTCATCTGCGTGTTGAACTTTGAAGTTGGTCATTGGTATTCTAGGACAAGTCAGCTTACTGTAATTTGAAATTGGTCTGCTGTCCCATTAGGAATCTTGCCGATCAATACCAAGTGAATTAGAGTTTCAGTGATCTGATTAACTCCCCATTATTTTCTAGCCTGCCTGATTTAGAATGCATGATGAGACAATATTCCAGTTTCTTTGCTTTATCCCAGTTTAAATGAAATATAGACATCTCAGGAAGCAGTCGCTGTGCATTTGATTTGGCATCTGCGTTAATAAAGTCAAACACCATGAGTGTCTCTGTGACTTTTCATGACAGCACTAACTGACTTAGGTCTGCCATGACCAAGCACACATAGTACAAAATGAAGTGGACGGAAAAGAGATAATGTCATTTTTATTTAATGCCAGAAAACATTTCCTACGTGTTGAACAATGTAGGTTCTACTAGGTTTGTACATATTTGTAGGAGATTTTGGCACAGTTCAGTGCCCTGCCCCTGTTTATGAGTGTTAGGTATGGGAAAAGAGGAGACTCCAACCCAGAACTGTACTCATCAACTTCTAAAGTATGTGGTGTAACCCTACTAGTGATGCATATGCCATATGTACAACTCCCTCCTAACCACTGGCATCAGCCCCCTCCTCCAAGACCCCCTCCAGGACCTCCCCAATGTCCACATTCACATATTCTAGACAGAATAAATCTGGATTACTACCTGACTGCCTATGTTGTGCAAGGTAATATGTGTATCAGTGATTCTCCAAATCCATAATAACTTGTAAAACCTAACTAACAATTTTAGCTAGTAAATAAAGTAAATTGTAAATAAAAGTAAATAATTACTTTTGACAATTTACTTATTTAAAGTAAATAAGTAAATTATCAATGAGAAGTACACAACTAATTTTGTGACATAACATGTTTCCACTATATCCACCACTTATCTTGTGTGAATAGGGTAGAAGGACAGTATATTGGTGAATTTTCCCATTAGCTAACCAAGGTCTATTCAATTGTGACCTATTTTATTGTGGTAAGTTGAAACACTGCCATATATAGAGATGAGTGAACCAGTTTGAAAGTTTCATAATTTCAATGAACTGTTTTAAAAAAATCTAAAGAACTACTTATTTGTGCACACCAGACATTGCAAAATGCAGAGTAGGCCACCCCAACTAGATCTTATTTGTGTAACACTAAAGTCCTAATGAGGGAGTGATACAATTCTTTATCAGGAGCTAAGGGATCTTATTAGCTCTCCATTATTTAATAGGCTGTCTGATTTAGAATGCATGATGAGACAATATTCCAGTTTCTTTGCTTTATCCCAGTTTAAATGAAATAAAGACATCTCAGAAAAGATATATATCTCAGTATCATTACCACCCTAATATGGGAGTAATACACATGCCCATTTGCATTGCTATACATTTTCATGCATTTTTTTTACTTTTGTGTTTGCATGAGACATTTCAGCAGTTTAATGTGTTCCATGCTACTTTTTGGGTTCTGTCAGCTAATAAAATAATAAGTAAAACTTAGGTTTCTATAGCAGGGGCTGTAGAGAATTTTCATTGCCACAGTGACAGTATTTTGATCATGGTAAATAAGAAAAGCCTGCTACCACGCTGGTCTTAGTTACATGATAATATTGTTTGAAAGTTTTGGTGATTTTCAATGTAAATAGTGAGCAGATAAAGATATCGAACATCCAGGGGTTTCCCCTGATGAACCTTTTGAATTCCTACTAATACATCATATGTAAACATTTGTAATATTTATGGTGGATTTTGAAACTTTTTAATATTTCACTAATTTACACTCCAAAGTTCATTGAACAGCAAGCAATGTCCTACTAACATTCTAGTATCTAATGCTTACTGGATGCACCGTTGAAGTTTTGGCTACCTGTACAGAGGACATTTCCACTGACCAACAATGTAAAGGAGCAGTCTTGTAAGGGGCATTTTTTCCCACCGACCACCACTGTAATGGGTTCCTTCCCCCACTAACTACTTATAAAAGGGACCCTTCTTCACTGACCCACCAATATAAGAGAACATTTCTCTGCCCACTAATCTATGGGGGGCATTTTTGACATCCATCAATGTAAAGCGACATTTCTCCGCTGACCAAAATGAGGGAACACCACAGTTTTATCAGTCTGCCTTTCGTATGTTACCATTAGAATTTATTTTTTTTATATATTGAAAATGTATTGTTGTATACAGCAGACCTGTGTGTCAAATACTCAAACCTAAAATATGGCTCATTCTTCATTCTATATTTTTGTATTCTGATTTCCTAACATATTAAGCTGGGTACACACGTGCAATTATTGTCGTTAGAAAGGATCTTTCAGGATCCTTTCCAATGACTAAGCACTGCGCGATGCATGAATGAGCCCTTTACATACAGCACCATTCTGCTCTATGGAAAGGAGAGGGGGAGAACGACGGAGTGGCACCCCACTCTCCCTCTTCCCTTGCATTAGAATCGTTCGTCGTTTATTGTCTGTGGATCCGCAAGGAGAGTTGTTCGGACGATTGACGATGAGCACTGTACACAAGCCAGATTCTTGTCCGATATCGGCCCGATTATCGGGCAAGAACCATTGGAAGTGTGTACGTAGCTTTAATCTACACACAATTATCAGGGGTTTACTAAGACCCCAAAGGTTTGCCAATATTGAAAAAGTGTAAAGGCTGCTTTTTCGTTCTTATACCCGCTGACAATGAAACTGATTGCTACATTTCTAAGCCTTCATCATTGATCATTATTTTCTCCTCTGGTTTGGACTGTGTATCTGACCTGAAACTGAGCAAGATAATGATAGCTATGAGAGCACAGTAGCAGGGAACTCCACTGCAGATGCCTTGACAGATACAAAATAATTATTAATCTGAACAAAACAAAAAAATGGCTATGATAAATAAAATGGTGACCACTTGTCCTTTAAATAAAACATCAGTGTGTTAGCTGACAGATTATTTATTTTCTTTCCATGTGGATTTTAGTCCATTTTCTTTTCTCTAAATGTCTTGTTTCTGTGTACTCATCAATCTTAATCACTTTTGTGTTTCCCTAATTTGAAAAATGGAATGCTCCTTTAATTAGACGTTCATTTAATAGCTGTATATTTATTTCTCTTGATTATAATTCAATATCTATCTTTGCATAGTAATTTAAAAATATAATTAAAAGTATAAATACATGTTAGTGCAATAACTGACTTTTGTAATTTGCAGTCTTTTACTATCATTTTGTCATTACAATTAAAACCAAAAGCACTTTGCCAATTATAAAAATTAGATTAGCACCATTCGTTAAATGAGATGCCAGATTACAATAGCTGCTTGCATGACTATACAGCGTGCTGTTTTCTTTAAGCACTTCTAACGGTTTGTATGTAAAATTATATTAATGTTCACATTCATGCTGCAAAAACCTATAGTAATTCTTTTAGGATGTGACCTGAATTATGATTGATTAATTGTGTGTCATGTGGTGTGTAAATCATAGTGTCATTTGTTTTTATTTTTAGCATTTGTCATAAGAGCATATTGCATTTACACATTATGTATGCACAATAACATCATTATTATATTTGGTTTAAAAATCCTGTATGGCATTTCTGTTCAGTAATTTAATTTACAATAAAAGCAAAATTAACTTGCATTTAGTTGAACAGATTCTGATACTTGTAAATAGTAAAGGCGGTAGCATACCAATAAAATAAAAAAGAAGATATTTACCAGGTATGAGTAATACATAGTAAAATTTTATTACTCATCTCAATGGTCTTCTGCAGTTTGATGGTGTTATGTCTAATTATTAGGAGGCACCACTTTTGCATTTACATGTCTTGTTTGCCATATTCATAAAGTGGCAATCAGACAAATCACTAATTTTTAGATCGCCAAAAAGCTTTTTGATGGCTGTTCTTTGACTTAAAAGTGGCAAACAGTAGAAGCAACAGAGGGCAATTGTATTTTTTCAGATATCCTGGATACCACTTTTGCAGCTGTTTTTAACTTTAGAAGATTGGAAAGAAGTGCTTCGTTCACATAAATAGAGATTCTGATCATCACTTTTATAAGCATGTCCAAAAAGATAATGAGGAGCATATCAAAAACTACAAATTATGAAGTTGTATTAGCTTACTTCAAACAGTGTTATATTTGTAATGCAAAACTTTTCTTTACTTTCAAAGCACACTACATTACATTCCTAAAACCATGCTTTTGTCAAAATCCAGGCTAAATGTAATTTTTCAAAGATATCCTAGATGTAGAAAAATAAAACATGCAGCCCATACTGCAGTAATTGCTTGTCCATTGTTGTCTTCTTCAGTAGATCTATTCTGCCTCTAAACATTCTCCCTCTTCTGATACTAAGGGCATTTTGTGAGTTCTGGGTATCATGGTACCCCTGAGTGGGTATTACTACATGTACATACACTTACACTGTGTTTTGTTATCACATCAGTACCACTCTCTGCATCATTAATCATCATCAAGAACAACCCACCTGCAGAACAAAGGGGTGTTACTTTTTGGATGACATTTAGAAAAGTATATAAAAAATATAAAACACCACCAGAAGGCCCTAAAAGGGGGTAGATTGGGGGATGAGAGCCAAAGGGTGAAGATGGGTTTTAAAGTGAAAAAATTAAGATGAACAGGGATAGCACAGAACTCTGCCCTTATTGTATTCTGCAGAAACTAGTGAAACAATAGATTTTTTTTTACATATAAAAAATGTATAATAAATATAATATATATGGTTTATATAAAAGAATAAACCAAATAAAACATATAGCTTCATAACATAGTTGTAGGATATCTTACATTTTTTTAAAGGTTTTGAGGACCCTCTTGGCATGGAACCTGGATGAAGAGTAAAAACGAGGAGCAGTGAGATCCCCCCTTCTTTTGCACATACCAAGTGCCCTGAAACCCGACTGGACATAAAACAAGATGCAAAAAGCATATAGCCCCCTTCCCCATTTTGTTGGCTTTACTAGGCCCTGCCTTTTTCCAGTAACGACGAGGCAGAGTTAGGGAAAACAGCCTCATCCCCATAATTAGTTTCCTAACTTTTTATGTAGTTCTTAAGGTTGAGGGTTTATTTAGAATCTGGAAGCCCCCTTTATTAAGGACAACAATGTCACTGTGACATCACTGTTTTTTTTAACCCTTACCTACTATGTTTTTGCTATAATTACACTTTAATTGTTTAGTGTTTAACCCTGATGATTTTTGTTCTGAATTTTACATTTACATTTTTACAGTTTTGTTTAACATTTAGGTTAGTTACAGTAATAGAATAGAAAAGTACAGTATGCATGTGATACAGACTGAAGCCAAAACCATTAGAACAAAAGCCAGTTTAAACATTTGCATTTGTGATGTCTCAGACATGTCACTTTCCTCTTGTTATATTTATGGTCTGAGAAATTAGTATAAAACTGTATTAATTAAAACAGTTCAAACTTAATCTTTGTAAGATTTAGGAATTACCATGATTTCATCCTAATAAATCTTTACAGCTGTGTTCATCCTTTGAATAAATGAAACATTAAAGTGTACTATTACTAAAGTGGATCAAAGACATTCCAATTTTATAACATTCAAAAAAGATGTTTACTACACTATACACTATAGTGTTTACTACACTATACCAATAGGGTACAAATAATCACATGATGGAATTAAAGGGCACATTCTGTTGTAATTCCATGATCCACCATGTGGTTAATTCCACAGAAATGCTTCCAATTTATATAGCAATTGATCTTTGACAGCTATAGGGAAGGGAATCCTGAGCGAGGCTCAAAGTTGGTAGCAATGGGCATCCAGAGGAAACAAAGGCACCTGAACTGAGAGGGACCATTGGTTGGAATGAGTTGAGGTAAGAAGCCCCCTCCAGCATGTCCTGCTTCATACTTTGGGGGGACCAGTTGCAATCAGATTGGTTAGAGTTGGAATTGTGAATGCTCACTTATTTCTCCATCTGGTACATGTTATGGCAGGGCAAAGCACTGCCACTCAACCCACACACACAAATGAAGACACAGAGGTGTATGGTCCAAATGACCTAATGATCCTCAAAGGCATTACTCATGCCACCATTGCCACACATGGGGTCTGCTCCTCTATTGATAGTGGAGCTTCCCAGCCGTAATACTACCACCCCAGGAACTAATATCGTTCTCTGCAGACTATCCCAGCAAACAAATTTTGTATACCTTGCTCCTTAGTCACCCCTCTTACCAGAGACTTCATGAAGACCCCATACCAAGCATGAAGACCCAATACCACATATCGTTCTCCAACCACTTTAATAAATTACCAACATGCTGCCCTTGAGGATCTCAAAACACCAAACCCAGGGCCTACTGACTTGTCCCTGAACCCTTAATAGAGGGAGGGAGGGACATTTGTTCTGGCCACCCCAACTTTAACATTACTTCCTCCTTACCCAAACCTTATAGCCTTTGGAAACCTACCCTTCTTTTCCCCTTTGACCAATCCTTACCCTAATCTCCCCCAGACATAAAACACCCACCTGCTCAACCTTCCCATCCTGTCATATGGGCCTTATGCCTAGCTCTCTCCCCTTCCAGTTCCAGGCACCCCTTTAGGTTCCTTGCCAGGGAAATCCTGGAATACCTACATGGCATAATTGGCAATCTATGTAATTGCATGGGGAGGAGAGGATTCAGATTTAGAGGGCTGGTTAATGCTGCCAACTGGTGGAGCATCACCAAGTAGGATGCATCCTGTTGCACAATAAAACATAACAAAGGTACTGATTTTGAGATGCATAATTTTTAATAGACCTGAACAATTCTTGGGCCTAAACATAAAAAGTACTTTGAAGTGTATTCAGCACATAGCTTATGATTTTTTTAGTTATAATGTTGTGAAAACGCATTTATTTATTACTGCTTATGATTACTTTGAGTTTTTTTTTTTGGTCTGTGGCTTGTTTGACTAACCATTCCATAGCTTTGAGAAAATGAATTCTGTCATTTCTACTATGCACTTTTCAGAGAAGTGCACAGAGAAGTTGATCCTATTTCTTTTGAATTGTACAATGTACGATACACAGTGAACTCCTAGAAATTTATGGGATTATACCACAAACATAAATGTGATATATCCCTGACATGGGTCTAGATACAAAACTTTCATCCTTTCATTTTAAAGAGATTTACTCCTAATATAATCTAAAAAAAACTCCTCTGGTCTACCTTTAAAGTCATATGTTGAAGTCTGCATTAAAAGAAAAGGCTTTTATTCTTTATAAAATTATTCTTCCCATTCTAGAACACTGGCATGATCACCTTTTGATCCTGAAGATTATTTTATAGTTTGCTTGCATAAAAATAGGAAGGAAAGGAAAATGGAAGCAGTTTAGATATTTGAACTTTATGGATAATGCACTTAGATTATGAAAAACAGATTTTGTGAAAGATCATAACCCTAAACAAATGGACAGCTACATCTTTCCAAGCTTCTCTCACAGCATTTAAGAAATGAAAAAATTTTATTATTGTGTTATTTATTACTGACCCTAAACATTAATATAATCCTAATTTCAAAAAGTAAGCAGTTAATGAAAGATTGAAATAAACATGAAAATACAATACAAGGACAGAAATTCACAGAGGCTGTTTAGGCAATACAACTTTTAAATGACAGCTTTAAACTCTTAATATCTATGACATAAATGACTTGTGAAGAAAATAATTATAATAGTGTATACTTGCACTATTGTAAAAAAAATAGTACTAAATAATGAGCCTAATTTATTAAAGCTCTCCAAGGCTGGAGAGGATGCACTTTCATCAGTGAACCTGGGTGTCCCAACAAACCTGAAATGAATTTCTTAAAATAATTTGCTATTTGTTAGCAAATGTTTTCAATCCTCGACCAGATCCATTCCAGATTTTTTGGATTACCCAGGTTCATTGATAAAGTGTATCCTCTCCAGTCTATGGGAAGCTTTAATAAAACAGGCTTAATGTGTCCATCCTGATATATTATTTTTTTCTTTCTTAAACCTAATATAGGTATGCCCATATGCCAAAAAGAGGTAGAAAATAGGCCAGGAGGCTGCATGGCAGTGTGGAAAGGAGGGACAGCTAGGTGTCAACTTATTTAAAATGCATTTCTTCAGAATAAAAAGGTCATATACAGTTTTGGGCCACATTAGGGTATATTGACAACCCATTTATTTTCAATAGTCTACAATGATGGTTATCTCACACTAAATGGACCGACCACTGGAGCTGATGTGTGCTGCTATTGCTAAATGTGTTCTAATAAACATTAATTGCCTAGATGTAAAACTGTTATTTTGGTCTTAGTAGTTTCAGTTACATACCTGATCAAGTGAACAAATATTTATGTGACAATTATCTTATCATCTGATTTGAAAATTCTGTATAAAATCTAAAACTGATTAAAGCTTAAAGGAGAGAATTGAATCAACAACCAAGTCTCGTTGGACAAAGTCTATAGTCCTTCTTCTTTGCATAACTTAAAAACAAGTATAAACTGCACTTTCAATTAAAAAAAATATATATTATAATTTTCAATATAACTTGCTTTAAATTTATGCCTATTAATGTTACCTAACTGTAATATTTATTGCCATTGCATTTTTGTATATCAATTATGCAAACTCAAAGTAGCCCAGTCAGCGAAAACTAGATTTTTGCGCTTGAATGCATATTGTTAGCAGGTTTAATACATGTTCACCTAATCCGGAGCATAATAATCCAACATATAAAGATAAACACACATTCATTTTAGACTGAATGAAATGAATGCACCCATTTGTATATTTTGTTGTAGGAGGTTGTTCCCAGTTTTTGTGTGATTAATTCTGACAAGGCCAGAATAATAAAAGACATATCTGTTTTCCTCTTATTGTAATGTGGATAGTGGTTCCTTTATTTGTAATTAAAACTTGTTGCCAGATAAAGGGCCCTAAACATTGGTCACATTAATAAGGCTTGGTGTCAAAATGACTAATTAATAGTGTCACAAGTAGCCATTAATCATGCTATAATCAGTCTCACACTATTCTTGGTCAAACATTGTTCTAGTCGAGGTTACTTCTCCTTGGTGCCCTGTTTAAATTACATATAGGTCTTATTCACTCAGACCATCATTCAATATTCTCAATTACCCACTAATAAAGCAAATAATGCATTCTAATGAAATATTTAAAGTGCAACTCCAGACAAAAGGAGTGTATAGTGTAAATCCCTGATAGCACACTCCATTAACTTTGTAGATATTTTGAGGAGTATCGATATAACCTAAACCCCTTGACAAGACTAGAGATCACTGTGCTGCCATTCAACTAAAATAATTTTGCACAGTAATTGAAATTTATGGGTAAGTGGGCTATTTATGCTGGGATAAAGCATGTTTTGTGTTTACTTCTGAGATGACTGCAAGCTTTGGAATACCTCCTCACTCTTTTCCTATGGATGGGCATCACATTTACGCTAAATCACTTCTGAGGAGAAAGTATGTTTTTACACTGATACGGAAACTTCATTCCATGAAAATATGCCCAGCAAACTTTCACATTCTAATTCTATCAATCCACCTACTAATTGAGTGTTTCTAGATGTCATTGCAAAGTCTGATGTCATATACAGCCTCATCAGCATATTACTTAGACATCCATATCCCTATGTAATACACTGTTAGGATGATCTCCTCTCATTTTATATACAGCTGTAAAAATGATAGACATTGGGACTGATTTACTAAAGCTCTCCAAGGCTGGAGAGGATACAATTTCATCAGTGAAGCTGGGTGATCCAGCAAACCTGGAATTAATCTGGTCCAGAATTGAAAAAAATTTCCAGTAAACGACTTTGAAGAAATCCATTCTAGGTTTGCTGTATCACCCAGCTTCACTGATGAAAGTGTATCAGCCTTGGAGAGCTTAAATATATCAGGCCCTCTGTGTCATAGAGAAAGAGAGTTACCACTGTTGATTGCTGGAATAGTGAAGATTAATTCTGTTCTATCTGATTCAAGTCACTTTACTGTAGGCAAAATCTTTTTGAAGAGGGCCTAGCAGGAGGAGAAATTATCTTTTTTTTTGTGCTTTGCAGTTTTATATCACATAGAAAAAAATATACTCTAATATAATACCCAAATTGCTGCATTTCAGGCCTATAATACCAAAGCAGGCACAGTAATAAACCTGTGTAATAAACCTAAATACCAAAGATTATACCCAGTAATAAACTGGGTATAATCCAGTCCAACTACAAGTCTTTACTGATCCCAAATTTAGCAGCAGTAAACAAACAGCAAACAAGCTTCACCTTCCCTGTCCAATACCCCTGGTTGTCTTAAAATAATTTGAACACAATGTTAAAAACCCATGTTAGGCAGGTGCAGGGAGCATCAAGGTTTGGCCGTCTCGGTCACAGGAGCCGTCTTAGCTCTAATATCATCACAGTATGCAACACATTGGGGTTAATATTTTAGGTTGTTGACTTTCAGCTTGGTAAATGTAGAAAAAAAATTCTTTGCAAATTATACTGTATCACATTCAAGGAAATGTAAAATAAAATAAAAAAACATGATTTTTGATTGTACTTGTTTATGCAGATATCATCAGATTCTAACCTCGTTAACCAAGCTAAATGCGGAAAAAATAAATGGATGGTTTCTACTTGTGTTGTTCCCAACATGAAGCATGGAGGGGTAGGTGTGATGGTGTTTGTGGCTTTGCTGGTGACACACTTGGTAATTTATTCAAAATACACACTTAAACAGCATGGCATCCCATCTGATTTGGGCTTAGTAGAACCTCCATTTGTTTTTCAACAGGACAATAACCTAAAACACAGCTCCGGGCTAGGTAAGGTCTATTTGATCAAGGAGAGCAACTGAGTACTGAATTAGATAACTACCTCCACAATTACCTGACCTAAACTTAATTGTGATGAACTGTTGGAAAACTATTCCAGGTGAATGCCAGGAGTGTGCAAAACTTACAGTATAGCAAAGGGTGGCAACTTTGAAGAATTTCAAATATAAAACATTTTCTGGTTTGTTTAATATGTTTAAAACATAATTACATATGTATTCCTGCAAAGTTTGAATATGTTTTCAATATATTCAATAATATTCCACAATGCAAAAAATAATACAAAGAAAAGAGGAAAGAAAAAACATTAAATGTAAAAGTGAGTCTAAACTTCGGGTGAGAAATAGGGGCAGTTCTGATATCAGTTATCTGATAGATAACTCTTGCAAATTGAAGCTTGTTTGAATATTATTTACACTGGGGAACAATTTTGAACACATTTTTTGTTGACTTAAATTTTTAAGTTTATTTACACTAAAATAGGTATGCTGACTCTGAAAGTGCAGTTCGTTTTCTTCTATCTAGTAAGGTTTTTTATGTACCGTTTAAATAAATGCAATTACTGTAGCGTGGATTTGTATAGGCTATTCATTTACATGCAAGACAGTGGTTGAGCGCTGCTCTACGTAGTGAATAAGCAAAATGTATTTTTCTACTTACACACGTATTTCTTTTAAGATCATGTCTGGCTCTGCTGTTTCTCGTAGTAAGTGCCTAAACAACCCTGATTCATTTTGTTATATCTGTGGCAGTTTCACCATTCCCAGTCAAAGGGTGAACATCAACACATTTGTAGAGCAAGCCTATTTGGCATATTTCAAAGGTAAACTTGGTGATCAAGATAGGTCTTGGGCCCCTCAGAAGATGTGCAAACAGTATGTGGAGGGTTTACGGATGTGGACAAAGTAAATACGTGATAAGATGCCATTCAGTAAACCTATGATTTGGTGAGAGCCAGGAGATCATTTCAGTGACTGTTATTTTTGTATAGTGAAAACTTCAGGATATAACAAGAAAAATAAATGTAACATAGAGTATCCTAGTCTGCCATTGGCTTAGAGTGGCTTATTCAGATGAAATCCCAGTGCTGGTTTTCGTTACACAACCCTCTCTTGAAGAACATGATTATGGTGATGAACTAGATGACAAAAATGATGAAGAGTTTGAAATTGAAGAAGACTCTGTTTGTAAGAGTTGAGTGATTTGGGACTATCGATAAAGACTTCAGAACTCCTAGCATCAAGACTGAGTGAGAAAAACTTACTTGAAAAAGGAACACAGGTATCCTACTTTTGAACCAGAGAAATTGCATTTTTGCAGTTATTTAGAACAGACAGTGGCTTTGTGTATTGCCATAACATACCTGGTCTAATGGAGAAATTGGGAATTCCAATCTATAACTTAACTGAATGGCGAATATTCATCAATAGTTCAAAGCAGAGCTTAAAGTGTGTCCTCCTTCACAATGGCAATATATTTGGGTCAGTCCCAATTGTCCATTCAGTTTCTCTTTGTGAAGAATATGCAGACATAAAGAGAGTCATTGAGTTGTTGCAATATCACTAACACAATTTAGTCATCTGTGTTGACCTTAAAATGGTATGCTTCCTTCTTGGTCAGCAACGCGGATACACCAAGTATCCCTGTTATCTGTGCATGTGGGACAGCAGAGCTCATGAGAGGCATTGGGTGGAAAAGAATTGGTCTCCAAGATCTGCCCTAAAACCAGGTGATCCAAACATTCTACGTGAGCCACTTGTTGATAGAAAGAATAATATATTCCCGCCTCTGCACATGAAACTGGGTCTGATGAAGCAGTTTGTTAAAGCTTTGCCAACTGAAGGAGACTGTTTTAAGTACTTCATGTTGACATTTCCTAGCCTGTCATTTAAAAAAATAAAGGCCAGTGTGTTTGATGGTCCACAGATTCAGCAGCTCATCAAAGATGAACATTTTATCAGGACAATGTCAGAAGTCGAAAAGAATGCTTGGTTATCATTCAAAGCCATTGTCAAGGACTTTCTTGGAAACACACAAGCAAATAATTACACAGAAATTGTCCAGAAACTTTTGGAGAGCTACAAAATGCTTGGTTGCAATATGAGCATCAAGGTGCATTTTCTGCATCTTTCCATCTTTCTAACTTCCCAGAAAACTTTGGTCCAGTCAGTGATGAGCAAGGTGAACGATTCCACCAAGATTTGAAGGTCATGGAAGGATGGTATCAGGGTAAATGGGATGTACATATGATGTCTGACTATTGTTGAAGCATGCGGTGGGATTTGTCCTAACACTGAACACTCCCGGAAAAGCTATAAATGTAAATTTTTACCTTAACCGCTTACCCAATTCATTTTCAAATGTTTTACAGTTTAAAAAAAATATCATAGAGTAACAATAAATCCTTTGTATGAACAAAAGAAATTTAAATAAACAGTACATTCAAGATATTATTTCATTTGTTTTTCATTGTATGTACAATTTGTATGTACCCAAAAATGGAGGGTACTCTGTATCATAAAAAATGGATGTGATAGCAAAAAACTGGGGCTATTTCTAGATTCTAACTCAGATCTAACTCAACAAAAAATGTGTTTGCCAGTGTTAACTTTTCGAAATGCCACACTGCTCTATTTTGTTTGTTGCAATAAAAACACACATTTTGACATTCAAAAATCGGGCTACCTCAGGTCCTGAGGAGTGCCGGATTCTTGAAAATTCCAGATTTTTTTTATACTTACCTCCACACACAGGCCAGCCTTTCTCTTGCAGCACCGCGGACATCTGGCACAGTTTCAGGGAGCAGGCAACAGGGACGTCTCAAGGTGTATTTAGTTTAGCAAGCAAGACCTAACAGCTGTTTCTGCAGAACAGCGCCAGCAAAACATTAGTGGCCAAAACAGTGTACTGCAGTCCCTGTATTGAACATACGATCTGAAATTCATGCCGGGAAACCGAGGGATCCGGATTGTCAATGGCCGGACTTTCGATTGTCAACCTGTATCAGATATAATTGTAATTATTTTCCGAATTCAAAGTCCCAGAGAGGTCCTGTAGAAGTCTTGATTGGTAATGCTTTAAAAAGGGTCTCACTAGAATTGAGATATGAAGCTTAAAACCAATAATAAACTTTGTGTTACTTTAATTTATGTCTACACCCACACCAGATGGTCATGTCTAATATTTGCTCATAGACTAAATGCTTTGTTTCCATGTTTGTTGGGTTTGTATATTTATTGTAGATATGTGTATACAACATTTAGGACACACCTTTGCTAAAAGTATTAAAAGTATAACAGACTTTTTTATGCTGTTATTAAAATGTTATCCCACAATTCAGAAGAGCATAAATAAAGAGAAACAGAATGTCTCTATTTTTCTTGTTACCCTTATCTGATTACCTCCCTACAGAGTGAAATTGTGCAAAAGTGAAAAGTTTTTACCCACCTATAGGTTACTGTGCATAAAGTTTTTAGAATACTGTTCGAAAACACAATCAAATTTTCTTTCTGATCCACTGATGCATTTTTTATAAGTACGATGGAAATAAAAATGGGATAACACAGAAATAATTAATATATAAATACAATAAATTAGGAAATCTTGGGAACTTAAGGAGAACAGGAAGCAGAGGGAGCCTGGTGGGGACTTGGTCATTGACTTCTCTTGTGAAGAAGAGATATGGTCTAGGATGAGCAACAAGGTAGGTCTGAAGAGAAGGAGGTTGGAGGTGAGGTCAAGGATGGCCAAAATGTATGATTGGGAGAGGGAGTTCATTCTGTGTGGGTGGGTGTATTAAGATGACGTATGTTAACTGAAGGTTTTGTGGTGATGCTGGGGTAGAGGAAGATTGGCTATAGTAACTGGGGTAGAGGAGAGGGAGTTGGGAAGGCTGGGGAAAGTGAAAAAGTTGGTTGATTGCACAAGTTTGGAGGGAGAGATGTATGGGTGCTAGGGACAGATATCTGGCTATCACCCTGCAAGTCAAAACCATCTACTGAGTTCTTCTTTTGGGATGAAATTGCCTCCTCAGGAGCACTGAGCCTTTGTTTTGGGGAGGGATTACTAATCCCTTTCTACATAACTGCCCATTCTACTTATCCCATGCAGTATCTTTGTTACTTGACAGTCAATAGAATGTGTCTTTTTCACACAAACAGTGGCACGGGCACAAAAAAACCCACCTCCTATAAACCAAAGAGTTTGGCCTGGAATGTCTGTATGGCCACATGAGGGGCAGGGAAGTGGGTACCATGCTTTTTTATTTGTGCAGGTATTTCTTGTTCCTGCACAAAGCAGTTGAGGACTCAAGGGAAGGTAAATATGTGCATTGGTAGAGGGACACAAAAGTGCAACCCATTACTTTACCTTTGCAAAGAAAAAGTTTAATTTAGGATAATTATTGTAATCATACCAATGGATTATATACTAACAAGTTATACACTTTTTTGTTATTCTATGCATATTTTATGAAAATATTATCAAAGCAGCATGCACATAAACTAAGAGTTAAAATTGTCATTTCTATTAGGAATGTTAATAAAAAAGAAATAATGTATCATTCAGCTCTTTCTGTAAGTGCAGCAGAGTCATCATCTATTGCCTTGCAAAGTTTGTTACTAAGGCTGCTTGTCCTAACATTGTCTTTTGATGCCTGCTTTAAAATGAGCAGAGTTGTGTCAAGTAGCAAACCTACTTTAATGGCATTTAGCATCCATCATGCTCCCTGACTTCATCTGCATCCCTGAAAGAAGACAAAACAGTACATACTCATTGGATAATTGCAATGTTGATGCATTAAAATTCTCTTGCCCTTTCCCTTTCACTCCTTTTGCGGTTGGGGCGAATCAGTTGTAAAAAGGTCAAACACATAACTTTGCAGCTACCAGCCGTCTCTGTTCTTTTCTTTTGCAATTCTTCTCTCTGATTAAACTGCCAGATAAATCTAGGCACAATGGCCCAGCCTTTCACATTGAATGATCTCTTGCATCTATTACTGCAAGCATTTTTAAGATACTATGCAATTGTCAGAGTTTCACCTCAATCTGCCTGTAAAGGTTCTGGAAAGTCTAACATTGTGACAAAGAGCACTATGTTTATTATTATAGTAATATACTAATAAATGTCCAAAAGTTTAGAAATATTTAGCATTTTTCAAACTCTATAAAAGAAAAACATTTTGGCAACTTTATTTTTTTTAAGTTGCCTTTTTTATTAGTGTTCACATCTGCATTCCCTGCAACCATAGTTCCCTTCTGGGTATTATGTTACATGACTCTAATGGTGGAAAGTTACTAGCTTTGAACATATTGCACATAACCTACCCCCCATCACAATTCTTTTTTTTTTAAACAACATTTTAGTCCCATATTTACCCCTAATGCACTCTGGGTCATTTTAATAACTCCTTCATTCCCCTCCATAAAGTTTGCTGTTAATTTTTTTTGTTTCCCCCCCTGCTGTTACTAGCATCCCAGGAGATTAGGGGCCCGTTACCTTGCTGGGGAGCCTAAAGTAGGTTCACTCCAAGCATGTTATTTATTTATCCCATTATGGATGGACTCACTGTTTGGTTAGGATATGTTTAGCTTTCACCTTTACCATAGGAACCCCAGAATGAGATTGGCATTGATGTTAGCTCTAACGCCTACCCTCTTATTATTAGATATGTGAAACTAACAAGCCTCTTCTATACCTGAGATATTAGGCTGGGTTCATGTAAATTTTGAGCCCAGAATGTTTTAATCTTTGTAACTTTGCATAAAGTTCTTGTTAACCCAAATAATTTTCATTACCACCTTATTACCTTCCCTTTAAATTTGTGTTATGTTTTGTAATTCTGAGCAGATAAAATGAATGCCCACACGTTGAGGGACTTCTGCTTCTCCAATGATATAGTATGGTGAATGGGCATTGCCATTTTAGGACATAAAATTACAGGATGCCTGGTGGAAATATAGTTTAAAAATCCTATAAATTGCAATATATTATACTTTTGTTCTTAGGGTTATTTATTTTGCCACTTTGTATGCCATTTTTTAGTTAGTAAGGTCCCATAACTAATTAACTGCTTATAGTATATGCATTTACAGTCATCCTGTGGTTATTGTATCATGTTAACAGGCAGGAATATTAGCTGTGCTATTTCACAGTTGAAGTTTGTACCTTGCCAATAAAGGACTGTATAGTAATGATGTATCACATGATTTAAAGCAGAATTATTCTTTGAAAAAATAAATCCAGGGGACAGGTGTAGCAGTGTAGAATCCCAGCATACCTGGCTGCCAGGATGAAATTAATTCCTGTATGAAGGCGCTGGAGTTATGTCACTGGCCAATCAAGATGGACGAAGATTTCAAATAAGATGAAAAACAGGTGAAGATGGCAACATCTGCAACGGAGCTAAGACAAGTGAATATACTTAAACAATTGTAAGCAGACAGGTGAGTTCATTTTACTTGATTATAATCAGGCAAGAGAAAGACAAACAATGTCCCTCCATTATCACACTTTTTTATTTTGGAAGTGTAGTTCTGCAGAGCAACATAACATCACAATGTAATAATGTATTATATTAAAAGCACACATTTTTTTCTGAAATAACAATCAATAAAATAAATAATGAAACAGCATAATATCAGTTATACCCCATCTAAAGTACATTAGTAATCATTTAGATTCCTAAAATACTGACTTTTTAGGAGCCCCATGGCTGTTGGAGCCATGCAGTGAAAACAGCTTGTTCACTGTACTTTCACTGCTGTGTTAATCCAACTGCAGACTGCTAGCAGATGCTGTGCTGGGCACACAGTTTATACTTTTAATTTGTATGACGGGTGTTACATTATGTTAGATGACAACAGCAAAAAATTCAGAGAAAGATGAAGAAGAAAAGTGTACTTTCATGGCTATTTTGTGGTCAGTAAAGAGAGAATTATAGCTGGAAAAAATAACATTTTCACTGACAGTTTTGGGTAATTAGTTTCCCAGGGAGAAGGCGTTGGTAGCAAGGAGCTTTACACAGTAAGCCTTTGTCATTTTATAGATGCTCATCTGTCAACTGTCGAGCTCTTTCAATGGAGCCCTTGCCATAATGTTTTTCCTCCGAACCTTTCCCATCCTGGTGGTCCAAATTTGTCTGAATAATCATTCATCTTCCTATTTGCCTAGTCTGGGCTCTTACAATGATCTCTGATACAGCAATCCTAGTGCAGCTGCATAGAGGTGGGGGCAGGAGCCATTTTATAAGATCTTTGGTACAGAAAGATGCAGTGACTGGACACATTCTTTTATGTGTAGACAAAGTGCACTTAGCAAATTAGTCAAGCTATTCTACCTGTGAAATGGAGGATGAGGGATGAGATTGCTTCTTAGACAAAGATACAACGGACGACATTTGCTTTAAATGTGTTGGAAGTTACCCATTATCCCAGCATGAATCTCTACCAGAAACTAGGAGCTCTCGCCTGTAAAGTACCCTGGAGTGAGTTAAAAGGAGAGAATAGACTGTAAAATGTTCTATAAAATGTCACAATCAGTCTTTATATGTTTCTGAGATTGGGTGGTATAGTGTATACCTGTAAAATAATTACAATAGGAAGCCTCCCCCAAAAGACACATTTTATTATTAGTGATTTAAATCTCCTTTAACTTTTAGAACTTGTATACTCAGGTGTTACCAGTTGAAGTACTTCTACCCTTGTGATAATATTGTAGCAATACCCACCAAAGAAGTTAGTCAAAAGATTCCCACATGCAGAAGAAAAAGTGTGCAATAGTCAGCAATTATTCTGTACATATAGTGAATGCTTCATTCAGCCTTTTTCTGTATACAGTTATTGAATTATCATATTGAGTTAGCCTCATGTAAATTTAAAATGGAAGGGGAATTCCAATTAATTGGACCAAATAGTATTTTAAAGCGTAACTATTTTACAACCTTCAAATCCTAAACACAGGAGTGCCAGGCTAAGAGTGAATTTTTTGTACAGCCATTGACTGGCCTCATAATCAACCTTTGTCAGCACCAATGCATCTATCCACTGTGCCACTGTTTAAATACCAGTAGTTTCCATTGGCATTATATCCATATATATATATATATATATATATATATATATATAAATATTCACAATATGTTTTCATTATCCGATGGTCTTTAGGAGGCAGGCCTGCCCCTGATATTAGGGCACTGCCCCTGATGATGACCATGAGAATGTTCACTGCTATATATGGTAACTCCTTGGGGCAGCCCAATTGCACAACATTGCAAATAGCTTTATTGACAACCTTTTTGTATATAACCTAAGGTACCACATTTGGACAACAGGACTGACAAGCCTATAGATAAAACTATATAAATAAAAGCCTGAAGGCAGTCTGAGCCTGTGATTGAACAGTGGGCAGGTTGTGTTCAGAGAGACAACCCACCCACAGCCCTTAGCCTGCAGATCCATATGGTAGACATGGTCCGCGGCTCTGGCGCCCTCCCTCTGTGGTTATTCCCACCAATGCCTGCCCCACTACACCCCTGCTAGAAGGTCTTGGGAGGGGTCTTCCTAAAAAATATGTGCAAGTTTTAGAAGAAAAGCAGAAGGCTTTGAATAGGGCTTCCTTAGGTAATAAAACATTAGTTCTTCCAGTTTAACTTTTTTAAAAGCGGAACTAAATTATTAAATGTACAGAGCTGCATATTATGTTGGAACTATATAAATCCTGTTTATAATAATAATAATAATAATAATAATAATATTAATAAAAAGTGCAGATTTTTTCCTTATATAAAAGGGTTTATGTAAAGTAAAAATCTTGATTTTTTTTTATTTTTGAAGGGGGGTAGGGAAGAGGAGTTGATGGGTTGAAGGAAAAGAAGAAAGGTATGCTAGGAAAGGTCCTCCTCAGTAAAATATTCCAATCCTTTTGTGGCTCTAAGGTATGCACAGTACCTATACTTGCTGTGCTTACTTATTTTTATTTTTTTTTTCTGTGCGGCCTGTTCAACAGCACTAGGACCCGTGAACATTTGCAGTGCTAAACCTCCAACCAAGAGTTCCTTTCTAAAACTAGAAATATGTAATGATGTACAGCAGTATAGCAGAATCTCCTTTTCTACTTCAAATGCTTTGCTGTATGCTATGGTGCCGTGTGTGCTTGGCACCACCTAGGAAAGCTGTGTAAAAGCTCAACTTTACTTTTGTGTTTTTTTCCTAATGTAACAGAACCTTAAAATGTAAAACTTGACTTTACCAGTTATTTTCTGGAAGACAGAAAAAGTAGAGTGATCATGTGAGCCTTCTAGGTCAAGGATTGGCCAAAGGGGGAGGGTTGGGATTAGATGGACTGCACAGCCTAAAAGCTCTCCTCCCCTCATTCCTACACAGCCCTGCCACTGACCCTGCCTAAGACCTAAGAAGTCATTTACATTGAGCTGGTCACATGTATAGCTAAGAAGTTGTGAATACTAAAGTTTACATAGGAGCAGAATTGCAATCTAATAAAACTATAATATTATAAAGTTAAATTTATTAAATTAGGGCCATCACTTTCACTGTCTAAATTAATGAATGTCAGAGTAATTAAGTAGTTTACAATATCACTCACTATCAAATAGTTTTGTATTTAATTTATAATAAAATAGGGCTATCACTGTCACTGTTAAATTATTGAATGTCAGAGTAATTAGGTAGCTTAAAATATCACTCAAATACTTGTTTATTTATTTATATTTAGAATACATAGTAACTACAGTAAAATCATACAATGGGAATAACTAAGAATAATTTATTCAAATAAAAATAATCACATTGAAGACTCAACAAAGTCTAATACCTAATTAATAAATTTGAACAACTTTTCTCTCTAAATGATTATTAATACAAGCTGGACCTTGAAGTTACCGCCCTGCTCCCTGTCCTGTTCCTGACATACCCTAATAAACAATCTATAAGATAAAGACCCATAGCTGAAAATTGGCACCCAATATATACATGTAAGTAGGCTGATATTTTTTTTGTGATTGTTTATTTATGAAATATTGGTTAATTGATGAATTTATGCAATTTAGGCAATGAATTGATTGATGTGTTTTTGTATCAACATATAAATGTATTGTAACATCAATTGTTGTTGAAATTTTAGATCTCCTCCTCCTGAGAAAACAAACTCAGATTCAGTGAAACGCGTAGAGAGATTGGAATATCTTGCTTTAGAGCAGTGGTCGCCAACCTTTTCGGTCCCGCGGACCACTAAATTTACCGTCTTCTGACTGCCCATGCGCAGGGAGCCGGATGTCGCTTAAAGAGAAACCTCCTTCAGAGTGACGTCATGATGCCAAAACCCCGCCCACTGCAATCAGAGAGTGGGTGGGTTGTGTCCATTCCCCTGAGCCTGGGATTTGTACAGGGGACATGGTCCGCGGCTCTTGCTGGTGCACCCTGCCAGCGGGGTCCTTCTCCTGACGCCGCTCGAGGGCGCACCAGCCAGAGTCGCGGACCACTAAAATTTTGGCGACCGTTGCTTTAAAGAGTTTCCAGTAGGAGATCTATGTTGGTGCTATTATTGTTTTTAGTTTTTTTTCTTGTGTGTTTTAAAATGTGATTTATAAATATGTTGGAAAATTTGCCTATTTGGCCTTTAAAGACTGCTATATGGTTGCCTAACCAAAAATCCTTTTTAAAAAAAAACCTCCCATCTATGAAAAAATGTTTACCATCTCTCTATTGCCCATACAGGTATTTTATGAGTCTTTGTCCCATAGTATATCATTAATGTAAAAAGAAATACATTTTCCCTTATTTCACAGTGCATTAGTACAGATAGTGGGAAATGAAGATCAGGAATGCAGCATGTCACATGACTACAGATTCGGGTAATTAAAAGGGAGTTTTAGTTTTTTAACTAACATCAGTAAAAAAATTTGATAGAGGGTAAAAAGTTGGGAGACATTTAGAGGGCCAGTAAGCGTTACACTAAATGGTGCATCAAGCAGCTTTGTGCACAACATAGCACAACAAAAAAGTCATTGACAAGAAAAGTCATTGGAATGGAATTCTGATTTGCTTCCAGTAGAAATTGCATTACAATGGCAAGCAATGAAAACAGGAATTCTTTAACATTCTGTTAAATTAAAGTATCCCTACATCTGTGTTTACAGAGCACGCCCATTCCACTCATCCATCCTTAGGTCTGAATTCTGTATACACTCACTGCTATTTACAGCTTCCTTGCTGTTTTACACTAATTTCAGTGTGACCTTTAGAATATACTTTGCTTAGGTAATATTGTGGGTCTAGCACATGTTTTTTAGTTATACAGACATGTTTACATTTAATATGTGCACATTTATTATAATAAACGATAGTACTACAGAAAAAACTGGGCATATGTCAGCAGAAAATTCAAGAACATTTATATATACCACAATGCTGATCATGTATAAAAGCATGGGTAGTAGTTGCATGTGACTCCTGGCCATGCTCTTGTTTTTACTGACATATGGTAGCAGGGGTAAGAAGCTGTACTGACCTATCTTATATAAAAACACACAAAAAACATGTATTTTTCTGTCCACACAAGCATGTATATATGTTTTTAGATAAAACATATTTAAATTTGCTTCAACCAACATTTTAATGCATAGCCTAAATGTATAAATTAAATGAAGATTTAATTTATTAATCCAACCACATGGATAATTTTTTTTTACATGCATAAGTATTCAAGTTGACTATTTACCAAGAGTGAATTAGTCCCAATACTTACTTAGTTACATTTAGTACTCTGTCCTAAAGAACAGATGCCAATAAAAAGCTTCTTAGTGGCTACCTCCTGTTTATATGCAATCCAACTGTGTATTATGCCTAAAAAACATGTATTCAAATTACCATTTGTAGCTGATTGACAATGCAGAAGTACTATTGGAACACACATACATACCTAGCAATGTCACCCATTAATATGCCATGCCTGAACGAGAACCTCCAAAGCAGGGTCACAAGATAGTATTTTAAAGTAAGCTGCTAAACTTATGGACTAATGTTACCATGTAAACTTAAAATAAGATTTAATTATGTTGGATTTACATATATTTTAACTGCAATTAAGCTAAATCAAAAATCTGAGTGATCTACCATATTGAAAAAAATATTGAAAAATTGAAATTCTCTTTCTTTTCAGGTATGCTGAGCATTTTTATATTTTTTATATAGTTATTTAATTTGTACTTGTTTATTTCAAGTTCTATAAAGATGAACTCTATCCATATGTTGAATTTTGTACAGGTGTCCAGGCTTCTTCTGTGCAGAGCTTGCTTGCTCTGATTTTACTGCACACCATGAGTTTTTCTCAGTGTGCATTAGAAGCTGCAACAAGTGAAACAGAGCCTGCCATATTTCCAGCCCAGCCAAACCGTCTATGACATGCCCCTTTTATTTATTGGATATCATTTTTTCAAGCATGGAAGCTCAGAACTATATGTAGGAGCTTTCTAGGGCAGTCTGAATGCAAATGTTGTCCGCCTTGGAAAGCCTTCCAAATTGATATTTACCCATAAACCATTTTGATATTTGCATAACTCCTCCCAAAGCTAGTGCACTGCTTCCATCAGGGTGGAGCGCTCCCAAAAGTAGTGCCAAGGCAGGTATTCACACTACCCTAACAACCCTCACCATTATCAGCCTGCATTGCATAAAGAAGCACAGAGTTCCAATGGTAACATCATTGAATCTAAAAAGAAGGTGTACAAGTATAACACAGCCAGATATCAGAATACCACAATGGTGCTATAATCAGGAAAGTCCTAATACCCTTTTTTTGCGTGCTACTTACCCCACCTCTTATATTCGGCAAGGTCCTCTCCGCCTTCTGTGTCACTGTCTGTATCTGTCTTTTATTTGCAACCCCTATTTAATCTAGAGCCCTGCATATTATGTTGGAGCTATTTAAATACTGTTTATTATTATTATTATTATTATTAATAATAATAATATTATTAATATTACATTGATGTTTGGATGCTAGTACTGAGGGATATAGGGCTTTCATGGACAAGGTCTCAGCATAACCTATTTGAGATTTACAATTATAACACAGGTTTATTTTTAAGTGTTTGTGTTTTGATGAGGGTAAAAGGAGAAACCAGTGAAGACTACATCCTTGCAGAATAAACTTCAGCTTACATTTTTTCCAGGGCTATTAATTTCTAATTCAGGGGAACGCAAAGCTGTATTTTAAATAAAAACAATTAAAAAAATTGAAGCAATAAAAACAAATTTATAGTGCTAACAGTTCTAAAAATCCTGTTTTACCTAATCCTTAAAAAAAAGGTTTTGTTATTTACTTTAAAAAGTCATGACCTCTCATAGTACATATATTCATAAATTTGTGTTTCTTGCTTAACTAAAATAGCGGAAAGAGATCTTGTTAAATAGTCCTTAAAAGTAAAAACGGTGACATTTATATGTCTTGGAGACAGAAATAGTCATGTTAAAATAGATCGGATGTCAGATTCTTACTTTCTAGTATGAAAAAATAAACATCTTGTTAAAAAGCACTTTGTTCAGATTGCTACTTGTCCAGACTTTTAGACTTAAATAAAAAGATAGATATTTAAATGTACAAGAAAAAGTTATCCAGTTCTCTGGACAAGAAGCCCCCAGAGAATTGCATTTCAGTCAATGTTGCTTTAATTAAATTTAATGCTGTGTGACATGCACTCCTGAGAAACTTTGATGAATGACTGGGGCAATTCACACAGCTCACTAAAGGGCATCCAGTCCTTGCAGGGGTGTCAAGCCAGGATGAATTGGTTATTACAGGCATGTTTATAGACTGTCTGAGGGAACTTGTATCTTGTGTGGTAATGTCAGAGATAATGTTATGATTCTCTGGAGCTTGGGGGTCTTTGATGACACGGTTAATGAGATGTACCAGGGAGCATCCCAGCAGGTTGCTCTCAGACCTCCCACATCAAAAGGAGCAACTTTACCCCTCTGGAGCTGCAATCTCAAATCCCTCATCTGGGTTTTTTCTTTCCAAACCTTTTTTTGTTCTTTGTCAACATTAACTTTGTCTGCCAGTTCAAATTCAAAAGTTGTTACGTTGCAATGTTTTTTTTTTTTTCTGTGACCTTCCTCTTACAAGTGATACTTGAAATTTGTGAAAACTGCAAGAAAATGATGAGTAAAAGTTATTTGTTCAAGTAATAATTTATTGAGTAATTGCTGTGTTAGTTCTAGTGACTGCACGGTAAGTGTGTGTTAAATTTCAATAGAAATACAGTATATGTACCCTAAATATTTTTTAGGACAAATGTGTAATAGAAATATTTTTAATTCATTCAGTTTTAAAACTTCTTTTTAATAAAAATTCCCTGTTTATCATGATCTGGTCTCTCTACATACCAGACTTGATTGATATCCAAAATCACATATTTTGAGCATAATAAAATCAGCACAGATTATTAAATCACAAAAAAATCAAGTATACTGATATGTAAATGTTACCATGTGTATTGCTCCAGAATAGCATAACATTTTAATAAAGAATAATATAATAATAAAATAAATTATGTAGGCAATTGTTAATAGACACAAATGTATTGATGTTCTAACACTAGGTAGAAATAGAGTGGTACAATAAAGGGAAAAAAAACAAAGAAAAGAAGGGTTTTTGGCAAAAAAAACTATTTTCTTTGTTTTTTCCTTTATTGTTCTCTAACACTATTCATTGCTTCTCATTACAATTCATGCAGTTGTCCTTCATTGTGAAGTAGTAGTAAACACATGACTTTATTTGATCTCCTGTCATTTGTGGTACTTAGGCCTATATTAAATCTTGCTAAGAAGATCATGAGATCATTTTATTGGGCTAAAAAAAAAATTTAGAAACATAGAAGTGTGCATTTTTTTTGGTACATGTGATCATAGAAAATCAATCATTTTGAATATGATTGGAGTTTTTAGGTACAACAATGGTATCATGCAATCAAGTAATGGACTGGGTAGAGTTAATAGAGATAAATTCAATGGTAAATGTTTTATAGGACTTATGCGTCCCTTGGATGTATGTCCATTCAGTTATCGAGTTCTAATATCAGTGCTTTTATTAAAACATTTGACCACAGTGATAACGGTAACCTTTACTGAATATTGTGGATTTATATTTAGAGATTACTGTATATAACTAGGAATGATCAAGCAAAATTTTTATTTTCGATCTTGCGGCAAATCAGGCCTTTCTCGCTTACAGAACATGTAAGTGAGAATGGCCTTGTGATTTGCCACAAGGTCGTGCTCTCGCCGGACTCAGATGATTCTCAATGGAGAATCTCCATTGAGAGTTTATCTAGAGTTTGCCTGCAATCACAGCTGTTTGGAGGCACCCGCATGCTTCCAATCGGCTGTGACCGCAGGTTGGCACGGTCACTAGGCTGTGCTTATCAATGATAAGTACAGCCCGGTGATCATGGGAACTGAACTCAGATGAACTCTCAATGGAGAAACTCAGTTTAGATTTCATCTGGAGTTCGTCTGCAGTCACAGCTGATTGGAGGCACTCGTGCGCCTCCAATTAGCTGTGACCGCAGGTTCCCACGCTCCCCAGGCTGTACTTATCAATGAGTGACCATGTGAACTGAACTTAGATGAACTCTCAATGGAGAAATTACATTGAGAGTTCATCAGGAGTTCGTCTGCAGTCACAGCTTAATGGAGGCACTCACGTGCCTCCAATCAGCTGTGACCGTAGGTTCCCACGCTTCCTGGGCTGTGCTTATCATTGATAGGTACAGCCCAGGGAGCAGTGGAACCTGCACTTCAATGGAATTTGTGGAATCAGTTCGCCGAAACAGGAAGAACAGGAAGTGCTGGTAACAGTGGACTGTGGGTAAAGCAAAGGAGAATTGATTGTGGCATGGAGATCTGTAAATTTGATCATCTTGTAAAATGGACACATCACAGGTGTTTTTATTCACCAGAATATGTCAATATATGTAAATTCAATTTATGTATGGCAACATGTTTAGGTCATAAATCCTAATTTCCTGAATGTATTCATTGTTTTCAAAATATTGGTCAAGTTTGCAAAGATAGATGATTTACAAAATTGTAAAACATTCCTAAAAACATTATCATTATTAACATTATTATTATTACCTACTTTTTCAGGTATATATGGATATTGATTTACTCACCTCTAGAACGGGTAAGTTACAACTCTCTGAGGACAACAGTTATATCCAGTATTTAGTGATAATGAGATCAGAGCAGAACATGGGTTTTAATTTAGAAGGGACTGTTTCTGGTAACTGGGTGGTTACCAGAAAATATAGAGAAAGTCCATCTCCTCTTCAGCAAGGACACAGGGAATAATACGGACCTGACAGGTGGTCTAACCTTTCTCCATGCTATTTAAGAAAGGTTAGAAATGGGGTTACAGTAAAAGTTATTAATATGGTTACAGGGACGGTTACAGTTTTGATGTCCCTTTTTTTTTAAATTGGATGACATTGTCGAATGTCAAGTTTATGTATTTTTGAGGGCAGACATATAGAACCGATTGGTGACAAAGATGTCACCATTTCTGGTGAATTTGATGGCACAGTCAAGAAATCTCATCAGTAACATCAAGGTTTATCTGATCCGCAATGCTGACAGAGGAATTAGTAGATTGGGTGAGCTTCCATATTCAATATATTTATAAAACTAGGATATGACTGCACACAAGCCTATAAAAAAGCAAACAAAATTAAGATAACACAAAACAAAACAGAAAACATAAAGGCAAAGTGTGTATACAGTATGACACAGTATGCACAAGCCATTCATATATTTCTTTTAAAATTCTCATGCAGTGCAGCCTGGCACAGCTGTCTGGAAGCCTACATGTAATTCTCGTGATGCAGTGATGTGATTAAAATGTGAATCTTTCTGAAAATGTTTTTTCAGGCTTTTGTTTGTATTTGTACATATAAATTGTCAGTTGTGCACATGTGCACAGTTTGTAAAATTCATCCTTGATCACCCATCTCTCTGTTCTGATCTGGAGAGAATGGATATAGTCCACTTTGTCTTCAATGTGAACTTCATGATGACCTGCCCAAAAATGCATCCATGGCTAAATCTGATACTAGCGAGTACTTAACCTCCTAGCCGTTAAGCCCGACCTTCGTACAGGCACAAAAAAAATGGCTAGGATGGTTAACCCCGAGTTTTTTCCCATCCTTACTTACCTGGTCCCGCTGTGCTCATCAAGCGTCGTGTTCGAGTTCCAGCATCGTCCTCCGTCGATCGTCGTACGCCGATCTCCCTCTCCAGCGTCGGGTGTCCTTCGTCGGGTGCCAGCGGGACCGGTAAGAAGCCGGCCGGCATCTTGTGGTCCGCCAGCTGGCATCTTGTGTTCTTACCTGGTCCCGCTGATTGTCCACGTCCTTCTTGTTCCAGCGCCGGATGATCTCTGAAGCGAGAAGCCGTCCGGCGGAGAAAGAAAAAAACGGACGGCTCCTCCCTGCGTGCGTGATGACGTTGGCGCGTGTGCGGGAAATTCAAATTGAAACTCATTCAAACATTTTGTATTGGATTGAATACAAACTCCTGTATTCAATCCAATACAAAATAATTCAAAAAATTACAAAGTATATAACTGGTAAATTCAAATTTTATTTTGTATTTGATTGGATACAAACTTGCGTATCCAATCCAATACAAAATAATATAAAATTAATACAAAGTACATAACTGGTAAATTCAAACGCTCATTTTGTATTGGATTGAATACAAACTCCAGTATCCAATCCAATACAAAAAAATAAAAAAAAATAAAATAAAAGTAAATACATTTTTTATATTCATATTATCTACTAGAACCCCTGTTCGGACATATTTCTGTAAGTTACAGGTCTACAATTTAAAAAAAAAATTTCATGAAAAACAGTGGATCACTTTTGGTACAGAAATCTAGACCTCAGTGTAACGCTCAGGTGGTTAAGCAATCGTAGGTTGGCATTTGTTATTATTAGTAATGTACAACATTGCTGGCAACTTTAAATACTTTAGAAACAATGCTGTGTGTGTTAGGATGAAGTTTGTTTCTAGAGTGATTATCTAATCTTACATCACACAAATTTGGATAATCCCTTCAGGAGCTGGATTGCACATGGTGTTCAGGAGTCTTCTGATCCCAATCAAAATCCTTTGATGACATAATAATCTCTGGCAGTTGGAAACTCCTTTCTTTGTCCATAGTGCCAAAGCAGCTGCAACAACTAAAGCCTCTGTACCTATAGTATATTGGAGTTGCTACTTTAATTAGATGTCTGACAAATTATGCAGAAACTATAGGGTTAGGGATCGAGACATTGACATACCTTCCCTTTGACCATGCAATGAGTTACTTTCTGAAAGCTGTAAAAATAAAACTGCACATCAGAAGGCAATAAAAATGTGTTTTGTGTTTGTACGAGTCTTTAGTTCATACAATTTCCTTATAACAAAATCTCCAAAATATTATTTCACCCACCTTATTCTAGAATCATATGCTGCAGATCTGTCCAAACTCTCCATTAGGTCGCTTCCCATACTGTGCAATATAGGTTGGCATTTTTTTTTCTTTGCAGTCTTTGGCTGGTCACATCTATTAACATATACAGTAAAATATATGAAATTGCTTCCAAACAAAGTCATTGACCCTATGACTTATTTTTCAGTCACCTTTCTGTCATGTGTTCCACACATATAAATTAAATTAACCTTGAAATACCAAGCTGAACTTTACATCCTTGAAAGTAAAGCAAATTTGACTTTTTTTTTCACTTCCAATAGATTTTTATTGTTTTTTTTATCATTTTAAACAACAACATTCACAAACATAAATTGCAAACGATGTAAAAATAAAAAGGGGGAGAAAAAAACAGTAGGAAAGACAGAAAGTAAAAATACAGAGAACAAAGACGTCATTTCAAATAATCCGAAATTTATAACGGAAATACTGAATACAAAACCAGCATTAATGCTTAAACAACAGCACAAGAATAAGAATAATATAATAATAATAATAATAATAATAATAATAATAAAATAATATAATAATAATAATAATAATAATAATAATAATAAGAATAATAACAGCACAAGAATAAGAATAATATAATAATAATAATAATAATAATAAGAATAAGAATAAGAATAAGAACAGTACAAAAATGCCCCCCCCCAGAAATAAATCTCTACCAAACTGTTAAGACTGACATATTCAAATTCTGTACAGAGTATTGAACCCAGGGTTCCCAGATATGCAAGAATTTTGAGTGTGTATTGTTCAATGTACTGGACAACGTTTCGTATATACACGTTACCCACTGTAAGTTTTGCTTCCTAAAAAGATAAGATAAAATAAGTTGTTTCTTCCAACTATTTGCTATCGCTTGCTTAGCAGCTATGAGAATATATGCACATAGTTTAAATTGAATCCTCAAGAGATTCTAAACTTTGAAATGTAACAGTGCTAGCCAGGGGTCTCTGGGTAGGTGTGTCTGAAACTATCGGTATTTGCTCAACAATTGTCAAACCTGACCCCAGAATCTTATTGCGAAAGAGCAATTCCTCTATATATGGAAGACTGAGCCCAATTCCTGACAGTCTCCAAATTGTATCCCATTCCATTTGTGGTACAGTGTTTCAAACTCGAAGGGACCATGTACCATCTGGTCATGACTTTATATGCAGATTCAACGGTTGTTATATTGATGAAACAAGAAGTCAATTTAGACCACATATTGCACCAAACCTCCTTTTTCTTAGAACAACGAAGATCTTTTTCCCAAGAAACCACATACTTGTGATCTCTTGTAGAATTTAATTTGTTCAGTTCAGCATATCTTAAAGATATCAATTTTGGTGATGAGGAGGGTGAAGACAAATATGCTCAAAAACAGATAAGTTCAGCAGAGTAAAGCTGCGTACACACGGCAAATTTTTCTCGCCCGATAATCGGGATCGGCCAATTATCGGGCGAAAATCTGCCGTGTGTACGTAGCTTTACTCTTGAACCTATTAAGGATTTTATCCAGTGCCTGAGTTGAGTGTACTTGAAATATTCTAAACCCTGATCTGTTCCCAGCTCATGACACTAAATCGTGTAAGTAGAAAGTGTACCCTGGTGAAATTATGAGATTTCCACCAAACAAATGCTCCAGGCGAATCATAACCTGGAAGAAACAAAAATTTGAAACTGTATTTTTATTGAGGAATTTTCAACAGGGTACAGAAAGGAAAAAAGGAAATTAACACAAGGGGGGAGGCAACACCACAGGAATGCAATACAACATAGTAGAAGAAACAAAAATTTGACTTTTTATTGTGAAACTTATTTCACATTGTATTCATATTTTTGAGTGATTTGGTCTTTTAATTTAATCTAATTTTTACTTGTTATTATTTTTTCTAATTGTCTACTTGATATATAGATCCTAAATAGACCTTAACTTCTTTTACTTTATAAATACATTGGCTAATACTAAATTATTAAGTTTTTCTGCTTTACCTATTCAGTAATAACATTTTGGAATGATAGTAAAGTTACAATATTGCTGTAGCTCAGTACACAATTTGTTGTTGGTTAGGGGAAACAGAGTAGGTTGTCCCACAGGCCCTCCAGGCCTGCCTAGGCCCAGGCCAGGTTGATGGATCCCTAGAAGGAACGTCTACCTTTCACAGAGATTGAGCCCCATTGAGTGAAGCTAAAGAATAGAACAGGAGCTCATTGGTGCACAATATGTGAATGTCATTTCAACAAAGCAACCCACTCCAAATGGGGAGATGCTTCTCTCACGGCCTATCATGGATGAAAAGTTCAACGAGGATGCTGGAGGTTATCTGTCAGTATTTGTGATTTACTGCTACAGAATATGAACTGCTTGTATGAGACACTCTGCTGCCGTAGACCCCTTCTCCTACATGCTGAGTTACAATAAATGCCCCTAACCTACAATGTATGAGCCTCTGTGATTTCCTAATGTCACATAACAAGGGGGACACAGGAGAACTACAACAAACTCATGTGAGACTGAGAGCTACACTTATGTTATGTTATTATGTGGTATAGTAATTGAAAACAAATGCACACACTATAGTATATCCCTCAATGCCTGGTGCATGCTTTAATTTGAAATACTTTTATATGTGATTCAACTAAAATAACTTTTTTATTTATATAGATATATTATATAGATTTGTATTAAATTCAGAATCTACTTTACAGGAACTACAGTCATTTGATTTCTGTCTTGAATGGTTTTGTTTGATTTTATGATAACTTACTTCCATTTTATTATTGTACTCATAATATTTTAATTGTAAAATCTAAATTCCCATTTTATAATTAGCACTATATACTGTAAGAACATCAAAACCTCATTCACTTACATATTTTTACTAGAATGTGTATTGTTCCAGAACTAGCAAAGTCAGATTTCCAGTAAGAGCTCTGGAATGGTGTCATTGAGTAAACTATATTCAAACTTTTATTTTCTGAAATGTAACAATGAAAGTCCTCCAAAATCTGGTATGACAGCGCTAAGCAGACGCCAAATGTAAAAAACATGCAATCATCAATCTTAAAATGACTAGTGACTGATTTACTTGGACTTTTTTGACCTGAAGATACACCCACAGATTCTGTGGGTGTAACTAATGAATTTGTTGGAGTTTGTGATGAAAAAAGTAGAGAAATTATTCCCCATTCATTACTAATTCCAATGATGGAGCTCCAGCAAGACACAAACAACTTTTTTTTAACAATACTTAAAAAAAAAAAAAAAAAAAGAAAAAAGGTCATCCTTTAAGGGATCTTTAGATGTTGTCTATGGTTGTGGCACAAAAATATCTTTATTGTAACCACAATAAAAATTACAAATGTACAGTGTAGTATCCAGTGTACTTCCACATTCCTGCTCAATTAAGAAAATTGAACAATGACCATGTATCTCAACTGAGAAGCAGAGTGAGATTTCTCTTTAAAGTGGCAAGCAATGGGAAGATCAGTAGACAATTCAGCCAAGCCACACTGTCTTTGAATTTCTGTGTGGACTCTCTGGTACAAGGATAAAATTAGGAAACCTAAACTGGTAAACTGAAATTAAATTGGTAATGTTCTTACTACTATGGCCATTCTGCAATTCACAGGATAACCAGATCTGATATTTTATTTTCCATTATTCATACGTAATTCCAGAAATGGAATAAGACAAAATTCTGCCTATTTAGGCAAACTGGCTGTGATGTACAGGTTTGAGCATATTAGAAGGATGATACATTGAAGAAAAAAATGCTTAATGCACACTTTAAACACCCAGTGCCATGTTACACCCAACTACTCAACCCATATTAATACTTACTATTACAGACACAATTATTTTAATTCATTTTTAATTTTCACTTGGTTGTGTACTTTCCTGTAATGTGCATTTCCCCCTGCCCTTTAACCTCACACATGTTCCCCCTCCACAGTTGTTAACAAGATCCAAAGGACTGCAGTCCAGTATTTGTTTACATTCCCCATTTGTAAGCCATTGACTGATGCCCATGACTGTGTAGTACAGCCTTATTGACTTCTTTGGGGCTCATCTACTTCCTTGGGAAACAGCCCAGCACAGGTGTTGGGGGAAGGGAAGCTCTGTGCAATACTACTGCCCTTCAGATCCTAATAGGTGGTGGACGCTGGTTTAGGTTAGTGAGGGTGGAGGTGTTAAGGATAAGTATATATTGTGCAAAAGTGCTCTTAATGTTAAAGGTTAAAGCACCACAAGACCATCAGGAAAATCATTGCTAGTAGAAGGGGCTGGTAGGTTGCTGTATGAATTTTCTGAAAGCATCATAGCACCTTGCCTCAGTAATCCTCCTAAGAGCCCTCAGCACTAATGCAGGCACTGGTTTGCCTCTTAGGAGATCATGCGCAAATATAAATGCCTTCATGAAAGTATGTATAGAAAAATAGGTGTTCCTAAGCAGTCTGCCCTTCTTAGTAATGGAATATCACACTAATAAAGAAATAGTAACACTTTTCACTGTATGGCTAAAAACTTGATTCTGGCCCGCAAGATGAATGAAACTTTTGTGCTCAGATATGTAAGATTTTAGAACAATTAATGAAAGAATAATAGATGAAGATGGTAATAAAATCCCTATGCAACAAGGGATGCAATAATAACCCAGGTTACAAATACATTTTTTCTTGGAGTGCATATTTGTGGGGGTTCTTCGGGTCACTTTGGTTTTCTCCCACATCTAAGTAGGTTAATTTGCTTCCCCCCAAAACTAAAAAGAACATATAATTGTGAGCTCATTTCAGAGCAACATGACCAATAACTGTGTAAAAGTAAGTGTTATAAAAATACATGCTAATAATACAGTGAGTATACTGTAATAAGCCCATCATTGGTGTTCAATGGTTACTAGAACACTTGCCCTTGTGCTGCTTCTTTCCTCCATCATCAGACACAAAAGTATCAGTGGTCATACATAAAGGGGATAGTAGTAGTTTAAAGATCTGTGCTTTATGAACCCTAGGACATCCATAAATTATGCAATGGTTTCTTTCAGTGAAACTCATCATTACTGATTTAGCTGTGTATTAGTGCCTGGTTTGTTAGCTTCTATTACAGTATGTCTTCATTATATGATGAAACTGAAGTTTACCATATAATATATCCAATATGTATATATTTGCTGAAAAATGTATAGTTAGTTGTTAGCACATACTGCCACACATCATCAGATCCTTGCACTTTAAGGCTTTCATGTCTCTGTATTCTCTGTATGAGCTATGTAAGTATTAGGTGTTGTGACTAAATATTGAACTGTAGAGTATGTAAAATACATCTTGTTCCTAACAACAATAGGCATCAAGGGCAAATTGTACATTGCGTCTGCCTGAGCATAGAACGTGATCACAAACAGCTCTAGTGTTCTGGTCTCGCTATTTTCTTTGCCAACCACCTATCCATACCTTAAATTCATAACACAAGTTTTATTGTGCACGCCTGCCTCAGCATTTGTAGACTGGTTGCTTGTCAAAGTCAAGACTTGGACAGTTTAGAGAAACGTGATAGTTCTGTGGAAAATATTTTTATATTTGCACTACTGATGTGTTGTGTTAATGTGTGAAAAACATTTCAGGAGCTATGTTCCAAATATCAGTGGGTTTTACCATTCCAATCAAATAGCATTACAATGAACAATCACCTGTATTGTTTTCTAATGTACACAACAATAATACTATCTATGTTTATATATATATATATATATATATATATATATATATATATATATGGTACTATTTACAGGCCCTTACAGTTCTGTTTGAGCTTAGCGGCCCTATTTATTACTTTCCTCAGATTGGACAACTTGGAATCGATTGTCAGCTGCCTGTTTAAATTCACTTTTTATTTGTAATTTTTGAAACTTCAATCATGCCCTGCATTAATACATGCGTACATTTTTAAACAGTGGTTTGGACTATTGATTTAGTGGTGTTTTACTTTATGGACATATTCAGATATGCAATCTATTGCAGTGCATTAAAATGATGTCACTCATTACTGTGCTGCATTAAAGTAGCCCATTTATTTGATTGTCCTTTACTGAATGAGCAGCCAATGAACCAAAACTAGCTTAAAATCACTTAAAAATGTAACATTTCTTTCTGACATAACACCATAATGTTTAAAGGTGATGCTGTGGGTTGTGCATTTTAGGTGCTTTTCCTCAGTGCCTTGGGGTGCCACTAAAAATAAACAGCACTAGAATGTGCTTAGCAGGTAAGGAGCAAAGGTAACAAATTTTGATGTCAGTGGATGTAGCTCTGGAAATTGTGCTGCTGTGCAGTGTGTGAAGATTAAAAACTTTACATGCCCATGTCTAACGACATATATATAGATATATAAATAAATAGGTAAATAATTATATATATATATATATATATATATACATTTTCAGGCCTTTAAAAATGAAGGTAAAGCAAAAAATGGCATATATACAATAAACTGGCAAAACATGCTTACAAAAATGTAAAATTAGCATTGCCTATTATGCCTAATATTAAATCAGTTATTTTAACAAGAGCAAGCAATTCTATTTCGCTCTAAAATATTTGTATATTTGCTGTATATAACATCAAAAAACATGCCACTATGCTAAAGTGTACTAAAGATAAAAATAAAACTTGTTGAGCTTAAATTATATACTAGTCAAATTCATCTATTGTACTATTTTAATTTTTAATTGCAATTTACTATTTCTGCATATTAAGGATTGTAAGAGCATACAAAGCTAAGTCTCCATGTAAATAATATGTTAATAAAATCAATCCTCACTTCTGCATTTCTCACTTAGCCACAGGGGGTCAGCACAGCTCTTTTGACTACTCTGGGACTTTAGCAGCCTTATTATATTGCTTAAAGAATACATTCATTCTCATGAACAAAGTTCTTAGGAGCAAAGTTCCAGGAGTGTTGGAAGTTTAAGAAGGATCCTAAGATATTGTTAAACCAATAGTGGGTATTAGCCCGGCAGATTGTATTTCCTGTGAAATATTGAAAATGAAGTCTGGCTTATTTTACCATTTAATAAATACTGTACAACAGTGATTTTTTATTTTGTATTAAATATATTAAAAAGCCTGATCTAATATCCATTTCAACAAAGACCTAAGAAAATGTACCATTTAATAAAACCTGTACTTTATATATAACTATTTTACAATAATTTATACAATTTTATTTATGATTATATATATATATATATATATATATATTGTGTTTATGTTTTATTATTATTATAAATGTATCTGTATGGATTTATTTTACTTTCTTGCTTTACAGTATTTGTATTAGGAAAGCAAATTTGTAAATCCTTCCTCTAAATACTTTTGTGCTTTTAATAGTTGATAATTTAGAATCTATTCTGATTAATCACTGATATTGAAAAGAATGCTTTTTAGACACTTCACTGTTTTCTATCCTATTACATGTCAAAGATAGAGTACTAATAAAAGAAGAACTATGTATGTATATATATATATATATATATATATATATATATGTATGTATGTATCGCAGAATATGAATATTATGGACTCCATCCTATTGTCACTAGATGGTAGGAATAATTTATTTTATCACTTTGTTTTGTTCTTTGTGCTTTGCTTATTTTAACCTGAAAGGAGAACTTTTGAAAAAGCAGGAATTGTGTACAAAGACAACTTTATTGCTTTATTGCTAAAACCACAAACACAACAAAGTGATTAGAAATTAAAAATACCATATGATTCGGCAAAATGCAAGGACTTTCATAGTGGGGCCAAATTTAGCTCCCAGGGGCAGTACCAGTGTTTAGAAAAATTTGTCTTGTATGAACATTTCTTGCCCTTAGATCAATGAGTATGCAATAGTATACACAGATTGTATATTTATGGTATGGATAGTGAAAAAAGTTCCTGGAAAGTAGGAGATATGTAACTCCTTCTGTATAGCAGAATATGGTAATAAAGAAATTATGACATTACTGAGGTCTTCAGCGTATGGACTGAATTTTTTTTAAACACACACTGTATAATAAAATATATATATATATATATATATATATATATATATATATATATACTTCACCACAAATACTGTAAAAACATTTTTAAAATATATTATAAATACTAATATATTTTTTAAATATATAATTTATATAGTATATATCTTGTATATAAATAGTATGAACAAGATAATTTATAGATTTATATACCATGCTCGTTAATATTGTTACTAATATAATTTATTTATCATTTAAAATTAAGCATGTTAACATTATTTTAACAACTATTGCCAATAATTTATATTTTCATATGATATTGCCAATGGCTTTCACAAATGCAAATTATTTATATCATATGTATTGTGGGGAATGTATTAAACTAAGCATATTTTAAAATCCTTAATAATGTCTTTATTTAAAGAAATTATGTTTTAATTAATACTTAAATGCATTAAAACGTATATCTATTTGACTATGCTGCTCTATTGCCAGAATAAAGTTCTTATGTGGCAATAAACAGAGCGTGGCAACCTGGATGTGGGTAGTGTACAATATGAATGTCACATGCATACATGTAACTGCTCATTTCTAAATGACATTTTTAAAAATAAAGTACTTTAAAGATACATTTAGATAATTTTCTACTAATTAGGTTGTCAATACAGTTTATTAAAAATAACACATAGTTAATAAGCATATATTATGAAAGGCAACCTAAATCTATATCATTTGGAATCTTTATCTTACCAGATCTATATTTTGCTTTTAAATAAAGTATTTTACAAACAATTCAAGAACTACTTTTTGTGATTCATGCTGAACATTAATGACATGATCCTCAATGATCCATCAGCCAGTATGAAACTTTACACACAAATTAGTCAATGTAGGCACATGTGCTGGGTTTTGCTATTATACATGTGTAGCACTCCCAAGATATAAAACCTAAATAGTGGCAATTAGGCACACTTGAAATTCAGAAAGATCTGTGCTTTTGAATTGAAGCAAAAGGACATTAACACCAAGGCTTTTAAAATTATTTTATTATGTGTAAAGACTTCAAACATTACTTCAACTATATCCAAAGTTTTATGCTGGCTGTCTTTCATATGTATACATGTGTTTATGTTTTTATATTTTGGTAACTTTCAATATATTTAGTATTTATTGTATAACATGGTTGATTTTTTAACAGAAATTATCAATAAAGTAAATTATCACCGTTCAAAGGATTTTTTACTTAACTTACAAAATTTGGGTGTAATTCACTTAGGAAAGAATACCCAAACATACCAAAACATGATGTCTACTTTTACATGATTGGTCATTAAAGCTTCACATCATTCCCTAGAGTGAACATTCCCTTGCAAGCTGACAATTCAGTGAACAGCCTTTAAAAAAATCCTTTAAGAGTTCAGTCTTATTTATGAAAATATATATATGTGCCCATATTTACTTTTATTTACTCGGGTCGCACTCAGTGCGAGTAATACTACCCAATGTTTGATCTCATAAACTGGCTTCCAACTCCTAGGAGATGATGTACATTTTCAGGGGAGAGAAATATGTCTGAGGCTAAAAGATCAAAATTGCTAAATTATGCTTATCTTTTATTTACCTTATGCCGTCATCACTTGTGGTGCTGTAAGCATATTCTAATCCTGTTAAAGGCTCAAAAAATTAAGATAAAAATAAAAAGGAGAAACAAACCCTAATCCTCCTTCTAATTGGGAAAAACTTTCAGATGGAATGGATGGAGGTGTCTTTGGAAAAAGAAACATGTGTCACTAAAATTTTTAGGTGTGGGAATCTTACATTGCCACTTCCCCAGTTGAATATTAAACAGAAATTATCTCCACTTTCGCACAAACTACATGCTATGCGTATGGCCTGCTTGATAATGTTCCCCCAGTACTATGTTAAACAGGATTTTGGGATTTTTAACCTTGAGGTGAATTATTTATTCCTCCGCTAAAATGTGACTATATCATACAGTTGACTCCACCTATAAAAAAATGTTTCTATGGTATATTAATTGATATGTATGTGCTTTATTATTCTGTTTGTTGTTTACAAAAGTAAAGCAAGCCTTATTATAATCAAAAACTGATCATATAGAATATTGAAAAATCCCAGGATACCTAGTTCTCTTTAATATAGAAAAATGTGTTAATATAACGCCTTACAAGGTAGGTTGTAGAAGTGCTCAGAACACAACCGAATAAAATCACAATTCTGAACAAACTCTGACTGGATTTGAATTATCCATTACAGACACTTGGATATAGGATATACTATACCTGTCAATGACAATGACAGGTATATTAATATTAAACAGGATTTATGGTGCCAACATATTACACAGTGCTGTACAATAATAGGGGTTGAAAATTATAGACAGATACAGACAATGACACAGGAGGAGAAGAGAACCCTGACCAAAGAGCTTACAATCTAGGAGGTGGGGGAAGTGTCACACAATAGGAGGGGAGATATGAAGTGGTATATCTAGGAATATAGTGCGGCTGATTCGTTCTGACCACCAAAGTATGACTGTTGTAATAGTATGATGGCATTGAATGAGCTCTACTCTACCTAGTAATAAAATTGGTAAACCATCATTTGAGGGAATACAACATCTGTCAATGTCAGACTGGAACTTTGATTGTTCAGATTCTCAGTTCTGATCCAAGGTTGAAATAGCTTGTTAGAATCGCCTCGATCAGAGCTTTCCATTCAACACTAGTGGATTGTCAAGCATTTTGCTTGTCTTGGGGGGTATCAGATTATTCTAAGCAATTGTTAGATCTGCTAGCCAAAATGTCACAGCTAACAACATATTAAGCTGTCTTTTGCACTTAGGAGTTGAAATGGACCTGAGCAAAAAAAAAGTGAAAATCTGCTAGATAACATTTAGTAATGTTAATTGTGTCTGGGTAGTATCATGAAAATATTACCTTTCTTGTCTTGAAATCCTACTGGAAAACAGAAGATCACTTTCTGTGCCTAAGCATTCTGGTGCTTTGAGATTCATAGCCATATATACACTGTAAGATTGTAATGTCTCTGAATGTCCCAGGAGATAAAAAGTGAGACTGTATAATGTCACCACTGTGCTCACTGTTCTCCTTGATGGAGAAGAAGCTGTACTTGCATCTGCTTCATCCATTCTGTGGATCTGGGTTTTCTGAGGCTCTCCCGGATGATTTTTTTGTCTTTATTAATCCTTGGGTCACCAGTCATCAGGAAGGCATCCATGATATTTAAAAGCAACCTGCATTCTCTACCAATATGATAAACTCCCCTTAGAGATATGATATGAAATAAGACATTGTGAGTCTTAGTATGGGAAAAGATCAGCTGCAGTGAATCTGTTGACAATAGGAAAAGTAATTTGTCCTTTACTTGCCTTTAATTGGGACAACTTCCAGCTTTAAGTTGATTGAGAATATAATAGAAGTTTTACCTGAATCCCCTTCAAGTCTGAACTTTTAGTAAGAGACCAAAAAGTGTGTGTAATTTTTTTTGGAAGACTGTGATCACTTTGGACATGAAAAGAGTCTTTGTACTTTCCAGAACACAATGCCTACACATTTAGAAACAGCAAGAGCTGGGAAAAAAAGATTTGTTATTGCCTTACCTAAACAATTGTGAGTAATGTTTTGTAGGTGCAAAAATATAAAACAAGAATTTTCTTACACTTCTCTGCAGGTGTGTAAATCTGTGCACACATGGTACATCAAAGCATGTCTTTGTAGACATTTACATTACTGGTGAATGAGCCCTGAATATGTAATGTATTAACGACAGTAAAGGTGTTACAAGAGGACTTTCAGTTGTTCCTAGTCTACCCTGAGCAGCTCAAAGCAGATGGGGGATCTCCTCCACACATTTAATAAACATGCTAAATATGAACATGGTATATGTTTGAGGGCACTGATAACCTTACACCTCTGCAACACTGTGGGAGGTCAGTAGCATTTATTTTCCAACAATTTTAAGATGGATATGCACACTGTATGATCAAATGGCTAGCATTAAAACAACACGTACTGTAAGCTGTGACTAGACTTGAAGCTAGTAAATTAAATTTAATGGACCTCTTCAAACTTCTACAAAGATGATTCAATTAACGTTAAATAAAAAGTTAATTAATTGCTGTCTCTGGACTGCTTGCTAATTCATTAAACAGATTACATTTTAAATATAATTAGGTTAACACCAGAATTTTAACTTGATATGTTGTCTTTTAACATATTTTATGCATACTTATCACATTATCTAGATGTAAATAAAAATATATATATATATATATATATATATATACACACAAACACTCACTAATAAAGCAATTTGTAAATCTCTATATTAATTTCAGTTTTCCAACCATATGCAAATGAAATAAGTAAAAAGCAATTTGATTTTCATGGCTGAATAATTAAAGTAAATATTAAATCAGCCTCATTATGTGTGTGCATGTTCACACTGCAAAACAACGATTTTGCTACTGGGAATAACACATGTAATTTACATGATATCGAGTGTGCTGATTCAAAATCTGAATTTGCCTATCACGTACAGATTTCAAGTTATTGGAGTGATATATCTGTTCAAATGGTTGGTAATTGGGTAATGTTCCAGCAGCGGCTGAGCATGTCTGGATAAGTCAGTGAGCTGATGTCAGAAATAGGTATATAACAGGTATATATAAGGTACAAAACCATCCTATTGCATATTACAGCTAGGCCATAGTGAGTCTGTTCTGAGCTAAAGATTAATAGACATAGCTATGTTATAAACCGTACAATTTTTGCTACATTTGTGGCAAATATACCCTGTGTGATCAACGCAAGAACCTAACCATGAGGGTGAGATTTGCTCACAAGTATTACTTTGGATGTTAAATTGGAGATCAGGATAAAAGCTGGGCACCTCATATCTACTGTCAGGTGTGTTTTGTTGGCCTAACACAATGGTTGAATGGGAAAAGGAATAAAATGCCTTTTGCTGTGCCTATGGTTTGGCGTGAGCCAAATACCCATCACTTGGACTGGTAATTCTGTATGAGTAAAATTGCTGGGTTTTTGAAGAAGACTAAGTCAAAAATTGTCTATCCTGATTGTGAATCTGCCACGATGCAGAGAATCCAGTGCCAGTCCCTCCTACATCTGTTGTTACTGACAGTGACATGTCGGATGAGGAACAGGAGGGTGATGTTGATGTTAATAAATGTTATCAACCCCAATTTGAAAAGGGCAAGCCACATTTTATAAGCCAAACAGATTTAGATGATCTAGTAAGGGACCTGTCTTTGTCAAATAAGAAGTCTGAACGGTTTGCCTCCAGATTAAAGGAGTGAAATTTGCTACAAAAAGGAATGACAACTTCACACTTTCGTGATCGTCACACAAAGTTTGCAGGTTGTTACAAGCTGGAAAATGACATTTGCTTCTGTACCAACGTGAGTGGTCTGATGATGGAGTTAGGTTACAAATACATACCAGAGCAGTGGAGATTGTTCATAGACTCGAGCAAAGCAAGTTTGAAAGCTGTATTGCTGCATAAAGGTAACAAAAAACCTTCTGTTCCTCTTGCTCATGCCGAGGGAATGAAAGAGACATACGAATCCATGGAGGTCATTTTATAATTGATTAACTATTCAGATCACAAATGGAACGTTTGTGGTGACCTGAAAGTGGTGGCACTCCTTCTTGGCCTGCATTTGGGATATACAAAATATATGTGCTTTCTGTGCCTGTGGAACAGTCGTGATGACAGCAACCATTACAAAGTAAAAGAATGGCCACCCAGACCTGAACACACTGTTGGTAGGTACAAGGTGAAGCATAAATCACTCATTGATCCACAGAAAGTTTACCTTCCACCACTTCATATTACACTTGGAATAATGAAAAACTTTGTCATTGTATGTTTGGAAAAGTTATAACAGATGCTAAACTGAAAGCAGGCATTTTTGTTGGTCCCCAAGTCCACAATTTGATGTGTGATGCCACATTCAGAGACAAATTCCACCCACTTGAACTTGCTGCTTGGGATTTATTTGTGCTAGTTGCACACAAAACTTTTTGGGCAACCAGTAAACTGAAATCCATGCTGAACTCATGAACAACATGCTAATAGCATACCATCAACTTGGCTGGCGAATGTCACCAAAAATTAATTTCTTACATTCCCATCTGGACTTCTTCCCACAAAATTTGGGTGATGTGAGTGATGAACAAGGACATTTCTGTTATGGAAAGAAGATATCAAGGCCGGTGTAACCCCAACATGACGGGTGACTACTGCTGATTTCTGCAACAGGAGACAGCAGAGAAAGCAAGTGTCTGAAACACTTCTGAAGTATACATGTGTGTTGAACAAGGACTCAGGTGGATAATGCGTAATTGTATATGTTGTTGCAACATAAAACTACGTTTTTTTAATGTCATGGAACTATGAGGCAAAAGTTAGCTATGTATAGAGATTACATAGTAACTGCTGAACGAGAGAATGTAGCTAATTGCGTCTGTACACGTAATTAACCCCCCTAGCAATATTTCCGAGTGTGACTGGGGGGGATTTTCCCTGAAAATAGCCATAATCCCAAATCACACTTGGGGTAGTTTTTAACTTAAAAAAAACCCACTTACCTTGCTCCGTTGTTGTCCCCCATCGTCCTGCTGGTCCCTGCAGGTCCTGCGGACACGTCCTTTCTCCTCGATCTCAAGCCGCTGAATGGATCTCCGGGGTTTCCCCGTGATATCGGTGCATGCATCGGTGCTGGCGGGCGGATCGGCTGGAAATTCAAATAATTTTGTATTGGATTCAATACAAAATAGCTGTATTGAGTCCAATACAAATAAATATTCATATAAAATATATATATATAATATTTTATATGGTGTTCATTTATTAGGAGATTAGAGAATGTTCTCTTAGCTTTGTTAGTAACTAGGAACAATGTTTCAATTAACCATGCCAATGCATTTTTGGTGATTCCTCAATGTTCAAAATAAGTTTGTTCTTTAACAATTATTCACCTAAGCCACCTACAATATGTTTACCGTGTACCTCTACCCCTACAGTAAAAATAAAAGTTAGGTGTGCTTCTGCTGGTGGACAATTTAACACAACTTTATTGTTGTATGTCTCTCAATTCTCGTAATAAGACACCTTATTTGATCTAGTCTTGTATATTTTAACAATAAACACTGTGCTCCCGGTGACCAATTTTATACTGCTGTATCATTTGCAGTATTCTAGGTCATGAAATTAAACATCCAGCTGCCTTTTTCTTTTACACATTTAGAAGGACAGCAATCACCAAGAATAGGGACTAACTAAACTAGCCAATTTCTATTTTATGGTCAAAGCAGTGGTATTTAACCATTGTAAAAATCCTGGTAAAAGTCTTTTGGAACTAACATTAGTTACATTGGGTACTGTTGCTGTATATCCAGGCATTACCTTCAAATTTTGAGGTAGTAAAAGGAATAGGCTTTTCTACTGACACTGTCTGGTTTTTAATAAAAATAAACAGTAAGACATTGAACACTTTTTGATGCATCTGGAATATATTTATTTAATTTACCATGACATTCAGCAGTTCAGTTGAACCTTTATAGAACCTTCATGTTTTGTTTTTATCTTTTTATCCGATTTAATGGTGTTTATCTGATTTGTTTTTAATGTTCAAGATTTTACTTGCTATACATGCAAGAGCACAATGATCAAACTGCACATAAAGGAAAAAGTTTACGTATTAGGCCTGCTTGCTATATACGCAGCACACATATGTTACACTTTGCAAATTCACAAAATATACCTTCATTACAGTGTTACAATGTGTTACAATGATCAGACAGATTAATGTAAATCCCACAACAAAGTAGCCTAAAAAAAAGTTAACTTATATACTAAATATGCTTTTCTGCACATTGAACATACAGTAGACATACAGTTTGACTTTGTCTGAAGCTTCAAAAACCTAATGTAAGTTAATGTAAGGTAAGGTAAGGTAAGGTAAGGTAAGGAAAGGATGTAACACTATATCGAAGGGTACAATAATTAATACAATGTAATAATATTCTACAGTGTACAAAAAATTAAGTAGGTTTTTATTATTGACAAAAATCTAGCTACACTTTATTCACTAAGTTAGATGAACATGTACTTTGCAAAGAGAATATTCTCTTTTTGTTTTGTTAAACAATCCCAATAAGTTATAATTTTTTAAACAGACCAAGTTAGAAACAAATGTTCCAATAACGGTATTTGTAAATTTCAATTATTTTATGCATGGTATTTACCTGTAAAGGCCACCTTTGTGTGGACATCAAAGAATCCCGATACTTCTATTGGTTGCCCCCATCCTGGGTATGATGTCAGCAGCTCCAGTGAAATAACATTTACATTGCAGTATTACCCTGCATAAAACTAGAGAGGTGATGAGAGGGTAGGTTAAACTGTATAATCTGTTACAGTATAAAATGTAACACCATAGAAAGTAATTACACACTCCCAGAAGAAGCAAAAGAAGAGAAATGAATTATAACATGCAGGGAGAGAGGAGGTTTGTGTTTGGTCATTGACTTTCCATAGAGTGGTTACATTTTCCAAAAAGTGTAAACGGCCATTGAAAGTGCTTAAAAACATCTTCAGTTAGAATTTAAAATATTTTTTCTGTTATTTTTAGAACAGGGTCTCAAAAAAGAACAGGGGAGGCAAAAAAAGTATTGTCAAAGGGATACCTTTGAAAGTTGTGCTCCTAAAAATAATAAAAGTATAAGCTTAGAGCTCTCTAAATCTTTATCTTCAAATAAAAATGCTAGTGTTTGTCACCTGAAGGACAAGTATATATATTTTAGCCACTAAAACATATAACTTTACCAACATTTCTATGTCTTCTCTATTTCCAAATAAGTACAGAAAATTCTAATATCTAATATTTGTTTATTCATGTCTATATTTTTTCATTTGTTAAAAATAATGTGTACATCCACTTTTCATCATGTTTGACTAATATATGGATATACTTTCAACAAAAGATTTCATTTTAAAAATCTGATAAGAAATTTGTTTTTCATTAGACTTGAGCTAAAATAGATGTATCATTTCAGTAGACTGCTTGACAGGCTGTTGAGTAGTACACAGCAATTAAAACAGTGGTATATCATGCATTTCTTATACAAATATCACAAAACAGTCTATAATAATCTTGCCAAAAAGGGGTCAGTTGGTCTGGCTGTCCAAGTTTTTTCAGAAGGTTGTATGAATTGTATACATCATTTGTTAATGGTATGTTTTCCAGTGTGAGTCATTGCCCTAGTATATGGTTAATTTAGTTTGTTTTGTTTTTTTAAGATAAAATATAAATATAAAGGACATTTTTCCTTGATCACAATGTTACTGCAAATTACATATATCATTAATAAAGTTATGATTTTACGCTAAAGGAATGCCTAGACAACATCAACTATGGTATGCATCCCTAGTATTGTAATACTTCCATTAAAATGTTACATCCCATCATCCATTCTGTTTTTAAAAGCTGAGAATAAATGTGCTGTCTGATCCAAGTCCCTCTGAGTGATAGCTTTAAGAAGGCCTTTGGTAAGGGTCATGTAGAGTAACATAATATTGCAGTATTAGCTGTCCCTCCTCAGTGCCACTAGATTATATTTCTCTGGGTGGGTAATATACTCTTTGCATTCTGCTTTTATGTTGCCCATTGGCCAATGTGGCTTTCCTAAAATTAATTGTGAGTTTATTAGTGATTTAATACCATATTTTCAATGTGCCGAAAATAGTTCACTAGTCCGACATTACATTATTTTTCTATTTAGTGAAGCTTTATGGAGATGGAGAGGGGAGAGAAGGTGGTCTGTTGCTCAATCCAGTAGTTGGATAGGGTAATGGAGGGTTTACATATGTGATCTGTGGATGTATTTGGCATTTTGAGGGGGACTGCTAGCTAAGTGTGATTATCTGATGGAGTATTGCAACCTAATGCAACCTAATATAACCCCTGAAATATAATGTAAACCTGTGGTACTGTGAAACATTCTCTTTCCTATTGAGATTGTTTTATTAGTTAAAAGCTGCTTGCATTATTCTGCCAATTGGCAATCGTTCTGTCTTAAATAGTGAAAAGAAGCAATTTACATAGAACAGCCTTTCTCGACATTTTTTCCCTTAGAAGAACCCTTTAAAAAATTTGGATCTCTGAAAACCCCTGCTAAACATTATATTTACAGTTGAAAATTAGCCACAACGTTTAAAATGTAGATGGGAATGATCAGATATTGAAGGGTTACTAATTTTCTTCTGGTCATAAACTGTCCAGAAAGAAGAATTATTAAAACACCTTACTAGCCAACATTATCTTGAGTGGAATATTCCAATCCCTGTAACCCATGCTGCAGTCCAAAAACATGTACAATGAGAATCATTGCTGTGTTTTATCAAGTAAGGGTAATTTAGGAGAGTTTCCATATTAGGAACACACTGTGTTGTATCTACTATAAGAATGTATCTACTATTAGAGAACTGTGGTAAGGAAAAGCTATATCATATCTAACAAAAATATCAAGCAATTAGTTGGTGGATGGGTGTCTTTTCAGTATTTTAAAGGACTTACTATACACAGTCCAGAAAGTCTTTCTCAAAATTCCAGAACCTTAGCTAGCACTGTTTGAAACAATAATTTTTATTATGTGGTTCCGCAAAGTTGGATAGTAAACACTTAAAGGGATGTAATGTTTAGTAAAAAAAACAACTTTCTTTAAAAAAAAAGTTCTTTGTTTTGCACCATGGAGATAGAATTGTATTTTGATATGATTATGCCATAGACACACTCAAATGATTATACTCATGCATCATTCAATTAAAAAGTATTGTCTTCTTTAAATTAAGGAATTAGAGAAAAAAGTGATGGTTTCACATTTCTTGACCTATAATGAGTCTTCCAGAACCTCCAGAACTTCTCTACACACATTTCCTTCTATAGTCCTTCTAAGACCAGAGAATAAAAAAAAAGAAATACAAAGATCATAATGTGTAAATGTTGATGTTCGGTGCTGCCCCTTTTATCACTGTTGGTAAATACAATCCTGTGCACAGGCAAAAACCAGGAAAACAGAAGCATATTCCACCCTAAGGCACATCAGTCAAAATAAATCAGGCAAAGTCAGATATGGATACACAAAGGTCAGTACTTTGCAAGGAAATGGCTCTTATTATTTGCCTAATTAAAAACTTATCTTCCTAACCAATTTTCCTACTAGCATTTTCCTCCTCTAGCTAAGCACACTTTACACTTAAAAAGTATATTGCAGTGCAGGTACACACTACTCTACTATGTTTTTCAGAGGCATTAAATAAGCAAAAGACCAAGATGAGAAACAAGTTTATAGAGGCTTCCAGTAGGACCTTACATTGTAGGAGCATTACACTGTTTTATGAATTAACTGACTAGGCATATTGCAGTTTGTCCTTTTGCACTATTGCAACAGCAGCAGTAAAAAGTAAGTAAACAGGTTAGCATAGCCATCTGTCAGCTCCTATTAAATGCACCTGTATGCCTATGATTGTTAAAATGCTAGCTTGGTTTTTTAAAGGTTTATCATTATCTATATTATATATATTATATATAACTATTTAGAGTACATTGGATGCATTCTGAAATACAGGACCAGCAATAAACATAAAGAAAGTAGAAGTGATTCTGATGCATGTATTGGTTCCCCTAGTAGTTCAGAAATTACTGAAGACACAGGATCAGCATGAAAGCCATGATGCCTGTTTTAAAAGGTGGATAGTTAAGGCAATCCGCACAATTATCTTATAATAGCTTTCATTTAAGACACTTTAGTGAAACTAAATGTAAAAGTGACTAAGCTAAAAAAATCAAGGTAAGTGATTTTAAAATGTGTCTAAATAAAATTCAAATGTGAAAGGTAACAAAACATTATTTTGGCATGACTGTAAAAAGAGAAAGCCAGCGAGGCTTCAGATCTATGCAAGGCTGTGATTTAGAAAGTGTATAAAATGTCCAAACTGCTAGGACAAAAATTGAAAGTCTTGCCTGAGTTTGTTTATAGAAGCAAAGAAAAAGTACAGTGTATCTGTCTGTAAACCAACATCAAAGACCTTTCAGTGCTGAATTAGTATATTTGGAGTCACAGTATGAGATCAGACGGTTACTGAGTCATGGGGTTGAGACATTTTAAAATGAAAGGTAAAGACTAATTGTGGTCCCATCACTTTCTGTCTTATATTATCACATCATGCTTTACATGTGTCTAAAAGTTGGATTAACAGCACATTTTTGGCAATGCATCCAGTTTTTAATAAGTCTTTGTGGTCAAAGGTGAATTGCCTAAAGAAATAAAAAGAAAAAAGTTAAAACAAAAACTTTTTATACAAAACACTTGGCCTAAAAATGATAGGTGTAAATTTGGCCATAAGCTAAAAATAATTTTCTTCTTGTGCATTAATTTTGAACACAATTTTGTGCATTTGCTTTGACTGTTTGTTTTTTATTTATTGCTAAGGAAATTAAATCAAATGATCACATTTCAGTACTGTAATAGTATTTTGGAACAATGAAAAGTAATTAACTTGAATATACCTGCAACCAATTAAGACACCCAAAATGATTATAATAAACATGTTTTAAAAAGATCTCTTAGAGCACAGCTCAACAAAAAAAAATCCCTTGCCAAAGATTTTTAAATATATTTAGTGTATTTCTTTGCTCTAGTTCTTGTTATACGGGAATGGGAATAGACGAATTTACCAACAACAAATGTTAACACAGGATATTATTATCAATCTTTATTTACACTGAAATAAATAAACCAAATTATCCGCAAAAACATGTATTATGTTTTGGTATTAATATTTTGGTATTAAACTGGGGTTCAAAGATAAGTATTGGGATCCCCATATGGTATGCAAAATTTGTGTAGAGTGTTTACATCAGTGGAAAAATGGAAAACTGAAAAGTTTAGTGTACAGAATGGCGAGAGCCCGAAATCAGTATAATGATTGTTATTTTTGTGCTATGAATGTAAAAGGTTTCAATCGTTACAAGAAAAATAAGTGGGAGTACCCTGAATTGGAGTCAGCAAGACGACCTGTGCCGCATGGTGTTGATGTTCCCATTCCAGTGTTCAGTACACTCCCTGATATTCCTGTATCGGACATGGAGGATATACAGGGAGTGTAATCCAGGAGTTAGCAATGGAAGTGAATAGGATAAAAGAAAAGAAATGTCTGAGACCAGAAGTTAAAATAACGGTTTATAGGACAAGAGAGGTGACACTTCTACCATATTTCAGTGAAGATGAAGACTTTGTGTACTGTATACAGAATACCGAGCAGAAGATTGGCTGCTTTTCATAGACAGTTTCACTAGACGTTTTAAATCTGTTTTACTGCATAATAGCAACTGCTATGCATCAATTCCAATTGGTCACTCAACAAAACAAAAGAATATTATAAAAATATCAAAATGGTTTTGCAAAAGCTTTGCTATCATGAACACTAATAGTCCATATGTGTGGATTTAAAAATGGTGAACTTCCTACTTGGACAGTAAAGTGGATACACAAAGTACCCATGTTTCATCTGCTTGTGGGATAGTGGAGCAAAGCAGGATCACTGAAAAAAAAGTGACATGGCCTCCAAGGGAAAACATGAAAAAAGGTGCAGCTAACATCATTAACAAGCCAATGGTTGACAAAGAAAAAATCATTCTCCCTCCACTACACATAAAGTTGGGATTAATTAAGCAATTTGTTAGAGCTCTGAACAAGGACAGTGATTGCTTCAAATACATTTGTAGATTCTTCCCTGGATTGAGTACTGAAACATTAAAAGCAGGAAACTTTAATGGACCCCAGATTCGGAAGCTGATAAATTATTCAAATTTCACAAGTTACTGAAGCTTCTGCCTGGCACAGCTATGTCATGGTTGTCAAGAACTTCTTGGGTAACCATAAAACACAAAACTATGAAGAATTGGTACAAAAGAAACTTTAAAAATTTGGGTGCTACTATGAGCATAAAGGTACACTATCTCCATGGCCATTTGCAACAATTTCCAGAAATCTTGGCAATTTCAGTGAGGAACAAGGGGAGAGGTTCCATCAAGATATAAAGGTGATGGAGAAATGGTATCAGGGCAGATGGGATAGACACATGATGGCAGACTACTGCTGGAGCCTTCAACGTGATTGTCCTGATTATCAGCATAAAAGGAAATCATACAGAGTTTTTAAATGACTTATTTGTGATTAGCTCTGTAGATATACTGAATATAGAATATTTTGACAGTATTTCGAAAATTTAATTTTGTATATGTAGGACTATCTAATTTAATTTTGCTTAAATTTTATGTTTCATTATTTTTCTATGAGGTTATTATTGAGTTCATTATTTCAAAAACTAAACTGTTTGTTGACCAGTGTATTCATCATTAATGCAGTTGTAAAAAAGTATGTAATTTTCATACATATGAGGATCATGTGCAACGTATTTAAAAAGAACATAAAGTATCCTAAATTGTTTGTTTGGATGATTGAAAATGCATGTGTGAATATGTCCAGTTTAAAGCACATCTTCAGTTTAAAAAATATATTTAGAAATGTTCAATCCCTTCATCATTCGCAGTGATTTGCTAATTGGTAGCAGTGATTGAAATTTTCTCTTTGCTTCCCATTCTACCATTCTTGTGTCTTGTTCCCATGTGTCATGATGAAGGGTGTGGACTATGAATACACAAGTAAGGACCTTATGATAGACACTTGCAGCAGCTGATTGGTAGTGCCTACTTCATCAGGAAGCAATATGGATACTACAGATTGGACTTAACACTTAAGCCCATGTCATTACAGGTCCATTTAACACTAGTTGAGCTTGTTATTGGTGTGAACCAGCCATACCATCTGAATATGGAGTGATATATGAATGTAGGTGAGTATTTCACATAACATGATGCAGTTTCTGAAGATTTGTCTGATGCACATCCATGAGGCAAACCAGTTTGATTTAATTTGAGCTTTGTGATTTGATGCATTATCATGCTGGAAGTAGCTGTCAGATAATAGGTTCACTGCACTCATAAAGTGATGGACATGGTCGACTAAGGTACTACTAAGGTAAGCTGTAACATTGCATAACTGGTACTAAAGGGCTGAATGAGTGCCAAGAAAATATTCCCCACACCATTACATAACTAGCCTAGACATTTTATACAAGGAATAATGGGTCCATACTCTCATGTTGTTGACACCAAATTATGACTTTATTATCTAAATATAATAAAATATATAATTTATAATATATAAAAAATACACACACATATATATATATATATATATATATATATATATATATATATAGAGCCCACTTCCCAATTTCTCCTCATTTGTCCACCCATGTACACAGTCTTCTATTTTTTTTTCTGAAAATCTGCATAAAGTTGGCTTTGAAAAAAACTTTTTTTATCTATGATGGATCACTTAACACCAAGTGATATGAATCTAGAACAAAAAAAAAAAAAATAGAACAGCAGTTTTAATATACTGTCCTACCCAAATATAAAGTGTTGTTTTTTTTGCTAAATTTTTAAACAAATCTGCAGAATTTATACCTACTATACTGTTTATTCTAGCAATAACTTAGTGCAGCTGCTTTAGACATTTATAATGCATAATAATGCATAATTCATAATTAAAGGAAAGGTTGATCCTCGACATTTAGATCATGCTAAACAACACTGTACATTAATCTTTAACAACTTTACAAAAGAAGGCAATTTGTTACTGAATTACAATATACATATTTTGTAGACCAGGTTTCAAACTCTAAATAAAATTTAAAAAAATCATATAGAACTTGAGAAATTACTTGAGAAATATTTAGGTAAGTGTGAAAGCATTTAATAGTAGAAAATTGTTTTAATCACATTTGTTAAAAATGTATATATCAGGCAAAACCATGTGATAAAAGGTAAATAAAAACTGTAAAGTTAATATTGTTTTTTGTTTTATTATATATATCAGATATTAAATATTTTTTACCCTCAAAAGGTTAAATTACTTGCCTGTAGACCACACACTGCAAATACATGTATTTAAAGTATAGAAATAATATTTCTGCAGGCACAGGAATCTTGAAGATTAACAGTAAGTAATTATTGTAAGATGTTTTCCTTAACCATCTGCATTCACATCTCCAACTGAGAGTCAATGACCTTAGGTAATTCTCTCAATAAACACTGGATTATTTTAAAAAGATGTGACAGAAAAAATATTACGGTCTGACACATAATAATACGTAAATCAATTGTGTTTTTAGTGTTTCACACCTCATGGTAATCCTGGTACAATTACAGCTCAATGTAGATTCCTGTAAAATTACGGTTTAAATAGGTAAGTATAAACAAATATGTACTATAGTGTAATATATGTGTAATAGTGTACTATAATAAAAAATATGGAACAGACAGGTAAGTGTGGAGTTTTGCAGAAGGGACATCACCTGTCCCTACTTCGATAAAAAGCCTGCCTGTTTGCAAATTTTCATTGGGGAGCTATATTTCAGCTTTAAAGGAGACATACTTTGTGTTCAAGAGGTATAAGATAATAGAAATAAAGGCATTAAAAAAAGTAAAGTATGAAAGAAGGATAGAATGAAGGAAGAGAGCAGAGCAAAGAATCTGGTCACTTGGTTCCCGGCTTGTAGATTGCACAGATGCAAGGTGTCTTGCATCTGCTCGTCCTGGAATCTATCCCCAAGCCGGCCACTCGGGGCGGTGCCATCTTCCCCTCTTCTTCTGGCTTCTTCTTCCTACATCACCCGACCCAGGCGCGAGATCAGGTGATGTAGGATGGAAAAACTGCGCGTGCGTAAGATCGGCAAATGTTCCTTTTTAGCACGCAGATGCTCGGGCATGTGAAGAATGAGCACTCAAGAGCTTCCCAGGATTCATGATGTATGTATCCCAGGTGGTTTTGCGCTCCCATTCTCGATCGCCTAGGCATTTAGAAAATTAGAGGACGGTGCTGCACCCTTTTTAAAAATAAAAGGGTGTTGCACTTGAATAAAAAAACAAACAACAGAATTTTTACTAAACATAAAAGGGTTGTCTACCCTTTTATGTAAAGTTAAATTTCTGAGTTTAAATTTTAAGACCCATTTTCAAAACTTGAAACAGATTAAATAGTTCATCCTAGCTGAATGGTAAAGTTGGCAACCTATTTGTTGTTGTTATACTTAGTAATTCCTCTTTTTACTGTCTAACACCCAACTCCTGAAAAATCTTCTGTCTTACATCTCTTCCAATAAAAATGATCTGAAATTTCTGAAGAAAATCACCACCCATAACAATGAAAGCTGGTACCTGGAAGTTTTTTTCCCTATTATTTGTAGGAATGCACAGCACTTTTGCTCATTATGGCAGACTCATTTGTCAAAGCAACTCCTTCCAGCCCTGCAATGTTAATAATCTTTTCCATCACTTGCACTGTCATTTCCACCCTTCTTCTAGTTCACCCTTCGTCTTCTTTCTAGTTGTAAGTCTTCAGCCTCTTGATTGTCAGAGATGATGTAACGCCTGTGCGCATCCTTCATGTTAGCACATAATTGTGGCAGGGTTGTACACTGGGTTCTGCAAGTGTGGCTCAGTGTTGGTTAATTAAAAAAAACAATGTTAATCAGGCAGATAAACCTGTGTCTTAAAACATCCTGCCTGTCATTTTTCTAATAATTTCTAATATATTGACAGTGGCCACAAAGACAAATATAGTGGGGCAGGGTCCTCTCCTCCTGTATCACTGTCTGTATTAGTCTGTCATTTGCAATCCCTATTTAATGTACAGCGCTGCGTAATATGTAGGCGCTATATAAATCCTGTTTATTAATAATAATAATAATAATAATAATAATAATAATAGTGAGCACCTCAAGTTTGAACAATAAGAAACACAACAGATTTTCTAACTCTTTTTCGCTCTATCCACACCTAGAAGAAATACTTTTATTGGTGTTGTACTATAATTTTTTCTTGCTAATTTAGGGAATAAAAGCATTTTCCCCCCAAATAACTAAATATTGTATCCATATTTGCAATCTAGATATCAGCATATTTTTCAAGTATACTTTTGTGCTTATTACCACAGAATAATACCACAGAACTGCTTAGTTTTTGGAATACAAGATTTTTTTTTTCATTAATGTTGTATTTCTTTTAATGGGTTATTTTAATGTCATTTTAAAAACCATAAAATGCACATCAAGCTGTAAGACCTACAGATATAGTCCTTGACATCTTTTATGAATCATACAAGAGAACAATGGAGGAAGAGAAGAGACAATAAAAGACAGACTCAATTAGCGATATTACTTTGTGAATGGTTTTACCTGGCACTTCAAATGAATAAACACTGGCTGGTGTAATTTTGTTTTAAAGAGCATTTATATTATATTACATAACATTAAACTAAGTGTTTGGCACCTTTAGCCAAAGAGACATCCATAATGACATAGCCTTTGTAACAATATGCATAAATTAACTAATGGTGGTCTGTAATTTCAGTTTAACTGCTACCCTTGTCACGAAGGACATCAAAGTTAATATGTGGCCAAAATTAAAATAGCAAACACTGTTCTTCTTTCTGATAATCAGACATTTGGATGTTTATCACATTGGCAAATTTATGAACTATCTCTAATGGGTTTATTTAATAAGACCAGGCAAAGAGCAACGATGGTGTGTAGTAGGCCATAGCATCTAATTAAAGTTTAGTTTACTAAAGTCACGTTATAAATTAAAGCGGAACTAAACCCTGTGAATATTCACCTGTCCCCGTTTTGTTGCAGGCGCCACCATCTTCTCTCTTCTTTTGAATTCTGATCTTGGCCCATCTTGACTGGCCGGAAATCAGTTCAGACATCCGCAGGGGAGGCCAGGATTTCCGGGTATCATTTTGACAGACAGGGAGCGATCAGCATTCTGCAATATGGACCTGCTTGATGCCAAGTTGAACTTTAATTCCCTTTCAATTGTAAATGACAGCATAAGGCAGATGTATCTTATTCACTTATTGTACGTGAACTGTTGAGAAACGGTCTAAACAAACATAAAGTGACTAGGTACTTGGTTTATCTATGTCTGGATGTCTATTGACCTTGATTATTTGTACATTTTAGACATTAGAAGGTTATTTATTAGTAGAAGAAACCTTATACAAAACCTTATAAATGCAAACAGGCTGACTGTACTTGTGATCTACTTGTGTCCACTTTTGAAGCCACCTTTAAGTTTGAGCAAGCTTGGGTTCATTTTGCCAAATATTGTTTTGGTGAACTAAAATTTATCAGTGAATCCTACTTAAGTATTTGGGTGGTGAATTCTGTTAGTATATTCAGCCCATTTTTTATGGATCAATGAGCACACTATTGTCAAAGAAGGAGTCATGGTAACTAGGTACTAACATAGGTGATGTGAATTTATTTCATTGATTCACAGATATGGAACAGTGGGGAGAAAGTCTTTTCATGCAGCTTTGAAAACAACATTAAAAACATTGCAATCATTTAAAATTGATGCTTGAGGAATGCCTTAAAGCCTATCTCTAGGCTGTACCCTTTCCCACCATACTTCCACTTTACCATACTTCAACTGTCTTATGTCCCTAACCCCCACTCTCTCTATAATAACATCTCCAGATAAAACTGCCACTCAGTTCAACCACACTCTTGTTTTGCTCTGCATAAAGTTGCTCCTGCCCCCTTCCGCTACACCCGACCTGCTAACTGACTAACCTGAACCTAGCACAACAAGCACTCCAAACATTTACAAAAGGCTGTTCATGCAGCTGAGCGCAAGTGAAGAAAATATGGCCTCTGACTTCAAAGACTACAAAGCCAGACTAGAACACTTTAACACTGAACTCACTGTCACCAAGCAAAAATACTTATCTACTGTCATTTCTTCTCAAGCTTCCAACCAACGCAGCCTCTTCTCAACTATTGACTCCCTCCTAAACCCCATGCCTGCTCCCCCCACAACCACCTTGCCCAAGGCATTGCCACCTACTTTACAGATAAAATTGTCAAAATCAGACATGATGTCCGCTCACTGGGACACTCCAACCATATCCACCCCTTCTACCTGTAAAAATTATCACTAACCTATCTCAGCCCTATCACTCCTAATGTTGTTTCCTCCCTTCTCCCATCATCTCCATCTACTACCTGTCTACTTGACGCAATTCCCTCCGATCTACTCTGTGCCCATTTCTCCACCTTGGCCCCCACCCTAACTGAACTAATCAATCTCTCCCTTTCTTTAGGTAGCTACCCCTCTCCTTGCCATTTTTCTCCCTATCCTGAAAAAGCCTTCACCAGACCCCTCCCTACCTTTAAACAACTGTTCTCCTCCATCTCCCTTCTCCCATTCCTTTCCAAACTTCTTGAGTGCCTTTGTCTCTAAAAGACACACCGATTACCTGAACACCAACTCTCTCCTTGACCCTCTCCAGCCTGGTTTTCATGTTGCCCATTCCACCAAAACAGCCCTTACTAAAGAGGCCAATGACCTCATTAGAGCTAAGTCTCAAGGTAACTTTCCCCTCCTCGTTCTTGATCTTTCCTCTGCTTTTAACACTGTTGATCACCCTCTTCTAATACAAATCATGCGCTCCATTGGTATCTGTGACACTGCTCTCTATTGGTTTGCTTCCTACCTGTCTGACCGCTCATTTCAAGTTTCTTTCAATGGTAATTCCTCCTCTCCCACTCTCCTCCCTGTTGGTGTTCCCCAAGGGTCAGTCCTTGGACCGGTTCTCTTTTCTCTGTACACCCCCTCTCTCGGTAGTCTCATATCCTCCTTTGGTCTACAGTACCATCTGTATGCTGATGACACTCAAATCTATTTGTCCACCCCTGACTTGTCTCCCTCAGTCCTGGATAAGGTCTCATGCTGCCTGTCAGCCATCATGGATGGCTGACAGATTTCTGAAATTCAACCTGGATAAAACAGAATTCATCATCTCCCCCCTCCCCAAAACTCCTTGTACATGCTCTTATCATATCTTTTTCTGGACTACTTTAACATCCTCCTCTCTTGTATTCCACTAACCTCACACTCTCCTCTACAGTCTGTTATGAATGCTGCAGACAGACTTATCCATCCTTCCCACTGCTCCCCTTCTGTTGCATCTCTTTGTAGTTCTCCTCATTGGCTTCCATTTCACCTGAGAATCAAATTCAACTCCACAGTTCTTGCCCCACTTATCTTTCTGACCTGGAAGATAAAAATACTCCCCTAGCCACTCTCTTCTCTCCTATATTGACCTACTAACGACTTCCTCATTTAAAACCTCGTCACAAGCAGGGCTCCAAGACTTTTCTAGAGCTGCCCCAACTCTCTGGAATGGTCTTCCTCAACCTATTCGGCTTGCTACTTTCTGCTCATTTAAAAGAGCACTAAAAACCAATCTTTTCAAACCTACCCATCTTCTTCTGTCTTCTAAACCCTCACTACTTCCCACCACCTCCTAATGTGTGATACTTCTCCCAACTCTTTGATTGTAAGCTCTTCGGGGCAGGGTCCTCTCCACCTCCCGTGTCACTGTCTGTATCTATCTGTGATTTGCAACCCCTATTTAATGTACAGTATTGCGTAATATGTTGGTGCTATATAAATCCCCTTTAATAGAAATATTACTAATAATAGTAGGTGATTTTCTTGAACAAATTTCTATTATGTGGGACCATGTGAAATACTTCCTTACCTGGTGCTTCCTATCGGTAAAGGAAGGTAGTCCTCAACATTGCAACTTGCATTGCAATTTAAAAATGCATAGCAACTTTAATCTTGTACAGCAGTGATCACCAGCCCTTCTTACAACAGGGCCTGGTAACATAGAACAAAATGTAGCCACTACCTGGGAGGGGGGAAGGGCAAATGTCATAACAACTTAACATATCAATACATTAACAAAGCTTTTTTCAGGTAACATTTCTGCTAAATAACAGGTATAGTTTTTTTTTTCAATAGTGAAGCACTTTTTTGGAAAAAGATGGCACCAGCTTTAGGCACCAGTCTACGGCCTGGAGGTTGGGGACCTCTGTTGCAAGAAATAGTCAGCTACATATTCTGTATTGCTGCAGTGCCACTTATGAGCAGCACAAAGGGGAATCATTGAATCAAGCTGCAGGTTTATATTATTTCTGCTTTTGCCAAGCTGATGCTTTATATGCAATCAAGTCCACACAAAACATCCAAAGTTACAAGGTTTCTGTAAGATCTAGGTTCACATTAATACCATAATGGGCACAGGGGGTGGAAAGATATTTATACCCATTTATTTGTGTTACTTATGTGACCCCTAATCATTAATAAACCTCCTCACTTTAGGTCTACTGCATGGGCTTGTTATTTGGAAATTGCATACCTGAAATATGCTTTGCTTTTGTTATCATATTTTTCTCTCTTTTTTGCCTTACTGGTTTTTTGTGGGAAGGAAGGGAACTTACTTCTGAACCTATCTAGTATTTTAATGAAAGGCCACTTTATTTAAAAAAAAACATATAAAAAATTAGTTACTATATATGTTTTTTATACATTAATAATGAAAGTAATTATTGTATCATTCTTTGCCTTTTGGATAAAAATACTTTGTACATACCAAAGAAATTATTGTTAGCAGCAAGTATACCACACTGAAGATTTACCATTCACAGTTAATATAACTGATACCAAGGGTCCTGAAAATTGAGCAGGTAGTCGTGCAGAATGACTTCAATTTGACCTGCTCCAAAGAATCAATTTTCAGCATTTAGCTCTTACAAATTTGAGCATTTTATATTGATCGCTGCGTATTGATAAAATATATAGGCCGCGATAACTAGCACTTTTGTAACTGTTTGATGAAAATTGTTATATAGTACAATATTAATTGAATAAACTGATTTAAAAATTAATGGAAAGAAAAAGCATGTAAAGAAAAATGATATGGTATAATGGCACATGAAAAACTAATTTTCCACAGCTAAAGCATTTTTGGCAGAATTATCATGCTCATATAAGTCATAGCAACATCAGCCATTTTGCTTGTAGAGCACTTATTTTATTTTACCAATCCAGCCATGGATTAGCTAATAGTATTCAAAATATAATAGTTTGCCATATATGTAATGGTTTGCCATATATACATTGCCATATGCAATGTATAAAGTGTTTCTTGATGACAGTGTCTCTTTCAAAGATATAAAGGAAGTACCATAGATAGATTATGAGAAGAATAACCCATCCTGCTAAGATCTGTGACACTAACCTAGACAAAGATGAATACCACTAATCTCCAGATTGGGGTTTAGGCTCAAGGCTAGCTACTCCATATGAAAAAGTGCTGCAAAGTTGAAATAGGACACCAAAGTCTAGGGATGATTTAAAATTCGATCTTGCAGCGAATCAGGTCGTTCTCGCTTACCGAATATGTAAGCAAGAATGACCTGTGTAAATTAGGCCATCGAGATCTAATTTTTTGGGACCTGCAAGAGCAATCAGGGGAGCGGAGCTGACAGCTCCGCTCCCCTGATTGCTCTTGAAGCCCTGTAGTATGTGATCTTGGATGGAGATTCTCTATCCAAGATCACAGGAGTACCGCGGCTGTGCTCATCATGAATGAATGCAGCCATGGGAATCATCACAGGATGATTCCCACAGCTGCATTCATTGATGAACAGAGCCGCGGGACTCACACTAACAGAAGGAGTACCGTGGCTGCATTCATGAATGCAGAGGTGAGAATCCTCCTGTGTGCAATCCCCGGACACTAAAAGTTAAATGAGGGCAAGCCCTCATTTACCTTCTAGTGCCGGGGGATCACGCAGGAGACCGCGGTACTCCTCCTGTAATGATTTCCTCGATCTTCAGAGGCATTCTCGCTCATCCCTACAAAAGTCCTTAATGAGCTTTATTATTGCATGAGATGTGTCTTTCTTATATTCATTTTACAGATCCATTCAATTACCATACTCTTTATGCAAACAATAAAGATGAAGTTGCAATGTGCTAATTCAGCCTTCACTTCCAAAACATCAGTTAAAACTGACAAAACAATAAGCTGCAGAACTGCTATAGACATATAATGCTTGTGATTGGAAGCCTAGCTTATAAGCTATACTTATTATGTTTTGCTGGGTATCCTTTGCATAAACGTATAGCAGAACAGTATATTTGAGCTCAACACTAGATACCTTCATCTAATAAACCTAATTTCTAAATAGGTAGAGATGTATTGTTTAAGATGTAGGGGCAGCTGAAACTTTTCATTTTTTTTGTATAGAGCAGGGAAGGGTTGTCCTGTTTTTATTACTGTAGTAATTTGTTAGCAATAGAAATTTGCTCTTACTTCCTGTACCAAGACCTACCATGTCAGCTTTTTGTTAACAATTAGAAAATGAAAACATTTTTTGCATTGGATATAGGGACAGCCCCCAGCTCTCTAGAACAGTGGTCGTCCGTTTTGATTGAGAAGGACCTCTCTGGGTGGGGCACATTGTCCAGAGCCGCAGACCATCTCCCCTGTACAGATGGCAGGTTTAGGGAAGTGGACCGGTTGTGAACCTGGACACAACCCGCCCACTCTCCCATCGCAAGCTCAGACCAGCGATGGGAGAGAGGGCAGGTTTTGGGATCATGACGTCACCATGGGGAAGTTTCTTTCCCTTTGAATGACACATGGCTCTCTGCGCATGCGCAGTCCGGAGCCCGTAAGTTCAGTGGTCCATAGGTCTGAAAAGGTTGGCAACCATTGCTCTAGAACACCCAAAGCAAAGGTAGCCTTGGTCATAATTTCTTGATACGAGCTCGGCCTTTGTTATACCAGGGGGAAGGTAATAACTTTCGTAAGATAGGGTCCATACGCCTCAATATACATTATATACCCACCGTTCACTTGATCCCATTTTTATTAATTTACTAAAAAAGTATATTCATTTTTTACCTGCTGTCTTCTGTCCAGTGATGTGATGAGTCTATTTCTTCCATTTTCTGCCTCCTGTAATTATTTTACTGTAGTACAGAACAGCATTTGATTTTCAGAGGGGGGTTTCTATGAAAGTGAGTAAAATGGTTTTAACCATTATTAACCTGAAAGAAGATAGTTGGAGGAAGAGAGGAGCAGAAATGATACACAGGGAGGGTAAGTACTGAATGGCTATATATTTTTCATATAGAGGAAGAGAGCTTTTTAGAATAAAAAAGAACTAGACATGGTTGAACAAGTTTAATACAGGAATGTATATCTTTTGCCTTAAAACAAATAAGTTTTAAAAAACACAACCTGTGTTATTTTATTTTATTTTGTTGGTCAGTGGTCAATAAAAGTGACCTAACAGTGACCTAACAGTAGTATGGTAACCTCAATCAAAGACATATACATTCATTCTCTTATGAAAGGAAGACAATGTCATCTCAGTCTGAGACCAAAACACGCATCTCTGATATTTTTTCTTTACAACTACCTTGGTGCTTTTTTTCCAAAATTTATCTTCCAATTTTGCAGCTGGATAATTAAAAGAAAGTTGGATCAGTATACCATAAGAGATGATTTTTTCATAATGTATCTGGTAGGTTTACAATTTGTCAGGCAGTAATAAAAGTCTTTAAAATTGCACTGGTCATAATAGTATGCATTGGTCAGTTCTGGGTTAATAAGATGCAGAGGGCCATCTAACTGACTGAACCACATAATATAGCCTGTTCTCCTAATTGCCACATTAGACTCATGGCTGGGGTAGAATAGAGGGCAAGGGGCCCTTTATTATATAACCCCAGATCTGAGACTAGCAATTATTGTACTCTTCTACTCTGTGCCAACAGGAGAATACCTGATGTGCTCTTAAGCTGCAATCCAAATGACTTAACACAAATGTAGCCTGAAGGACTTCAGAAATCAAGTTCACTCATTGATTAAGTGCTCAAAAGGAGCATTCATTTTGGCTGCTCAGCAGACTAAATATGTTTAGCTGCTAAGAAAATCTACAAGGAGGAAAGAGATTCATATAAATCAGAAGAAGGAGCAAGACAGGAGCTTGCACAAAGTGGCAATAAGAGCTTGCAAAATCAATCTGGCTTTAATGTACATAGATGTCTATTTATCCATAATAAGAAATAATATTAACAAATTGTCTCCATTACCTACAATTGAATGAATTATATGCATACTTTCAAAGTTACATTCATGGAAAGAAGATATACTTAAATATACCTTATGGCAATTGCATGGATCATCATCCTAATAAAATGTGGTAACTTGTTTTGCAAGTATATTAAATGAACAGCCCATATAGACCGGAACAGGTGCCTGGAAAAGATTCATCATGATAGGAGCATGGGTATTATTTTGAAGGAAGACGAGATATATGACTGCAAACACCTTTTACATTTTTAAAGCAGGAGTCCCCAAATTACAGCCTGCCAGGATATTTATTCTGTCCTGGCAGCATTATCATATTGTCATTGTTGCCTAGTGCCTGGCTTAGGTGACATGCCGGTAATGTGAATTTATCAGAAATTTCCTAAAAAGCAGGCTGGTAACATCTGGGCTTGAGGTTCTGCAAGGGCCTGTGACAGACAGGCCACATGGCTAATATTACTTGTACGGCTCTAGTCAAGGTAACTACCCAATTGTCAAATTATACAACAAAGGGCCCTTAGGGGTAAGTGCATTAAATGAGCTTGTATCCTTAAAATTAGATAGGCCTTATGGAACTGGTTGTCTTTAGATATTCACCCTTATGTTTTGTTATTTGTCAGATATAAATGAAAAATGATTAAAAGCCATATAAATACCAGACAAATATGTACATTTCAAAGCATCCTAATTTAGCCCTGCTAACAACTATGTCAGACTGGTATATTACATTTTAATTACACAGTTATATTGCTACCTATATTAAAAATATAAAGCTGTTGGTTTTTACTGCAGTGTTAATGTGATATGGTAGTAATTATATATCATGAAAGCTATCATGCTGTAAGATGCAATACAGTTATGTTCGTTTAATTACTTTATGACAGCGCAAAATATTTTTCAACCTCGAGAGGGAATGTATATTGGGCATTCAATATTAATGCTAAGTCTGAATTTGTTTGCAAGCAAATCTTTAACTCTTTCCTTTGTGAATAATAACCTGCATTCAGCACAATTTCAATACATGGTAATATGTACACTTTCAAGGTTGAGTTGACTAGAGTGAGGAAATCTTTTTCATTATTTAAACCGTCATAATTGTATTCTCATGTGTTGAGATTGCTGCCAATTTATAGGAATCAGGGTATGGCTTAGATCAGCTTTCCCCAACCTTTTTGCCCCAGAGGAACACTTTAAATTATCTCAGGGTTTCAGAGAAGCTGCTAAAACCAACCCATTGGGTTAAATGCCTATTAGTGGTGACCTGGAGGGTTGTTCACCTTACAATGGTGGTCTGAATGCCACCCTAAATACATATAAAATGGTCTGCTGTCATACTGCTGTCAGGTGGAGTTTGCAAAAGAACTATGTAGGCGCCAACCTAATATGCAGACCTGTCTGAGGTCTGTATACTAAGAAACAGGTTGTTCAAAAAATGTAGTCACATCCTTTGTATTGTGATTTTTCCTTTTATTACATAAATTGGGGATTTTTATACTGTATATCTTATTAACTGAAAACATATAGGCAAATGTTAAATATAGGCATATCAGTTGTGCCTTTTTTTACTAACATTGTATCTCATATTTTGTACCTTTATACAAAAGGTCTCTGTGATGTGTCACACATCTTAAATCTACATGTCGCAGTATAAAGCTACTCTGTATCTGTAGGAACAATGAATAGGAGTGGGGGGTAGGTTAGGACTAATGAATGGGGGAAGGAAGATGCAAAACAGTTCCATGGCTGGGGGAACCCTATCTGGGGTTTATTGCAGTTTTTAAACCAGTGTTCCATGAAACCTTCAGAGGTTGCTAAGGGTTCCTTAAGCAATGGGAAAATTTGTGACTCTCAGGCCAGTTTAATAGATAGCAACAATCTTTTTGGCTATCTGTAAAGATGACATTCTTCCCATTGGCCAGGAATGTATGAGGCATTCTTCTCACTGACCGTGTTATTGCATTATGAGCTGTGGGTACAGTAATTATAGGAGGGTTCACCGAGGACCTGAAAGTTATTGTAAGGGTTCCCATGGTAAAAAGGTTGCAAAACACTTGTCTAGTATTTCATTTGAATGGAAATGAGACATTTGTCAATATTTTAAGACAGGAAAAGACTGGCCCAGAGAAGCTGGATTTTATTTAATTGCTGACATGTCGGTTAAGATTCTTACCTTTGTTATCCTGATATATCTGAATATGATGCACTACTGACCGAAACAAACATAAACATTGGCACAAAATGTGGTTTTGCCCCCGATCAGTACAGTATCAACAAAAGTTGCTTAAGAAAATTACAAACTTTTTGGCAGGTATAACAGTACACATTTATGAATTTTAACTGTTTGTCCAGCATTCAACCTAAATGGTACAAAAGTGTTTTTTTTTTGCAGGATTTGAAGGGTAGAACAGAATATGGTAAAGTGACTATAAAATGTCCATAATAAAACCACGTGGGATTTCTTAATTAATGTACAATGAGCCTAATGTTAATGTTACATTTTCTTAATACTGACCAAAGTTCATTTGCCAGCTGGCAAGCGATGTGTATTAGAACAATGGTTACAATTACATTCCCATTGATGTGAGAATGACATGTTATCAATAGACTTTATCCACAGGCAAGTGTTTATTTTTATTCCTGGAATTATTCGGTTTGCCAAATACAGCCTAGCCATTCCTGACAATATTGTGAAATGAAAAATAGTGTACATCTGTAGAAGAAAGTTTGATTTAATTGGTCAGATGTTCTTATATATTACAGTTGTAGACATCTGAAAAAGTTTCATTGTTATAATAGCCTTTGTAAGATTGTTGGTATTTCCTATGCTTTAAAACCTGTTTTAATAAATGGTAGACTTGAAAAAATTAAAGAAAAGAAATCCAGATTATTTTTAGTGTCTTGAATCTGTATTTTTCCCTTTCACTCTTTCACATCATTATCTTCTTATATGCACTTATATATACACTGTAAATCCAGGTAAATGCTGGGGGAATACTGCTATCTGTTGTTCACTATATATTGCACAGTTACTCATGCACCAACCTATAGCCCATTCATTATATGCATGTCAATTAAATTTGATTTAAATAGTTATACCGTTTATTGAGTGTCCGTTGATTACTAGTGGCATGAGAGTGCTCCTACTTGCTCCTACTTAAACAATGAAATGAGTCAATACTGCACATCTGTACCATGGAAAATATGATGAATCCAAATATACAGTAAATATCCATCCACCATGATAATTATGATATCTTTATTTCTATTCCACTTAAACAACAGTGAATACGTGTACCAGGCTTGGTTTCATGTCCATTGGGTCAGCCTTGAATTAATGTTGCCATCCTAGGAATTTCAGCTTCTCCAAGTTACTTACAAGACCTATAGGGCCAACTGTAAAAAGTGAGCCCCTCAATTAAAAAAAACTTTATGAAATGTTGACCACTATTTGTTATTTTGCTGCATGTTACTGCTTGCTCCTGGGCCCAAAATGACTAAACTAATTAAATTTTGGTTTTCCATTCTCTTTCTGTCTTAGGGACAATGGTCACTAGGAAAATAGACAGATGAACCTTTCCAATAGGAATAGAGGCATTAAATAAAATATGGCAAAGTTGTACCACTTTTCACTTTATTAATTTTTAAAGAATGCAACAACATTTTGTTTTTATTTGCACTTCAAAACCCCTACTTGGGTTTAAAACACCATTTTCTAGATTTCCTTTGGATTTTAATAGCAGTTCATTCTGATATCCAGGAGGATAACTGTATAAGCTTCATCTAATTCTTTGCAGAAGCCAAAGTGACATTAACTTTCAACAGGATTTACATATATTCTGCTTTACGTCTGCATCAGCTGGCAATTAAAATTTAAATTGTTGAACATGCAGCAGGCGGTAGACTAAGTAATATTTAATAGCATTAACAATGCACTTCCCAATTGGCCTCTGATTCATTTTTACAGGCTCATCAATCCGTGAACATTACACTATCTTAACATTTCGTATTCTGCAAATGGTATTTAAGGAAATTGATATTTTATTAGCAAAGTTTAGGACTGTGTTAGCCTGAAGCTCTATAACAATTAATTAAAACCCTACAATTTTAAACTGTGTTTTGTTGATGCCTACTGTATTGGAATATATTCCAGGCTTTGACTTAACATTTTAAGACAGTTTGATATCATTCTAGTATTCATATTTGTTAAATTTAATTAGTTTAAAAGTATTAAACTAAAGCTTAAAATAGGAGAACATTTAAAAGAAAGATTACAGAATATATTAAAAGCATGAAGCTAAGACATAAAAAAGAACATTGTTTTTGCTCATAGCAACCAATCAAAACTTACTTGTAGTGCAGATTGAGATAAAAAAAACTGTCTGATTGGTTGTTTTGGGAAAGGATCCTCCCTAAATTTTACTACTCGACTTTTTTTTCTCCTAGTATAGATACATATTATTTACTATGTGCTTAAATAAGAAACACTTTGATGCCGCAAATTATTCACTTAGGTTTGAGAGTATATTTATTCATATTTGTTAGACATGTAGTGTTGCTTTTTGTGATAATATTATAGTTACTGCAATTGAACTCCAGGATCCCCTTCCCTACCATATAAACTCTCACACCTAAAAAATGCTCCTTTTATTCATACGATTTTCAGGGTTCTGAGTCTTCTTGCATTTTCTGTGTACTGGAGTTGGGATTGTTCTTTTTATGTGAACATCAACACCACTCCATAATATGGCTGCTTCCTACTGGTTGTCCTTCTACTCCTTCCACATTATGTCATTACAAAGAGAATTAGTTAAGGTGTGGTAAATTTTTAATTATTGGGATCCCCTTTACTTAATATTGTTTAAATTTGCGTCTGCAATTTCCCATTACGTATGCAGTATTTAGGCTACTTTCCTTATACAACTTAAAGATAACTGCTGTGCTAGTGACATGATTCTTCCATTTCACTGTTGCAGAACAAATATGCAGCCTTGGACTCTTGACTTCGATCTAAAATTACGGTTAACCCCGATCCTAATCCTGATCTGTATTCTTTAACTGATCATCTACTCATTAAACTCACCATTTTCTGTAACAGTAAAAGACATCTTTCTCTTATATTTTATCCTAAAAGCACACATCCGGTTTACCTCTACGTTAAAATATATTAGGGCAGCATATCTCCTATAAGGTATAACCATGCTACAAAGAAGGGAAATAAACCCCTATAAAACTCCAACACCATTTTTGTAAGTAATAACCCTATTCAGATTAGTGGCTTTGGTAGTATAGCAGTAAAAAAAGCCAACAAACAAAACAATTATTTTATATAATATTTATATATAAACAGTTTATCAGAAAATGGAAAACACATTACATAATGCAGACTAAAAACAAACACTGATCTATAGAGAGCAATCAGACTGTAACTAGCCTACAAATTAATGGTGTGCTGCCGACTCTCCCCAGTGATTCACCTTTTCTAATATACCCTTCCTCAGGCAACAGTCCTTTTATCCAGCTCAAAACATTCAGGCCTGCCATTTTGGTAGGAATGCTAGATAGAGGATATTAATAAATTCAACTACTGCTCATTGATTCTCCTCCTTTAATTACCCTGAATGGAGGGCATCTCCATCAAATCTAAATAATTTAAACAAAAAGTCACTATCTTAGTAACAATATTAATATTACTGTAGAGGACCTATATAGGTATATGTGGTGATTAACCCCTTTAGTACACAAGAGTATTTAGAAAGGTAATTATTCTAAAGCGCACAGACAAAACTGATAACTGGCTAACTGATAGTAGAACAACTGAGAGAATATAGAATGTTATCAGTTTACTACATTTCCAAAAGGTACAACTGATATTGTTTTCACTTTTGAAACAATTGAACTGTAAACTAGTTGTATATTGCGTACACTTTAAATACATATAAGAAGCCTTATTTGCATGTGGTGTTTAAATGACCTTTGTGGTTCTATTGAATGAGGCTGGATTTTAATTAATAGTAACATTTCAGAGTTTGTCTTTCAAAACCGAAACAGTATGAACAAAGCATGATACTGTGCCATTCCGCCATTCAGCTGCCTGAAGCAAGCTAGCTGCTCTTCATGGTCATGGATCATACTGCTTGTCTAACGATTGACATGTTAATGTTTTCCTGACGAGTATCATGCAATGATAATTTGTTACTGTGAAACCCATAACGACTTTTAATTGTGACTCCTAATGTCATATGCTGTCATTTAAATCTCAGTGCCTGTCACTTGCTTGTTCTCGCTGAGAAAATATACAGCTCTTCTCTTATTCAAACATCTGCATTAGCACATGGTTTATTTCTTATTTGTACTTTCAAAGTGTTCAGTGACTCAGCAAGTGAACATTGCACAGACTGAAAACTTATTCTGAACCAGATTTTAAAAAACTAGAGAAAAGATATCTATGTTGCCAACAACAACCTATTTTAATCTTTATTTTGTGACTTACAAAGCAAATAGACTAAATATGATGGTAGAGTTTGGATACACAGACAGTTTTCCTATCCACATGGGGTGTTAATATGGTACTACCTTTATAACTGGGTTCTACTTTTAGTAGGTAAACATTTTAGATTGTAAGCTACAAAAAAAATCCCCCACTGCTGGGTCCTCAGCAGGCAATCCCTTAGCTCAGGTGCTGTCATGTTCAGGTAAGTAAAGAAAGTTGTTGGCGGGACTGCCATTATAACAGGATGAAAAAGCTTGTCCATTTGTTAGAGTTGACCCTAATCCCCATTTGTAGAAAATAAATATCAATTAAACATGAATAAATCACAGACAGCAATGCTAAATACATAATGAACATACCATATTCTTACGCAGCACTAATTTCCTGGAGGACACAAGAAGTTTATATAAATATATAATAATAATAATATATAATAATATTGAGAAAACGCAATATGCTCTATGTCAGCCTGATTTTGGTTAATTCAACAATGCAATTAAGGTGTATTTGATTGAAAGCAACAATTGTCATTTCAGTATTATAAAGTGTATGTATACATACCCTTACTCATTTTTTAAAAAGTTTATTATTCTTTAAAACAAACATGGATCAGGCAAAACATGTTTACAGTACATTACACATTTTGATTCATTTTTTCAGACATTTGTTTACTTTTATTGAGATCCAAATGAAACTAAAATGCATCACAGAATAGCACAACCATCAAACATAACATAGAAAAATGGTAAATAATGAGATGGTCATTCTTCCAAAGTTTGCATAGTTCCTATTATTGTGTATTTCCAACTTAAGCATGAATGATGGCAGGCAGTCTTTTGTAACAGTTGTGCTTGTGATGAGGCTCCAGATTTCTCAGGTGGTAAAGCTGTATAATCATCTTGTCAAAAAGCCTCCAGGTCTTCTTGGGCTGCTTTGAATGAACTGCAGGTTTGAAATTTGCCCAAAGTGTTTCAATGATATTGAGGTGAGGATGACCACACCAGTAGGGATAACCGCTAAATTTTGGTGAACCGATTTCGGGAATCCATCTGAAGATTGAGGGAATTATAACAGGAGGATTCACAGGGGATTCACGGAGTTAATTACCCTCTAGTGCCCTGGGGATCGCACACTCTTCTCAATGAATGCAGCCACAGCTGCAATCATTGAGAAGATGCCTGGCAAAGGAGAACCTCCTGACATTGTAATAAAAGTATATCTTACAAATGATACATTTGTTACAGATACAAATGTATCATTTGTAAGAGATACTTATATTATTATGTCAGGAGTTTCTCCTGTGCTGGGCATCTTCTCAATGATTGCAGCTGTGGCTGCATTCATTGAGAAGAGTGTGCGATCCCCGGGGCAAATAATTAACCTCTAGTGTCTGGGGATTGCAGAGGGTTTCTGGGGATCGCAGAGGAAATTCTCCTGTTCGGAGAGAGCTCGACCTCTCTGCGAATCAGAAAGCCATTCTCAGTAAGGCCCAATTCACCGCAAGATCCAACTTAATATTCTCACTCGCTCATCCCTACACACCAGAACCTTTCTTTTTGTCCTGCTGGAGTCACTGAATAATCAACTTTGCCTTGGGCAAGTGGTCCTCCAATATTTTCTGATACTATGCTGTATTCATCTTGCCATCAATTTTCAGTCAATTGTACGGTTTTGTCTATAGGATTCAATTGTGGTCTCCCCATTCTAAAGGACTTTGTTACAAAAGTTTTTAGCCTTTGCAACCTGGCATATTGTAAGTGGGTTGTTTTGTGGCATCGGCACAGTAAAGGCTTTTTTCCTTGCAGCTCAACAATGTGGGTGTTTGGGGTTTCTTTGCATCTCAACAAATTTTACTGGTAGATTTGGCCTACCAGACCATGTCTTGGTGACCATGGGAACCCTAACTTTCCTCTTTTTATTGCAGCTTGAACAAATTTCTATTTTTTATTTTTGGATATCTGTTTCAGAATTTGTACAATTCAACTACCTTTTCTTTCAGGTCCATTTACAGTTCTGCTTTCATCATGGCTTGGTATTCAGTAAAGTGTGTGCAGCTCTGAATGATGAATTGACTATTTATACACAGACATTAATTACAATCAAAGAAGTTCGAGGTCTATTGCACTGTTTCCTAATTGAAACTAACTTTATGTGTGTCAACTTGTGTATACCCCAACACTTAGGTGTATGTAAACTTTTGATCAGGCCCATTTGGGTGATTTCAGTTATTACTATGATTTAGAAAGTGCACATACAATTATGTGATAATAAGCTAAATAAAGGGAAATTTTCCTCCATGATCAGTCAAGTTTTCTAAACAATATGTAAACTTATGCACACAACTGTATGGAAAATAAATCAGTAGGTCTATCTAGAACACGGCTTACAATGTAAACTTATTTCTCCAAGAAAGATGAATCGTATATGCATTCACAAAAACATACACAGAACAGCACACGTGGGAACAATATTCATTCTATTACTTGCTGGATTACATATGAGAATTTGGACCAACCACTGATTTCCAATATTACAAAGAGATCCATTTCATATGCATGTATGCTTTTAAAATGTTCAATTATACAAGGGGTGACCTAACAGTGTTAGGAATAACACCATCAAATGACTTTATAACGCTAAACAGTCATTTAAGGATCTGCCAATTCTCCTTGAATAAATTGCCCTAGGACATATTTTAGAGTACTATTACTTCCTCATGTTGGTTTTATTTAAACTATGCAGAAATGTGAATAGGATGTTGAAGTATGAACAGAGTGAATATTAAAGTCAATAATGTTTTTATTTAAGCAGCAGATCATTTTATGTTATAAGCAGGTTATAATCACAGTGTATTGATTCCTACTTTTCTATTACAATAGGTTATCATTTTATTTTTCTTATTTTGTACTACTCGAAATTAAACATAATTTTATTATATCTAATTAATAATGAATGCCTATACTTAATCACTGTGTCTTTATAATGACTTTACCTATATACAGAAGGAAGCCTGGAATTTGTAAAAGGAAGTAGGATGCCATTTTTTATCCTAAAAATTCTAATTGCCTAAAGTCACTGCCTGGTACAAGGTAGCTTGGAGTGAAGGCCTGATCTTCATGTTTGTTTCTAGGTTGTCCCCTAAAATGCAATGGGCCTGATTTATTAAAACGCTCCAAGGTTGGAGAAGATACACATTGATCAGTGAACCTGGATGATTCAGCAAACCTGAAATGGACATCTTAAAAGTCATTAACTATTTGTTAGCAAATGTTGTCAGCCCAAGAGTAGATCAATTCCAGGTTTTCTGTATCACCCAGGTTCACTCCACAAATTTGGAGAGCTTTAAGCAATCAGGCCCAATTAATCAGCATTAAAACTTGGCATTATATAAAGGTCAGCAATCACAGACTACATTTGTTTCTCAACACTTTCCAATTCTTTATTAGGAGAACAGCAAGGGGTGTAAGGACAAACCATAGGGACCCCTACCAAAAGTCTTATAGAGTCCCTCTTCCCTGTGGTGAGCCCCAGGTCCAGGGGACACATAAACCAGTAGTTAATGGCCATCAAAGGTCCAACCTCCTCATGCAGAGTAGCACAGAGGTGAAAAGAAGTATTCTATCTCCTGCCCTGTATGTTGTTACTAACTGTTATTCACCTGTGTTGTGCTTCTGTGGAGTTTGGTATGTGAGTGAACTCGGGCATTTGTAAGGAAGGACAAGACTATATGATAGTGGAGACAATATACTTTTAATTCTTCACGTTGTTACTTTACATTGGAAGAGAAACCGAGGATCCTCCAGAGGAGACTTTTATCAAGGGAGTGGAAGTAAGAAGAAATCAAGCTCCTAAGGCCACATGGCCTGCTTCCTGCTCCCCAAGTAGTTTATTATAGTCAGATAGATAAATGTGTTAACAAACACACCTTTAGTCAGTTTAAGGTATAAAATGTAGTTAGAAAGATATGGAAGCTGTCCTCTTCAATCCCTCTGCTAGTTAGTTACCTGCCAGGCATTGGCTTGAAAATGTTGACTCACTAATGCGAAACAAGATAAGAAATATTATACTTTAATAAGATTTTCTGATGTGCTTACTTTTCGGGTTAAGAAAAGCAATATCCAGTTCCTCAAGAAAAAGAAAAATTGTAGCATCAAGAAGAGACAGAAACAGTCACATCTTTTCCCATACACAGTGGTTCTGAGAATTTTACTTTATTCCCACTGGCTTGGCAAAATGATAGTGGGAAGGAAAATTACATGCTGCCGGGGAGAGAAGTTGGGAGTTAAGTGAATCTTTTATTTTGCCCTGCATGGATATAGACAGGCATTTCATATCAACAGAGCTGTGAACTACAGTTGGGTAACATTTATTAATTTAATTATATATTTTATATTGGCAGTATATACTGTATATATTTAGTAACTTTTGTAAATAGAATACATGTGGATTGGTGTGTTTGTAATGCATACAATAATCTATTATATCCCAGTACTGGGCTACAGACTCATCATTAAAAACAGCAAGTTGAATATTGATTATTAATCAAATAGCTATTTCCAGAATTTCACTGACTGCTGAAACTATCTAAATATGTTGTGAAATTGTTCCAATTTAGTAAATGTAAATAGTGAATATAACAGTGTCAATAGCAGAGCATTTATGTGCCTATGCATCTGTCAGCATATTACTGCCACTGTCCATAGTTATGCCAAGAAATAATCAGATCAGATGTTTGAATCATTTTATGTTAATGTCAGGCTGTAATGAAAATATAAAGTTTTGCTAGTTGTTTATAATGAAGGATAGCATTGCATTTAAAATGAAATGTGAGAATTATAATATGATGCTTTTTCATATTGTTTAAGATGCACGAAAGATATTATATACAGTTATAAAAACACACTTAACATTTGCGGCAACATTTTAATTCTACTGACATCTGGAAAAAATTTTGGAATGGTCGCCTCAGATAAGCAAGGAACTCCATTTAACATTTGGACTAGCTCCAAAGCTGATCCAGACTATCCTAAAGACAGCTGAGCTACTTTTAAACATCAGCTTGTCGCTGACTGACGGGTAAGGGAATGGCAAATAAACTGGCAATCGACTTACACTGACATCAGTTGTAAAACATCTGCCTTGCTTATCAGGAACATGTCTACATATTCATGCACAGTTTCTGCTGGCCTCAGGAGATGCTCCAACATATAACAAGTGGAGCACCCCGAACTCCGAAATTATGCTAAGGATTTAGTAATTTTTTTATTAGATACAGTAGATAGATAGATAGATAGACAATTCTTTTGTGTTCTGTACAAATATTTGTTTAAAGTTTAACGCCAAATGTGTTTATTTTCACTTTTTAAGTAGAACTGTGAAGGTTTAAAACACCAATGTTCTATTGTAGATGATTTACATCGTATCTTATCTTATCCGCATTGGCATACACTTTAGGCATGTGCATGTATAGAACACCAAACAAAGGGTTTTGCTTATCAATCTATCTATAGATTATTTATAACAACAGCAACATTTTTTTGTTTCAGTAGATTAAGGAGGGGTTAGTACTAGTGTCTTCCTTTTACAAATGGTCCCACAGGGTCCTTATCAAGTTGCAATGGCACTGATGAAGTATTAAAACGTTGTCTTGGTGTCAAGTGACTCTTCCCTCTTATTTACCCCCCATATTCAGAACATTTCCAGGTCTTGTCACTTTCACCTACGCAACATCTCCAAAATCCACCCCTACCTGTCCCCTGAGACCACCAAACACCTTGTACACGCTCTTATCATCTCTGGTCTGGACTACTGTAACCTCCTCCTCTCTGGTATTCCACTAACCCAACTCTCTCCTCTACAAATTATTATTAATGCTGCAGCCAGACTCATCCATCCTTCCCACCGCTCCTCTTCCACTGCATCTCTTTGCAGATCTCTACACTGGCTTCCATTTCACCTTAGAATCAAATTCAAACTACATTTCTGACCTGGTAAAAAAAATACTCCCCCAGGGGCTCTCTCCGCTTTTCCAATGACCTACTACTAACTTCCTCACTCATAACCTCATCACACGCATTGATACAAGACTTCTCTAGAGCTGCCCTCTCTGGAATGGTCTTCCTCGTCCTATTCGGCTTGCTCCTACTTTCTGGTCATTTAAAAGCGCTCATAACCCATTTTTTTAAACTTGCCTACCAATCTTCTTCTGTTATTTGAAACCACCACTACTTCCCACCACTACATATCTCCCATCCTATTGTGTGTAAATTCCCCCACTTACTAGATTGTAAGCTCTTCAGGGCAGGGTCCTCTCCTCCTGTATCACTGTCTGTATTAGTTTGTCATTTGCAACCCCTATTTAATGTACAGCGCTGCATAATATGTTGGCGCTATATAAATCCTGTTTATTATTATTATTATTATTATTATGAATAATAATAATATTAATAATAATAATAATAATAATAAAATGATATACAGTTGTACTTACTGAGAGGCCGCTTCAGCATGACTAGAGAATATTTTAAGATGTCTTAAGTACTATTGCAGCTTGTTGAAATATGTGTAGGATGAATGTCTGTGGACTGGAAACAATAAAAAGCAATCTCCCTTAAAAAATAGAAATAATGCATAACCATAATCCTAAAATGTTACACTTTTCCACCCTACTATTCCTAGAATACCTTTTACTGGAGATGTTTTCTGCTGACAGGTTTACAGGAAGTAAGAAGAATTCTTCTGAAAAAGGCCCCAAATAGATGTAACAACCTGGAAGGTGGATGTTAGGCTGCGTACACATGTTCAATTCTAGTGAAAAAGAGTGACAAACGAAGAAACATGCATTGTACACACAGTGTAGTTCTGTTTCTTGAAGAGGGGAGGCGAGAGAACAAGTGAGTGGCACCCCGTTGTGCCCTTCTACCTTCATTTGTATTTAGGTCATTCATCATCAGTTGCTCATGGTTCCCCCAGGACAGATCCGAACAATGTCAGCCAACCTATGCACACATCTCAGATTCTCACCTGAGATGCACCATATTCATATCAAGTCAATTTAGGCTATCTTCAGACTAGGAGGCAAAGATGTGATGGGAGGTTGTGGGGTGAATACCGCTACCTTACACCACTGAACCACTACCTCGGCAGCAGCAGCCCAAAAGAGAATAAATTGGGTAAAAGTGAAGGGTTCAGTACTGCTCACTACTGCTGCTGTCTAATGTGCAAATTCTGGTAAAAAAAAACCTCCTGAGCGGTAAGCCCGAGTGTGGCTTGGAGTAGAAAAATCAGCTAAAAGCGGTAACCCTGAGTGTGGCTAAAATAATAAAAAAAAATAAAGCCTTACCTGGTCCCATCTGTGTCCTCCGGCGTACTCCAGGCTCCTCCAGTGTCCTGCCATCCTTTGGCCGTGTTCTCTTTGTCGATCTATCCCATAGCGAGTGCACTGATTTTTCCCGGAAGTTCCAGGTGACGTTGGTGCGTGCGGCCGTCGCTAGGTGCGCAGCAGGAATTTCAAATTGTTTTGTATTGCATTCAATTGAATGCAATACACTGGATTTATATGTCTAAAAGAGGTACATTGTCTTTTATGAACATTTATTTTACAGTATAATTTAATGGTATGAGAATAATAAAGTTTAAACACAAAAAAGTCAACGTTTATTAATAAATTTATTAATAAATTTCTTTCTTTTCTTTTTTTTTTAATGTATTTATTTTATTAATTTGACATGATTTTGTGTTTCAAACTTTAATATACCCATACTATTATATTATACTGTAAAATAAAGTTTCATGAGCGACAATGTACTGCTTTTACACATATAAATACGAACAGAAATGAACTGCCCAGGAGGTTAAGAACCAGTACAATGGTGCAGATGGACAAGGTGATGGCTGCCAGAACACACACAGAAATGTGTGCCACCGCTACAGAAATAAAGCTAGCCCTATAGCAGGCTTATCTGCTGGTGGCTGGCAAATTTCCCAGATTCTGATTTATTAGAAATAATTAGTGAAAGAATTAAGATTTCTGTACTTCTGTTGTAAACTTTTTTCCCTGCAATGTCAGATTATTATTGAATGTCCCTATTGTGGAGTTTCACCTTTTTGAAACGGTGACGATAGTCATTGAGAAAGAAAGAGAAAAAAAGTAAAGGGGCATTTAAAAATCAGTTTTAAAAAACTGTAGTTGACCCAAGAAGAGGTAAGGGGAAATCTTCCAACTGGGTCAACTATGTTAGATAGAATTTATACAACTTTAAAGATTTAAGTTTATGTTGTGTCTCTGGGAAAGTAAAGTATCATGTATATTCATAGGTGTGTAAATTAGCATGTAGTTAGTAAAAAAAGTTTTTGGAAAAAAACAGACAGCCAGTATTAAAACTAAATAAAGCTAACTGGGGTCATAAGACCACTTCTAAAAAATCTAGCTGTTTCCTTGGTTCTTCAACCAACTGTTCTCAATTTCTTAAATACAAGAGAAAGATGATTCTTTATTAATTCATCATACCTTTTTAGAGTTCCACTATTTTATTTTTCAAAATCTTTACAATTAAACTGTTCTAATGATGAATGCTAGCACAATAGTTTCAATGCATCTTGCCAGTGTTCACAGCATTTTAGCAAGTCTGTGCCAGGTGTGTATTTAGATTTTGATGAACCAAATGAATGTTCTCTTGGCACTGAAATGACCGCAGACTGATGCATTGAGCTGCGGCTTCTGTAATGGAATGGATGGCATATTAATAAACAGGGTGTCGTGTTTATCTTAATGGAAGGGGAAAGGTTTCTGATAAAAACATAATGAATTTGATATCAAACACAAGCTGTTAGAACAAACTGCCAATATAATTAATGATCTTTAGATGCTAATGACAAATATTACTTAGCAGGAAAGGAGAAGCTACGCTGCACAAACTTATTTGAAATGTAATCTGAGTGTACGTGGGCTTCAGAAATAAATTTCATTTGAACACTTCTCAGAATCTTATGATGGAGTTGGGGACAAATGTTTTAGAACATATGACAGGGGACTAAAAAGTATATGCAGGAGCCTTCTAAAACCTTGTCACTGGGACTCAACTAATTTTAGCTATTTCTGCCCCTATGTGTATAAATAAATTGATTATAACTAACTAATAAACTGTGTTTTCTGCATTTTGGATTGGGTCATTTGTTGTTGGTTTCAATTGAGTATTTTTTAATTTTAATTAATTTTGCAGCTAACTAAAATGAACAAGAAAGCAGTATGCACCGTTTATAACTGATACAGCCTGTGGAATCTTTAGTTTATGCATTTAGATATCAAAGTCTCCCTTCTCAAATAAATTGTCTTTGTATGGGTTCAAGGCAGCTGGAGCACCAAGCTAATATATTGTGCAGTATTTTTATGTAGGGCTACCACTATAATGTGAACATGATGAATCCGCTCCATCTCATCACCCAACTTTAGTAATCCAACACAAAACTGGCAACGTAACAGGCTTAGCCTATATTTATTTATCTATGCAGGTACAAGCAAATAATTACTAGGGCACCTACAGCAATAAATAGTGTGCTACAAACAGAAAAAGGCCAGAATGTAGTGCTGCAAGCTAATTTGCCTACCGTTATTGTCCATCCTCTACACTGCTCCAAGCAATTACTATCATTGAAACACATGGACCTGGACGATTCACATTAAGAAATGTTTCAGTGAATGATAGGTTTACTGCTTTTTAAATAGATCCCTATGTGTTTATCCTTAAATACCAAGGAATTCATATGTGATTTAGGTGAATATATATTCATCACCCATGTATTTAGAAAAGTAATTCTATTACATAGGTTATGTTGTTGAATATTATAGGGTACCATATGTTTCAATATCTATAAATAAATATATATATATATATATATATATATATATATATTGCCATTAACTCATATGGTATGGATTCAGAACCACTGCTCAGGACATTTATAAAGCTGATATACAGATATATCAATGACCACTAATCACAAGTTTAAAACAAAACTATGGGTAGATAAAAAAAAAAAATTTTGTTTTGTATTACAAAAAACTTACATATTTCAATTGTATCTCAATCTGTCTTTATGTTACTTTTCTGTAGTTCCAAATACTGCAGCTTGGTAGAATAGTGATCATTTGGAGAACAGAATAACTGTTATGTAGGCTAGCACATTTTATTAGGCAAGAACTCCACATTTAAAAAAAACAAAAGGGATTTGTGTATATAACATATTTCATGATATCTGTATTTAGGGGATGTTAGAAATAGAACCTAAACCTGACAAAAAGTAATGTTTATAAAACTACTGGATAGCATGACTTTTAGGTCTGTGACAACAGATATACTATTTAAAATGTTCCTTTTGATTCTTGTAGGTTTTTTAACAAAATAGTGTGAAAAGTAATGATATGCAGTAATCCAGACTTCATCTTTCATGATGTTTTTCCCAAACCAGCTGAGCTACACCTTAAGTCACTCAATCTTATCTTTAAACACTGGTAAATGTAAGTAACACCTTTTATTAAAATATTTTATAAGAAACAGTTGTAAGTAACAAGAAATTATTTCCACAATCTTTTGGGTTACAGTTTTCAAATTAATCAGTCTTATTTATAGTTTATTTTGCAAAGTGTACCCAATCACATGCAACGATAAGTGAAAAGAAACTGCATTTTTCCCTTTCACATGATTGGATTGTTGAAATCAGGAGAGCTTCATCTAATTTGTTAAAACAGGTGAAATATCCCTTACAAGAAGATATTCACCTTCTTATGTGAATATCCTATTATCCTTTAGTAAATCAATCCCATATCCCACAAAATCAGTATATCACTCCAGCACCATCATATCTATATGACACCAGGATACCTGCTATGCTGAAGTCTATCCCGTGTCATTACTCATTCAGTGGGTGTTTCAAAGCAATGCTCCCCTTATTCTGATGGCTTTAAAATTGTTCTTCAATTCTTTTTTGTTGTTTTTTGTCTTTTTTTTTCATTAAATTGTGTTTTTATTGGGTTTTTCCAAAATTAATGACAACAAATACATTAACAAACAGTAAAAAAAAACAATAACATATGAAAGAAAAAGAGCACAAGATCAATGAGGGCTGAAATGTCCAACAACAATGATACCAAACCTGTGAAAAAATGTGGCGGGGTATAGGGTTATTGCCTTCGGAATTTTTTTAAATATCAATAGATGTTCAGGGATAATGATTGTCATAGCATTTAATAAAACTACAAAAGCCGTCACTATATGGGTATCACAAGAAAAAAAGAGTACCAAGACAAAGAACAGGATAGGTATGAGGTATGATCAACAAAATCATATAACCAAGCTGTGAGGCGTTCCATATGCTAGACATCCTAAATTTGAGCATATAAATCAAAAAGACCTAAGGGGGTGATTTCCAGTGTCCTGTATTGAGTAATTAGGCTGCAGTCAAGACATGGGAAACCATTTTTTTAATAATTTAGAAATATTATGTGGGCAGCACGGCTAGCTCAGAGGATAGCACTCTGGCCCTTGCTGCCCTGGGTCTCTGGCACTCTGCGTGGAGTTTGCACATTTTCCCTGGGTTTGTGTGGGTTTCCTCCAAGTACTCCAGTTTCCTCCAAAATTCAAAAAAAAAACATGCAGTTAGTTTAATTGTCTTTCCCCTAAAATTGACCTTACATTTTATTGAAGACATTTGACTACGGTAGGCACATTAGATTGTGAGCCCCTACAAGGGACAGCTAGTGGCATGACTATGGACTTTGTACATAGCTGTGTAATATGTCAGCGCTATATACATACTGTGTAATAATAATTACAAATGGGCAAGCTTAGCAAATGAGTGACAACATCTAGGGTTATCGGAAACTCTACTAACACCTCGAGAAGGTCATGGACCAGTTTTCAATAATGAACTAAAATCGGACATTACCAAAATATGTGAATATAGTGTACCAACCTCTGCCTTACATCTCCAACAACTGTTACTAGTGGCAGAGAAGATAGCATTGTAGCCTGTAGAGTAAGGTACCAATGCAACAATATCTATTCTTTATAGAGTGTGCAGAAAGAACTCTTTCAGGCACTGCTCCAGATAAGCCTCCAGATTTCCAGGGCAAGCTTCCTACCCAGAACCCGCTCCTACTTTTCATGTAGGGATACTTAACAAAGGGCATCACTAGTTCCATATTAACCATCAAATATATTTCTGAGATGAGATCCTTCTGAACCAGGTCACCTGCACAGATCTGTTCAAAGCTGTATGTTAGGAAAAAGCAAGTTACTGGTATTGAACTGTGCATTGTGTCTTATTTGAAAGTACCAATTGAAGCTGGTGTGGGAAATTTTTAAATTTCCCCTGGAGATCTGAGAATGTTAGATACAGGCAACATCATGTGTGCAATAAATGCCTAAAGTGAAAGAGACCTCAGGCTTGCCAAGGCCTCACCATACAAGTATGTGGGCTATCAAGAAGTTGATGACTATAGAGGAAGTATGTTTTTTTAGTTTGTTAGTGGAATTCCACAGGAGAAAATCAGGGTGTGAGGGAGCCATCTATAATTTTTTCAATCACCATTCAGCCATTGAATGACTGCAGGGTCATGTACAATTAAACCATTTGATCCCTTTTATGTGTTGGTAATGTTGCTTTTCTGTATCTCCTGCTTACCTGTCCTTCCCGGAGAGCTTCATGGTGGGTGTCAGGATGGAGAGCAGTGGAAGACCAGCAAACATTGATTTGATGATTTTTACTGGGTAGTATGAACCTGGTAGCTCTCAGCTCTGAGGCTTCTTGGGTTCTGAGCTGCCAAACCCTAGCAGTTCTGAAGAGGAACAAATCTGCATGTGTTAATCAGAGTATTAGGGATCCAATATATCTCAGATGCCATCCTAAATACTAACTTTCACCTGCACTAAGCTATCACATAGGAGCTTGTAACCCATCTATTGATATAAATAAGTATGATATAGCAATAAACCAAAGTAGAAAAATAGTAAAACAAAGTTTGAAAAAAAATTAAATAAAGTAAATCCCTTCTCTTTAAAATATTTCATGTGCCCAGCCCTTAGGATAAACAACAATTTACACATGTGGCAATCAAAATAAGATTTCACTTTTAATGATAACTTATAACCATTTGGCTAAAAAATTATCACTTTAAAAGTGCCAATAAAGAACTAAGCATACATTGTAGCATACAATATTCTACACCTTGGACCAAATCATTTGTCACAATTATACTTTTAATTAAAGTATTCTATAACTTACTCTTCTCAGAAATGTACTGAGCAGTACCTATAGCCCTTTTACCAGCGATTTCCTGGGAACAAAACATTTTTAAAGGTTTTCTTCAGAATAAAAAAAGTTTAAGAATGACCAAGCCACTTTAATGCATACCTAGATACAAATCTACAATTTTTCATTCTTGTGCAGGATTGTTCACTCATGATGTAATTGCCAGAATTCTTTTACTTTGAAAACACGTGCAAAGGTGATTAAAATAGGCCTTTAAAAATAAAAAACGACATGTACCAAAGATAAAAGTAAGAAAAACAAGCTGAAGTGCGTAGCTGTGTATTTTTACAAGTTGATGAAGGTAAAAGAAACACGGTACTTCCAATGTCAGCTGTATAGGCTAAATATATACACTGCTGATTTGTGCATACATCTTGCATGCAAGTTTCTTTCAGAACAGTTTAATTATCCTAAAAAGAAATTAGGGCCTGACAAACTACTAAACTGTTAAAACAGATTAATATTACATAGGTTTACATTCTTTTCACCTCATACTGAACTTTTATGTTTTTGTGTTGCCGTTCGACCATTTAGTTCAGACGTTTTTCTCTTTTCTAATATATGTAGCATGCCCTAATTAGTTCATAAAAACCAATGCCCTCTTTCTCACATTATATTTTTGCTATTTTGTTCTGTTCATATTTTTATATATCAAATTTTATATTTAAAAGTGTATTTTTATTATAAATGTATTTATTTTGAAATAATTTTACAATGCATTGTACCATAATGGTAATTGTAGTGCCATTACAAATAGGACACATTCTAGTAAAAAATGAATATTTTTTAAATATCAAGAATGTTTTTCTAAACTAAAAGTGATCAAAGTAGAAAAAAAGTGTTTTTTTAATCCGGTAGTAGGAGGATTGCTTCTAATCCTGGACCTCAAGATTTGAGCAATCCAAGTTTTATTCCCATATTACTGCTATACATGGTCAATGGCAGGTAAAGTAGAGATCAGCCAATCTGGCTGCCACACTATGACAGCTGTCAACATCTGTTGGTCAGATTGGCTAAAGCCTACTATACCTCCCACTGACAGCTATATGTTTTCATCTGTAGTTTAACTAATTTTAAAACCTACTGGGCTAAGCAAAGGAGAACAAGAATATAGGAGACCACTGCCTCTAAAAAAGCCTTCAGTGCTCGCTTCTTTAGTACTGGGGACTTTAAACCCCAAAATCTGGTAGCAGCCTTAATGGTATCCAGTATGTGCCAGCCCCAGGTACACCATTGTTCCGAAAATAAGAAAACCATATTTTACAGCAATTTTTACACATCATAGTTACATTATTATAACACATTGCATATAAAAAGGATTCAACAACGATAATAAATACATTTTGGAAAAGCAATACAATAACATATTTAATGAAATAATAACTGTAGCATTTAATATAAGAAATATAAATGGCCTCAACACTATAAATTGCCTGGCAGCACCACAATATAGAGAAGATGAGTAGGTTCAAAGACACTTAGTCAGGACAGATAGTGATTAAATATCCTTAGACACTAATGGACAGTGGTGACTTTGGACCCCCATTGGCTGAGGAGGTTTCATGGCCCTTATGCAGCCAAACACTTTGCACCTCCCTATGTCCTCCCCTACTCCTAGACTAGGTGAGGAATATGATGTGCAGGAAAAAGGGCGTAGTGCTTGGGATTTCACTCTCCTAGATTAGTAAAAAAAATATATGAAAAGAAAAAGTAGGTGTTAAAAATATTTGATTGTTTAGTGCTTTTTACATGTAATAAAACCTGCGAATGTAATATTATTATATTTCTGATATTGTGTTAAAAAATAGCAAAGTAAAATAGTGTTAACTAAAGTGTAACTGAAATCCTCCATAAAACAAAACAGTGCAGCAGCATTTTTGCCTGTAGTAAGCATTCGATACCTAATATATAATGGGAAATATACAGGCAAACTAAAATTTTCCTGGTTAGGCACATATCTATTCAAAGCATGGCCCAGCCTCTATTTGAGTCTACGAGATTGATAATCCAATGCATTTTCCGCCATGTCTTCTGCCTGCAATTCTTTCATGGGAACAAGCATGTTGGTGGCTACATTCAAAACTACCACCTGTAGGCTGCAATATATTGAATTTATGTTCTAGTGGTATGTATCGCTAGTCAAGTCAAAAACAAAAAAATAATAAAGTTTTACATCAATAATATCAATTAATAATACATTTCTACCTTCTGTTGTTCTAGCAATATGTGTTAAGTTGGTCCCCATACCTACCCTAAATCCTTTTACTATTTTCATATATGATTGTAAGCTGGATACTCTTTACTAATTCCTAATGTGAGGATTCTAACTTTAGATTTAGACTTTAGACATACTAATGTTATTCTCAGCCTGTCAATCAACAGATACATTGGGGTTCATTAGGTAAAGAGATTTAGGTTGATCACTTTGCAAAGGGAAATTTCATTTTAGCTTAGTAACCATAGTGACAATTCACTTTGCAAGGAATACTGAATCATTATTAAGGAAAATTGATTTTTGTTTGAAAATGTTTGGATGATTAAAGTCGGAACTTTACATAACTCAGTAAAACAAAAGCTAATTTCTTCTTATAAAATAGCCCCATTGGAATTCACATACATTATACATTTTAGGTCACAAACAGGATAGGATTGCCAAGTTCTCCAGAAAGGAATATTGGCCTTATGGTCTTATTTCCCTTAACAACATTGGAAACAAGTCCCATATTGGCTAAGTGGCAACTTATGGTTAAATTGCGGTAAAGATACAATTTTGCAGGGGACTAATGCAAGAAATTGAAGAAAATTCAATACCTAAATTGTCACATATAGAGATTACTATTTGGAAGAAGTAAACCCAAATGTTACACACATCAGGCTGATTTATGAGCATGTTAATATTTGCATTGTAATTCCAATCCATTTCTCTCTTGTGCATTAGCTTTTTACTACCAACACAATGTCCTTGGCATATATACAGATTAAGAAGGGAACAAAGAAAACACTGTTGGTTTTATGTTCCTGGCTATTATGAAGAAATGTCCACTTAACCTGCACTCATACACGACAGCACATTATAAATGATCATATTGTTGACAAATGTGATCATCTGAATGGTAAAAAATGAGCAGGGGAGAGATTTTGCCAAATTTGATTTTGCAGCTAAATTACTCTAATTATTTTATTTTGTAGAAATCAAATTTCACAATGCAGACTGCTTATGGTACATTTGCTTAGTAACATATTATGGTTTTGTCTAATATCAAAGCCATGTCATCATTTTTAGTGCTGGTAATCTTTATTTATCACAAAAACCATTGTCAATTCTCCAAGCTAATATTGTATAAGCATGATTTTATTTATAAACTAAAAATAAATCAATAAACAAGTACATAAAAAGAGAGTTTTTTTAGTTAGAATATTTAAAAGCTTTTACAAATACTGTAGGCTCAATCTCCATTGACTGGAACCTATTTAATCAAATTGGCAAAATTTGGTAAAATTTCCTGATGTTAAACTTTCACTTATCCAATTTCTACAGATAACAAAGAGTCTCCTAATAAAGCCCCACTTTAAATATTGTATTATGTTTGGACAGAGAGAATAGGGGTTAAAGCCAAATTATTATTAATGACTGTGTTTTATTCTAAGAAATTTTACCTCACTTCTTGACACAATAGAAAATAAGGCTGCTTTTGCTTAAATAAAACACAGTAACAACAAATAATTTCTATTGCATAGTTAAGGGTGCACAGACAACATTTACATCCTGGCTGATGCACAGCAAGAAAAACACATTTCTAGCACAGTGGGGAAGAAGGAACAGACAATGCCCCTGATTCATCAAGCAAAATCGGATTATCGGTCGCGCATTCGTATTAGCGATCCGGAATCGCGCGCGATCGCGCTATTCAACAACCGGAAAAGCTCGCGCACGGAGCCGCGCTTATCCGACAGCTTTTTACTGGCGATCATGCATCGGCAGATTCAGGATGCGAGTGGACGCGCGCACTCGAGTCCCGGACCGCGGTAATCCGCGATCGCGGGTCGCGCGTATTATCGCGCTTCCCGCGATCGCGGATTTCAATGATGAATCAGGGGCAATATGTAAATCCTGGTCCATGTGATAGAAATTAGCATATGCCAAACGTGAACTTCATTTGGATTTATTTATATAAATTTGTTTTTATTAAATCAGTATGTAATAGTGAGCAGTTTTGTTTTATACAGCAAAAACATAGCAAACCCAAAGCTACAAACCAGAGATAGACACGAGGATCAAAATTAAAGTAATATGTACTGATGTTTAAAAGGAAATGTTTCAGTATAGTATATTTTTCTTGGTTAATTATATAACTTTTGGTTAACATTCAAGCATATATAGTCATATAACATATGCAGCAACAAAAGGAAAAACTTTATTTTAATTTTGAAATAAATATTTAGTAGCATTTTTTCCATCTAAAAAAAGTGGCTGATAAAATCTCCTCTAAATAAATGAGGTAAAGATATTCCTCTGGGATTTAATTATTAAGGGAAAGAATATTTTCTGACTTGGAGACAAATATCTTCAATTAATAAGTTTACCACTTCACTGGTCCTGATCACACCTTTCCACTTTTCTCCTGCTTTGAGGAGATTAATTATATAAACTCTTTTCCAGACATCCCCTTGTTTCTTCCTATCAATGTCTTAGCAGCCAGTATGTCTTATGAAATGGATTCAGCAAATGCATGTTTGACAGATTCTGTATATTATAAGTCTGTTAATGACACTGAGCCTCATCTGAAGTGCTGTACTTTATTTTGCAACAAACCATCATATCTGAAGCCCAAAAGGCCTCTGAGAGCAGAACTTGACACCTTGTGTTGTGAGAAGAATAGGCTGGGTGACAAAGCTGTGAAGTGTTGGGGCAGCAGTCTCACTATGCCATTTCTGTGAGTGTTAACACATGGTGTCCCTTTCAGAGGTTTGTGTATGAAACTCAGCTGGTAGTGTGACAGAGATGATTTTGCTGTCTACGCACACTTCATTAAAATACCAGATGGAATCCAAGTTTAAAATCCCACAGTTGTGTTACTTGATAAAACTCAATTGCTGCTAATTGCATTTACAGCCCCTTTGAAATAATATTATTGTTATCATAAAATATCCTATGTGACAAAGATGTTGAAAAAAAATAACTATACCAAATAAAAAAAAAATAATTAATATTTTGCAATTATCTAGTTAAAAAATGAACACTAAAACAATATTTTTTAACTAAATGTGAAAACTAAAAAAAAACCTTAGGAGCAATTTGTCATTTTTACCCTGAACAAGATGCTAAAGACTCTTATCTATGGAAAACTATATAAAACTTTTACAGTCAACTCATTGGGCTCCATTTTTAAAACAGGGAATATGACATTCCCTCAAACATCCCCTTGTGGGAATCTTCCAGGTCCATGTGTTTATGGCAGTAATTGATTCCCACCAGAGAATGTTTTAGGGAATTTCATATTTCCTCTTTTAATAATACTTATCATTATTTGATTTGCATGCCATTGGGACCTATTGGGTCTTCTTCCCATTTACACCAATAGATGGATGTACTGGCGAAAGCTTTAATCCATTGTCTTCAGGGAAAGTGTACATTTTGTCTGTTTGCTGCACAGATATTTTAGCACAGCAATCACTTTAGATAATTAAAAGTGCACAATTATTTTTTTTACCAGACACTGCTTAAAAAGGTTGCATTATTAAGTCTCTGTATATTTTATCATCATCCCTTTTACTCAGCCAGCTGAATAATTTTAAGTCAACACCACACCGAAAATGCCAAATCTGACACTATAAAAACCACAGAGAATAAACTTTAAAATAAACTGGCATTGTACAAATTGGAAATGATTACTCTAATGATACAACTACCTAGAAGCTAGTTCTCTTACCTAGGTGTGCTGGAGCCTAGAACATCATATCATATTAGCACTGCTGGACTTTGAAATTTGGTTTTAATTTGACCTGGTAAATGGCTGCATCTACATATCTGTATTGACCTAGAAGAAATTTTACATTTCAGCTATGGACCTAAAATTTGGGCAATATCAAAGCTGTTACTTATACTGTTTTATCATTACACTATTTTGTTATTTGTATACAATGTTTTTAAAGTAATGTGTAGTAAAAAAAATGTGTTTCAAAATGAAATAGAGTTTTTTTTTAAGTATGCATATTTTAATGCAATGCAAAAAAATCAAAACAATGTAAACTAGAAAGTTTGAATATGGATGGTAAAAAGTAAATACAAGAAAATAAAATGGACAGGAATACGTTAATTAGGATAGATTAAAGTTGATAAAAGGTTAAACAGATAAAAATGCCAGCACTGATATGATGATCAAAGTCTTTGCCAAAGGTAACCCTCATTCTTACCCTATACTAAATGCTAAATTTATTTCTAACTATAACACTATCCATAACTATATTACCTATACTAACTTTATAGCTAAACCTAAAGCTATAAATTAAATTTAAATTACTTTTACATTTGGTAATACTTTTAGGTGTCTGGAAAGTTCTGCTCTTTTTGGAAGTTAACCCAAAGCTTCTGCTAGTGCTAACCCTAACAATCTGTCCATGTGTTAACCATGTGTTTGCCAATATATAAACATATCTATACTAGTGATCACATCACTGTTTCATAAAAAAAATTAAGACAAAACTGTTTTAGTTAAAAACATTTAATTTTTTTCACAGGTGTTGCACATAAATATTTCAATAAGAAAACTTTAGTTGTTTCAGAATAATCTGTGAATGTTCAGTGGAACACCAGTGAATATTTTGTAACAATAAAAATATATCATTCTGATGGAAGGGATTAACAAACTATAGATTTTTCATGTAAACTTTTAATCTATAGTTTGTTCTTGCATAATGATATAAGCTTGTAGCTGCAATTTAAAGTTATTCAAATAGCCCCAAACCCTTTCCCTCTGAAAGGGAAAATACATATCTATCTAGTAAATCTTTACTAGAAGGAAAAAACAAAGTTAATGTGTATTTTAAAATGACATATGTTATTTATATTTTATATAGATTTAAAATGTTTTTGAGCAATATATATATATATATATATATATATATGTATATAAAATAATTATTTTAGCTTATATATTATTATTTTAGCTTTTAGCATTTTATTTACAAATAATTTAAAAAAAATCATTATCATTGAAAGCTTAGTAAAATATAACAGAGTTGTCAATCTAGGTTTGATTTGAGATGTTCTGTGCAATTCTTTGGCACATATCAAGAAGCCTAAAGTGAAAATCTATTTTGGACTAATTTAGTGAATCAAAAGGTATTTGAGTAAGTGTTCTTATTGTCCTATCATAGATTCTCTAATAAAGATTTAGCTCTGAGGTAATCCCTTAAGATTGTTTTAAAAGAAGCTTCATCGCTCAGAAAGCTTTTAGCTAGGTGAGGCCTAATGGCTGCGCTGTACATTACGAATATAAAATAACTATGTTTATGTTTCATTGACAGATCCAATATGTCTATATTATTGAACATTTTGTGAATCAAAGGAACAGTTCTTAATGTAAAATGATATGCAGTCCTCTGTGCTCTCAGCATTACATATTAGGATATTGAAAAGTAGAATGTGTTAACTTCTCACATTAGAATGCAAGCTTTCCATTATGTACTTGGTTGGCTGTTGTTAGCGGTTTATATTTCCAAGGTCAAGTATCTTTTGTCTATTGGAAAAGCACAGAAGCTGTGACCAGACATATGTTACCTATGGCTACAAATCATATGTTACCTATGGCTACAAATACTGTACCAGGTATGTTTTTAGTTAGGTTAAAGGAGGTGTTTTATTTTTATTCAATATATAAAAAGTAATTTAAAAAGGTGTATTTAGACTTTAGGTAAAATTTTCCTACTCTATTACTTTTTTAGTAAACAGGTAAAAACATTAGTCACATTTTAAAAAATGTTTTTATATACGATGAGTTGTGCATGTACAAAAGGAGACTATGACTAGAAAGTATTAAAGGTATAATCTCAAAAGAGTGGGAGTACCTAAATTAAAAGTATACTTACCCAAATTTTTGGTGGTTTCCCACTCAAGTAAGTAAAAAGTTTTTTACTAAAACTGAATTTGTACTATAAAGATTAAAGGAACCTAAAACACATTTCTCTGTTTAAATAGAATAGGGCAGGGTTTTAACCCATTTAACCCATTAGCTGAACAAGTTTTCTTTTAGATGTAGAATGTTCACGATAAAATATGTCTATATGCTAAGATGCCAGGCTAGTAATAGGCTGTGAGTCTAGTAATAATGGTAGGTCAGCTAAAAATTTGAAGCTTAGGTTTACTAAAGGAATGCTCCACCAAGATTTTAGCCATCACTAAGACATCACCAAGTCAAACTTCTATCCTTGGTCCACAAAACAGACAAGTCAGTTTTGAGCGGTGTTTCTCTGATAAACAGTGCAAAGTAGTAAAAAATCGCACACACCAATTTTTTGTGATTGTATTTAAAGTTATCTTTGGGGAAGGAGTCTTTTTTATTCTTCTTATTGTTCATAAACAGTATTTATCTAGCACCAACATATTACGCAGCATTACATAGCGGTAGCAAATTATGGAAAAATACAAAACATGACACAGGAGGAGGAGAGCACCCTGCCCAGAAGAGCTTACAATCTAAGAGGAGGAGGAAGTATCACATAATTGGAGGGGGGATATGTAATGGAGAGTAAGTAGTGAGGGTTTAACAGAAAGAAGAAGACAGATAGTCAAGTTTGAAGAGATGGGTTATAACAGCTCTTTTAAATGTGCAGAAAGTAGGAGAAAGCTGAATCGGATGAGCAAAAAAGTTTCAGAGAGTCAGGACATCTCTAGAAAAGTTTTGAAGCCATGCAGGTGACAAGTTTATGAGTGAGGGAGTCATTAGTAGGTCAGTGGAGGAGCAAAGAGAGAGGCTAGGGGTGTATTTTTCAGGTCAAAAGGGATGGATGAGCCTAGCTGCAGCATTCATAATATATTGTAGAGGAGAGAGTCGGGTTAGTGGAATACCAGAGAGGAGGAGGTTACAGTAGTCCAGAAGAGAGATGATAAAAGCATGTACAAGGAGTTTGGTGGTCTCTGGGGACAAGTAGGGGTGGATTTTGGAAATGTTGCACAGGTAAAAGTGGCAGGAGCTCCAGATGTTCTGAACGTGGGGGGAATCGAAGGTAACACCAAAACAACATTCCTGAGGGGAGGGACAAAAAACAGTGTTATTAACAGTTAGGAAGTATGTCAGGGGAAGATTTGGGTAGGGGAATATGACTACTTGAGTGGTACTTTGTACCTTCCTGTATCTCTCTTCCTGTATCTCTGTATCCTGGTCCCCACATATTCCACTACATGTTCTCATGGTTGATCCTCTCAAAGCCCTTTTAAACATATTTATTGGGAGTGTTTTTTATGTAAGTCTATATACACAGTAAGCAAGGTACTGCAATTTTCCTGCAAGAAGTTAGGTATGTATATTACCCATGCTCACAGGGTCGCACAGTGATAGATTATAGAGGTTTCCCCAAAAAGGGACACCTTGGACTGATTATTTTCTACCAACTATTTTCAATATATCCTTGCTCATCATTTAAATGGGTTATTTGTTCTTGTTCTTTAAATAAGAGACTGTGTACCCCTTCTCCTGGTTTAAGATTAAAGGCCCTCCTAAACCCTCCCTCCTTTTTCCATGGACGTCTTTTCTTACCCCTTCCTGCTCCTTTCTCCCTTCCACTGTCCCTTCTATTTGCCCCCTCATTTTTTTTTAATTAAAATTTGTCTTTTTCTCTCATTTATTAAACATCTTGGCACTCTCTCCCCATCTGCTAACTTTAATTCAAAACATATATACATTGGATGCAATTTCTTTATATTTGTATACTTGCTTTATGTGTCATTGTATATCATTATAGGTTTAATTTATTCCTGACTTACGGTCCACCATGGTAGCCTTTTCAATCTCATTGTATATTTTTTTTTATAGAAAATTACTTTGTAAAAATTAAAACCCTTTAATATAATATATGCATGGACATTTGTCCATTCGGCCAGGGTCTGGTGGATAATAAACTTGATGGTTTCCTTGAAAATATGTTTTTAAAATTACATTAAAACACATTTATTTTTTACACAGTATGTATTATATTTAACCTGAACAGTCTAAAATGAAAATATAATAAAAAACAGTAATGGGAGAATATGGTAAAAACACGAATAGTGCCTTATTGACTATTTATGAAGATGAGTTGAAAATTAAGTGTCAACCATATAGCATTATATCAACGTATTTGTAATAGATTCTGCCTGGTGGTTAATCAACATAGTAATTTAGCGCTTAAATTGGTGTCTCCTGCATCGCACAGATCAATGCCATGTTCATCACCTCCAGGTACAAATCGCTGTCCTGTGTCACCGAAGGTGTTTATTATTGATTGATGAAAGTAGAGATGTGCCTGCTGAGGTCAGCGGAAAAAAATGCCCCTTGTCATTAAAGGTGGATCATTTCAGAAAGAGTAACAGCAGATGCCAAGTGTCTTAAGTGAAAAAAAGGTGTAGAAGAAACTACTTTTCATGAGGTAGAGAAGGGAGAATAAAGTGGATAAGCACAAGCTGAAATCAATAAAAAAACATAGATTTTTTTTCAAGTGAATTAAATGCTCGTGAAAGGTGTTGAATTGATAACAACGGGGGCAGAACACTCCATCTGTACACAGAGCGAGAACATCTTAATCTAAACCTGTACAACACCACAGTGACTCTCAATCAACTATCCATTTATTAGGAAAAACATGCAGATCATCATTTTTACTTCCACTGATTTCCCCGTCTGCTGTCTTCTTCCTACGTTCTGTGCTTAATGTAATAAGTTATAGAAGGAGAGAATTGTGATATAGTTATATTAAATCCCTTCATCTTTAAAATGAATATATTATCTTTTTTTTTAAATAAATATCTGTGTGTATGTTTGAAATTGATTAATTTATTTTGAATAACATTGTCAGTAAGTATGGATAATTTGTAAAGCAATTTATTTAGTCAGTGCTGCCTGGCTTGTTGGTTTCCTAAATACAGCAACAGTCAAAATTCTAGATCTTTACCCTTGTGTCACAGCAGATACTGAAAACATTAAAGTCACCAGATTACTACATAGGCCAGGCAACTAGCATTTTCTGAAGGAAGAGTGACATCCGATAATCTGAATGACATCAGATAATCAATAAATGTTAAATGATGCCAACAAATTGAGTTACCCTTTTCACATATAGGAAAATCACTTCCTGCCATGTGTTTCAGGCCTACTTATATGTACTGGGTGCCCAGGACCTTCATTGAGGGTGGCAGAATGGGGAGTGATGGCTGATCTCCCCTGAAATGACTTGTAATTGTTCAATTCTGAGACTTTCTAGGTATAGAGCTGTAAATCCCTTGGAAATATTGCAAAAAGTAAACAGTTTAAAAGGGTGCAGGGGTGAAATGAGGGCTCCGATGTGTCCATGAATACCTGTCATTTGCACCATGCTATCATTTTGCTACTTTTTGAAAAAAAATAAAGTATTTGTATATATACATTTTTATATAAAAAAAAATTTCTCTTAAGTTTTAAAAAAAGGAAATTGAAAAAATACCCCTTGAAGAGAATTCCATCACATATATTAGATATGACTCCCCATACTGCGGTAAAATAATATTTCTAGTGCCACTAGTTATGATATTATCATAACTGATGAGCTTGATTTTGAAGCATGCCTATGAATAATTTTGGGTACTATAGTTTGTTCTGCTGTTTCACAGGTTTTTTGAGGCTTGACTATTTGTTTTATATTTCACCAAAAGGTAGTACACAGTATTTGTGTCACTAAAAGTTATTTGAGTATATATTTTACTAACACTTTATTCCACAGTACAAAAAACAAAATATAGTCTAGATACTGAAAGGTGGCTATACTGCCATCAATAATGTAATTAGTTATGACTAATATAAATGTCAGATTTGACTTGAATTTCAGTATCTTTTAGTAAACCCACTGTACAGGAGCACCGGGAGAGAAAGGTCCAGCAGTAGTGGCCAGTTGAATGTTCTACATGTCATGTACAAGGACCATAAAGGCAGAAGGAAGGAGCAGTGGCATGAGCCCATCAGACTGTGTACAGGATTTGGGGATGGGAATGACCTAGCTGTATTGCTATAGAGAAGGTTCAGACCTGCCTTGGGAGCAAACGATCTTGCGCAACTCCTAGCGGCTGGCACCTTCCCAGCCACTAAGTCACTGACAATCAAGACCCTCAGTCAAGCACATTTAACTGCATGAAGCAGTGAATGCTATTAGTACCGTTCTCTGCCTTCTCCATTCATTTTCTATGGGGCTGCTTTAGGGGGAAAACACTTGTAGAGCTTCTACCGTGGTAGCACTTTACTGGCATAAGGAAGCAGTAACCACACTACAAACTCAGTGCGAGTCTGAACATAGCCAAACTGTAGCAGAGCAATATTGGGTCACCAAACTGATTTCTGTCCAATCTATGTAAATCTCAGAGCTGGATAGATAAAATAACAAATTATTTGATAGGTATAAAAAATGTATGAAATGTATAAACTGAACCACATTGATTTGTAAAGAATACCACTCAGCAATACCTCACAACATTTCGGCACATTTTGAACAACTTTTTAAACAAGCTGGTTTGAAGTAAGCTAAAATAATCACTGATGAGAAAATTGCCGGTTAAAACAGACATAATATGAATAAAGCCTCTGTTTTATATTTACATTAAAATGTTATAGTGGCAGACTGTAACTTTTTAAAATGCTTTATACAGGACTTTATGCAAGACACATAATTCCATAATGTCACTGAATTATAATGACTATCCTTAAAAGCACCTATCATTCTACATTTGCCTTTTCCTAATGTGGAAGTTCCACTCATGTCCTCTTATCCCAGGTCATTATGAGTATGCTTTCCTGGGTTCTGGATGTTGCTGTATTGAGCAAAGATTTCACTTCATTACAGTTGAGCAAAGATCACCCACTTCTGGAGAAAAGAAGAGGATGTAAATTAGGATCTTGTGTGCATGTGGCTGAAATGAAGACAAATGGAAAGCAGGTGTAAAGCAGGTGTAAATGGGGGAATATAAGGAAGGGGATTACATGTGTGCATTTTCTGTAGTAACAATGTTATTTATTTATTAGACACTGATATTTTTTTTAAACCCCAGTGTTTTGTATTAACTTTTTTTATTCATAATACATTGTCCAATGTATGCGAGAAATATGACTGATGTGAGCATTGATGGTCACAAGATAGGACTTGGACTCTGTTGGGTGGTAAGAAAAAGTCTGGGGAACCAAAGACGTTATTTACTGCACACAAACATTTTCCATTGTCTACCTATTGTTCTCTTTTCAGTGGAGACAACATTCACCCATTGGCTAGACAAGTCAGGACAGAAAAAGATTATGGCAGCTGAGAACAGGTAAATGTCTCCCTCTGAATGTATCTAAATAGTCATGATAGTGTTTTTAACCAAAGCCATCCAATACTTTTTCTTTGTTTTTTTTGGTTTCTTTCTTCTTTGGCAAAAACAGGGAGCACAATAAAATCACTATATTCCATATATTTTTTAGTCCATTGAATGTAAAGAATATTTTCACTGTCATATAATATAATCTACTATTATTTTCTAAATAGTAAATAAGGCATGATCATAGAAAAAGCATGATGCCATAAAAGCATTTACCATATTTAGTCTCTGGGCAGACAGTACATATGGATGTCAAATTCAGATGTCTAGTACTCAGCAGTACGGCCATAATGGCTACAAAATTACATTAGGACCGATAACCCACTAAATATTTCATCTTTTCTGCTCATTCAGTTTTTCTAATTGCTTTTAATTAAAATAAGTCTAATAGCATCATATATATGTGGATTGCAAATAAACATGAACTCAGTTAGCTGATTGCCACAATTTAGAAAAAAACATATTTTATAAAATTGGTAATAAAAAGTTAGTAAATACGACTAAATTGTGAACATTACCAAGTAACATCATTCATAGATGTGATCAATACCATTAAAATGCTGGCAAGTTAATAGTCTGCAATACATTGCACAATTATCTCTAATGCTCTCTATAAAGGCTCTTTGGGCAGAAACAGTGGTGCAGTAATAGTTCATCAAAAGCAACTGAAATATACAGCGTGAAAGGCAAATGGACATTACATAAAATGCAGTTAAATATGCTTCACAGCCCTCTTTTCAGTCATATAAGGTTAAATCAAAATTTAAAAAAATAAGTATGTGAATAGCAATGACATTAAGACAAATTTTCATGATTCTAAATATAATTATGATGTAATTGGTGTCAACTCAATGACATCACTGTGGGCAGTATGATGTAATGCATAGGCAATGAGAGGCTTAGCACGTGTTTTATAGTATATGGGGATATATCTGCTAGGTCTATTCTTGATTGGGGTTATTAAAAGCATCTGAAAACATACCAACAGTGAATATTGCCAATGGAGTTTGCACCTGAGACAGTATTATGGTGAATGTAGCATACGCCAGACATTATCTGGTGGAGAAACAATTACTGATAATAAAGACATATAGATAAAAGATTCTCTGTCTTGATTCACTCTTTTATAAATAGAGCCCACAGTTTACAATTTCGTCATGAGACACTGATCCTTCCGCTCTAATAAAGTCACTTGACGATCAACATTTCACAAGTGTAGTGTAAAGAACTACATTTATTATACAAGAAATACACTTAGTGTAATATACTTTATTAAAGCATAACTGTCAGAAAATTAAAAAGACACCACTTACTTTTACTTACCCAGAGCCCCTGATCCCTCCAAACAAGGCCTTGAGTCAGTACCGCCCTGTTCTAGAATTCTCCTTTGTTGGGAGCGCCAGCATTTAGAGGGGAAAAAATGACAATTTTTACTTTACAAAAAAAGGTTATCTACTATTTTTTTATAATGTAAAAAGTTTGACGTTGGGTTTGCTTTAGGTATAATTTTCTGCCACTTATACAACCATATACATTTTTTAGTCACAGATTCTATCCATAATGTTTGTGGATATGAAGCCAACATACCAAAGGCAGTTGCTTTCTAAACTGTGAAATTAGAATAATTCTTGGAATTAGAAGAAAATGATCTATTTATTGTTTTTATTAATAAAAGCTAATTAAAGAAACTAAAATTGCTGCAAAATTAAAATAACCATTTCTAAATTTCAGATAAATTGAGTTCCCCAATAATTTATCAAAGTCTTGCTCCCATACATCATTCAGCAGCATTAAATGATCACAGTATTGATCAGAATTGAACAAGTTTTTTTTAATTTATCAGCACCGTCTTTGATGTTCCCTTTACCAAATTAACCAGGTGATTCCTCCATTAAAACGTAACCAATGACATAACCAGCATACAATATGGATCTCAATCTTAATATGAACCAACATTTATGTTGGGTATGGTAGATTTAGTCCATGACTAGGCTTCACCCCTCAAAGCTGATCTGTCAAAGTCTATACAAAAAAAAAAACAATTGGAGCCAGAATAATGAAGAATATTGTTTTTCAAGCTGTCAGAAAAGCTAGAGAAGGTGCAAAAAAATATAAAATAGAATTTTTGGGTTGATTCCATAATTTTTTTCACATTGTGAACAAAGTGATTCCGTGTAAACAAAACATGGACCATTATTACAACAATGCCAATTTTGGGAGGTATGTTTTATAATGGCAGAATATTTACTTTGTTTTAGCAAAATGGTTTTATGTCATATCTGTGATTTGTTTTTGGGTTTTTTTGCAAAAAAGTGACATAACTGAATTTACATCTCCAACAGTAGGAATTAATTACATTTTGTTAAGGGTTGTAGGTTTAGCAAAATGCTCCTTGAAGTGGACTCAAAAGGTTGCATTTTGAACTGTTAGTTATAAAATTCCTTTAGGGCATTTTCGGATTAGCAGTATTTTACTAGCAATCCACCCAGTAATGCTGCCACCTGTCAAATAAGGGATAATTATTAGACCTATTTGGGACAATGGTTACCATTTTCAACAACTGGTTTTGAGTGTTAAAACCATTCAAAGCTGCTTCCAAAAAATGCTGGTCTAAACACGCCCTTAAGACGAGCAAATAAGCCGAGGGAGTGTGTAGTACTGTGCACGGCTGCAGGGGTGCTGGGGGTGCCGTTCAGCTGAACAGTAGTTCTGCCGGGATGGATCCCTCCGTCAGTAAGAGGAAACACGTTGCGGTCCATGGGGTCCTCGCAGGCAAGGACGACGCAGGATCGCTGGTGGGGTAGGTAACTTACACAACCTGAGTAGATTTCAAGGCTAGCAGAGACACTTTTTCTTTCAGTCTGGTTTCAGCTGCATTTTACTGAATGTTCCATGTCTTAATGTGGTGAGATTACTTCTAATTGTTTTTAATTTCTTAATGCTCAAATATTACAAATGATCACAAAATCTCACACGTAACCACACTTTTAAAATAAAAGAACACATTCAATGTGACTACCTCAATATGTTTTTTAAACTACTATAAATGCTTCTTAATATCATTCTGGTGTGAGATGTGGCACAGGTGAATATAAATCTCCAACCTTCTGAGCGATTCTTCACATTTCCTAACCTCAGACTTAATTTGTTTTATTATAACCTCTGACTGCTCTTCCTTTTAATGGAATAAGAATTTACAAGTTCCCACTGCGTAATCACTTGCACAAACTGGCAGGGATGAATTCGATTTATCAGCATTTTTTTCTTCCTTTTAATGGATGCCCTTCAAGGACTGCACCCAGGTCAATGCAGTAAAGGTAGGTGCATTAATCATGCGCTCTGTAGAAAAATAACAAAAAAGAAATAAAAAAGGACATTAGCACATGATCAACTATGCAGAGATTACAGGTCACACCCACAATACAAATAATCTTCTAGCTGTCAAGAACAATATCATGAGTGATACAATAGAGAATTTTATATGAGAAACATGTAACCTCATTGATTATAAGGAGGCTAGTATTAAACGTTACATGCTTTATTTATAAGGTGAATAAATAATGTCTTACCCAGGTCCAATAAACAGTCTAAGCTATTTCTGCTTCCTGGATTTATGATAAAGGGTCAGTCCAGCAATAGTTCAGCATTTGCTGAGAAAAAAACACCACCAGACAATTTATAATAAATCTTATAAATCTGTTGATGCAAAATTTCTGTTTGGACCTGCACACCTGTTGTGAACTTAAAAGAGAACTTTACAATAAATGTAAAAAAATACACAAATGTAAACAAGTTAAAGTAAAACTAAAATTAACATTTCAGAAAATTTTGAGCAGGCAGGTCCTTTATCTCAGAATGGACAGCAATACCCTTCTGCAATAAAATAAGTTATCTGTCTGATCACAATTTTTTCTTTCCATCTTCTCTCCATCTTCACCTGGACCGCTTCTGGGTTCCAGATCATTGATAAGCCATCTTAATTGGCCTTGGTGGTGTGACATAATCCCCACACAGGTGTGCGGGAGTTTATTCAATACATGTGAAACATGAAAACAAGCTGGTAAGTATATTTTATTGTAGAATGGACATCACCAGTCACTTCTGCAGTAAGAAATCTTCCTGCTCTCAATTTTTTTCAGTTTAGTTTACCAATGTTTACACAACATACATTACTTACCCTTTCGGCATTATACTGTATTCCTCTAAAGTCTTCCTATGGTCTTGTCTCTCCCATGCCACCATGTTCACTGCTGGCATAACTTCAACCATTCTTTACTTCCATCTTGTCCTTGCAAGTTCCCTTGATCCAACATTGCAACATCCGACGCACGTGCACCCAATGTTCTAGCAGGACTCATTCTGTTAATAATTGTCATATGGTGTCTAGGATTTCCACTCCAAAGGTTAAAACATTTAAGTAACAAGATAACACGTATATCAAAAAGTATAAATAGAAAAACAGCATTGAGTTACACAATTAGCACCTATTTATGGTAACATTGGAGATGGTTAAAAAACATTTTTTCAATTTATCTTAGGTTGGGTCTATAATATTTGAAGAACAGGTTTTTATCATAGCTGTGGCAGACCATCAAATAAACTGTGCATTGAAAATGATTGTCCATTGTAAATGTACCACAGTGATTCTTTAAAGAAGTGTAGGTTTCTTTTCCCAATAAACCAGGATAGTCGGGGAAGCCAATTACAGACAACTAACTTGTGCATTCTCTCCAACAGGAATTTGGAGTGTGTGAGCAAAACCTATGAATGTGGATATGAACTAATAAATAGCAATATTCAGAAGTAAGTAGCTTATTTTTACAAAAATATGCAAAAAATTGTAAAAATTGCAGCACAAATTAATTTTTATTATAAAACCTATGTGGGTTTATAGCTGTTGCTGGGAACTTTAGAAAGACTTAATTTTTGTTTTATCTACAGAGCAGGACTTGAAATAAAATGGGACATGGGACACAATTAGCACAAACAAATATTTACAATTACCAACTCTTTCCAAATAGGAAACAAATTCAGCTGTAGACATACTTTGAAGTGTAATTAAATTTGATGAAGAAAAATATGCCAGCAGGCATATCTTTTTATGTTTAATGGGTTTTACCACTGAGGAAGCACTCAGAAAATGGAATAACAGCTATATAGGGGTTTTAGCTGTGAAAGAATGCACAGAAACTTGGATTTGTTATAACTGATGGTTTCCTTTAGTCTGACTCAGTATGACAGCAATGAGTTTCAGTAACCAAAGCATTTCAGTTAAAGAAATAGAATACATTTTTATAAAAGACAATACCAGTAAAGAGTGCAAAAAGAATGACATGAGCCTAAATAGAAACAACATGTGAACACCAATTCTCACGTTCATATTCCATTTACTGAGTAATTGTATGTAAGACACAGAATATTATCCTAGCTGCACTTAGGCATTTTAGAAGCAAGCTGTGAAGTCTAATTCAAGACTTTGATGTCTTAGCTAAAACAAATTATTCTCCAGTTAAAGAAAGAAGTAAAATTGCAATTATGCTAAAAGTACAAATCAGTAGAACATGTATTAGTACATACTAATCTCATTTTTCCTGAGAAAGCATACCCTGGGAAATGCATCTATTTGTGAGCTTTCCTCAAACCTAATTTTGTCTCTCTGGGACAGGATGTGAAAGGAACATTTCCCAAAATTACACCAAAAACCCGGAAGGAGTTTTATACATTTACATTTAAATACCAATCCCCCAATCTAACACTGCACTCTCTGCCTATAGCAAGCCACCATTCAGCCATGGGGGGCTATTTGCACCATCAAAGCACACGGTTACCCCAGGACTTCTGTGCACAAGGGATTGTGTTTAGAGAAGGACTAACTGGGGATCAGGAGCCCACAGATAATGCAGTACCAAGATTTTAGCAGTAATTACTTCACAATACAGAGCTAGAGGACATTCACAGGTAATCAGTCCACCAAGGAGAAGCACACAGCAGAGTCCAGGCAGAATACACTCACAGGGTTATAAACGGGCAAAGTAGGCTACAACATACCAAGCAAATACACACCAGCAGCAAGTCAGCCTATCTTAACGCTACAACAGGCACTGGTGAATGGGAGCAGAGAGGCTATAAAGTCCCAGCAGCCAAAAGCAGTGCAAGATTGAGCCTGGGAATAATCTGCGCCTAAAATTGCAGCTGCTCCTAAATCCTAAAATGTGTGCTGGAGAAAGTACGTCTCTGGCTGCACGGCTAAAGGGATGAAGGAGATGCTCCTATTTTCTTTGTTCTCCTTGCTGCTGCTAGTGACATCACTGGACAAAATAAGCTGTGGTGGCGCACAGCATGGAATCGCCACCCAGATAAGTGTCTCCTAACACCAAAAATACTTATTGGTCCATGAACACTGATCATTTATGGTTACTTGTAGCTTGCTGAAATAAGCAAGCCATAAGCATTTTTTGTTATGCTGATGGTCTACAAATTGTCCTGGTTGTTTTCATGGTGAATTTAGATGCTACAATGTAGGTAAGCATTGCTTCATGTCCCACTACAACCAATCAGTCATATCATATGTTAAAATTAGAAATTATATTAATTTCATATCCAATAGAACAATGTCATTCCTGGTTGTGTAGTAAACTGAAAAGGGCTGAGAAATAAAATCTTTGATTCTAACCAAAACAAAAAAAAACTATTCCTTTTGATCTTCCTGTTCCACTTGAGCTATGCTCAGCTTAATGAAGGCTTTGAACCCTCTACAATGTTTTGGCTTAAAGCTGAGCTTTCTCAAAAAACTTACCTTTACCAGTGGATAACCCTTGATCCCTCTATAAATCAAGCCCATTGAGTATTGCCCTTCCTTGGCTGTCTTCTTCTTTCTGATGGTGCTTCCTCATGTCCCCTGAACACACACTGTGCATGCACGAGATTGAGCACTTTTTTTTACATTATAGGAAAAACCTGATGACACATGCCTGATATCAGTTATGTGCAGAAGGAACAACCCACAGCTTCCTGTGACGCATGTATCCCTGGAGGCTGTCAATTTCCCTTCCAGACTGTAAGACAGTGGGCCTCCTCAAAAAATTTTTAAAAAATTAGTATTTTATATAAAAATTTTAAAAAGATTAAATAAAATTAAAAAAAAAAAAAAATTCTATTACATAAATGGAATAGCCATCATTTTATATAATATTAAAATGTGGTGATAGGTCCGCATTAGGTTTAATGACTTAAAAAAACTTCAATAGGAAATCAACAATGTAACACCATACACTTTCTCATTAAGGTTTGGTATTCATAGATCTCTCTCCAATCCACTAGACTGACAATTACCAATTACATCTAAGCTGCAGGTCTGTATTTACACATAATAAATGGAAGAATGTTAGCCACCTATTCATCATGAATGTCATTGGTATGAACATGTCTTTGCTTCTTGGCTACTGGTATACTTAGTAATTTTTTCCAACTGTAACTGGAATTATTATGTCCTTTTACTATCATTCCACTTTCCAAGTCTTTACACTTGGCTTTTAATAGTCTCAATTATTTCAGTAAATTATGATTCATATTCGGAAACCATGTCTGTTGACTGGATGCTAATCGGGCTTAATCTAATGTATGAAATACCTCTCCAGGGCACACTTTGAAAGGAAGCAGACCAGCTTTCTTTTAAAGGTTATGTTACTATATAAAGTATTTTGTTAATATGACACAGGCATATTTCCAGATTTACCAAACTCATTTTGTCTTGGATTTCCTTGCATGTGCTATTTATCAAAGAAAAGTGACAAATCATGTATGCCAATAAAACAATATAATAATGAGGTCAGTAATATAAAGCACAGATCATAAAATCTACAATACAAACCCTGGATGCCTGGATACTGATATTATCCTTTCTAAATCTACAATAAATCAATTTAGCAACATTTTAATGAAACATTTTAGCAACATTTTAATGAAACAAAAAAGGATTTATCCTATTTATGTATAATAAATAATAATAATAATAGTGAACCTGCACTACTGCAGTCTCAGAAGTCCAGGTAAGTCTGCACAAAGTTTGAAAAGCAACTTACCTAAGGACAAAATTGACTGACAAAACTTCAGGCAATATTGTCAGTCTGCACTGACTTTAAATGCGTACAAATGCCCATACAGCTTTTATATCAGTTATAAGAGTTTATATAGATGTTTTAAACCACTTTTTTCTCAACCCTCTTAACATGGGGGAACCTTTAACTTTAAGATTTTCAGGGAACCCCTGCTATAATTATTAAATCCACAACTGTACATTAGTTTGGTGATTAATGGGAAGAATGCTTCTTACATTGCTGGCCAATGGGGAAAATGTAACCTTCATAGATAGCCAAAAAGATCTTTGGTATCAATTAAACTGAGAGCCTGAGAGGCACAAACTGCCTATTGCACAAGGAACCCCTTTAAAACCTCTTAAGGAACCCTGGTTGACAACCTTTTTTTTAAGCCAAGGTATGCAGAAGAGAAGAGTTAGAATAGAGAAATTGCCCAACAAAAAACAGAAATGCACCAAAAATATAAACTGTCACACATGTCTATAAAATCCTTGATTCATTTCAGTAGGGGAGTTTTTAAAAATGAGCATTTATAGGTGTTTTCAATATTTTTTGGGCATTTGTTGGGCATTTTAACACTTTCCAAATGCTGCAAGATGTGCTTTCTTTACAGTCCATGAAGAAAATGTTCCATTGTAGACAGTCTCTTTGGAATGAATGGGAAATACAAACATGGACTTTAATTTCTAGGGAACCGTTCTGTGTAAACTTTAACCTTAGACTTCAAACAACTGCATAATTTTGATCTCTGCTATTTTTAATTGTACTGTGTAGATGGAACCACAAATTTGTATTGTACTGTGTTTCTGAATGGCAAAAAACAGTGAGAACAAGAGGCACAACACTGGTGTGGCACAATTCTGATCAGGCAAAAAAACTGAAAGTTGCACCAGGGGTGTAGTGGGGCCAGCACGGGTTGGAACGCTGTGCCCTCACTTTTATCGGGAACTATTATTTTGCAAAGAATTCTTTGGTGGTCCGTGACTCTGGCTGATCCGCCTCCCCCCGTGGGGTCAGGAGAAGGACCCCCCGGGGGGGGGGGGGAAGCACTGGCCAGAGCCATGGACCAAGTCTCCTGTATGGAATTGCAGGCTCGGGGTGGTTGGCAGGTTGTCTCTCTCAACACAACCCACCCACTCTCCCATCCCAGGCTCAGACCTGTGATGGGAGAGTGGGTGGATTCCGCTATCATGATGTTAATCTGGGGGAAGTTTCTTCCCCTTTGAGTGACACATAGGCAGGGGTGTAGTGGGTGCAGGCACATATACTGTGCCCCCTTTTCTTTTTTTACAACTACACCCCTGGTTAGCGCCGCACTTTCCTAAAACAGCTATATGAAGCTGAGAACGGGCAAAGCAATTTAAAAAAAAAATATGGATCTGGCATTGGTCTAAATTAGGCAGCTATTTAAAGATCTAAAAGACAAGTGCATGTCTTAATTATTGCTACATATTGCAGAATATATTATTACATTATATTACACAAATTCAAATGCCCAGGGTTTTTTTGATAGTTTTGCATAGACTTTAGAAAGAATCTGTCAACTATATTATTGACCCTGGCACCATCACCTAAAATACCTCTCTTTGTATATACCATATGTCCTGTCACCAGGAGAGAAAATGCATGAGAAACCAACATTTTAGAGCTCTTCTGATATGACATAAAAAAAAAACTCTGGACTGGAGTTACTGGATTCTGTTACTAGGTTTGCATTACTACAATTTTGATGATATAGGAAACATTTCAATAAAATACTTTAGATTGATAAAGCAGAACAGAACAGTGAATGTCGTCCATTGCATAGAAGGCCTGAAAAGTGTTGCCTTGTGATTATGAAGAAACATTTACCCACCCCTTAAATAATTCCCCATATGGTAAGGATTGGGATGTCCAACAATTCATGCTGGCACTGCCAAATAATTGGTAGCAAAAACAGATTTAAGAATTTAGATTGCATGTAAAAAATATGTCCAAACACAAAAGTCACATTCAAATTTTGGTTATTTACAAAACTTCAAAAAAGAGGTATACTCCATGATAGATATTCTAAATGTAGATAGCGATAAGACTTTGTGCATGAACATAATTTTATCTTAATATAACTTGAATTGTGGGTTGTAAAGTTATGAGGGTACATAGGTTACTAAGAAAAGTGCTGGCTTAAAAACTCAACTAAATGTTATTCCTGCAAACCCTGTGCATGCACCAGGCCCTGATATCTTGGTATTGCTACCTTGAGGAGCAAGTTGGTATACTTTACAAGTCTATTCCTTTTGATTAAATAAAATTTGTGAAATCTGTTTTTTTTTCAAACAAAAAGGGCATTTGGGAGCTATGATCCTGTAAATAGCCTTGTTACACAGTAAAACTGTACACTGCAGAGATTTTACTGGAGCATGATTTAAAAAACACACACAGTTTTCTGCATGACTTATGCAGCAATTTAACCCCCATTTCCAGAAAGGGCATTTAAAGGCTACAGGGAAAATGTAATAATGATTTCACATGAAGTACTGGTCACGTGAGGTCTTACACCAAAGCTCCATTATTTATCTTTTTCAGTCTACTCTGGATATTCTATTTATCTTCTTTTCTGCATGGCTAGTCCTTTTGTAAGGTTGTATTTTGAGGCAGAGCAATTATCTTAAGACAGTTGTGCGGAGCAAAGTAGGGACATAAATGTATCTCTCTCCCTGCATTGCTCTGTGATAAACATCTATCTTGCATGACCTCTTGATTATCAAAGCCTTCCATATATATATTCTTTGGTCTGTGACTATACTCTGCTGGGATGAGCTTTAAATACCACTCTCTATGATTAATTGTAAGTTAATTAAATCTATTACTGAAACAAAGGGAAGGCAATGAGCTATAGAATCACCGAAACAGTGAAGAAAATGATATGTCTCTTCATTTTACTTATTGACAGTGATGGAGGATTGGTTGGTCGGCCCCTGCTGCTCGTCTGCCTTTTCTGTCTGACCACACGGGCCCACTCAAGTAGAGAAAGACTTTGTGTAGAATGCATTGTCGAAGTAAGCCTAATGGATGCCTGGAATTCTATTTGGATGCAACCTTTTACCACAGCTCTTTGTCATTTAATGCCATTTTAGAAACATTTACGATTTGTACTCATGTGCAAACAAATATTAATTCATTCGCTTGCACAGTCTAGGCTGCAGTAAAGACATGCAGTTGTCAAACTAAAAGAGATTAAAGCACTGCATTCCAATTTGTGGCTTTAAACATAAGTACAACTAATTTAAAAAGTGGCATTGGTTCATATAAATGTATAAATAATGACTCTGGTGGGGCAATTTACAGAGACACAAATTTCCAAACATTCAATACAGCTAGATAATGCAGATCCTGCTGGAAAATATAGGCAGTCTGAAACACTTTATGCTAATTTGTGCTTTGTAGACTCAAACCATCTGTTATCAAATAACATTCATTCTTATAGACTTGTATGGCAATCATTGAGTGTATTGGATTTCTGACCATATCAAAAGCAGGCAATCTTGTATGGCTGAATTGGCAAATTTCACTTTATTGCCCAATAGTATGAAATTTAAGAATAGAAATAACCATGGCAATGCATGTCACAGCTGTGGTTGAATCAACCTTGTATAAACACAATTTACAAATAGGTGTAAAGCATGTTCATTTTCAAAGTGAATTTATTTATATTATAGAAGGAGAACAAAGTAAAAGTTCACTCATGGGATTGATTTACTAAAGGAGTAAAGCACGTTCACCTATAAATCATGTTCACCAATAAATGAACGTCATGAGACTCACATGAGTATATGTATATCTTTAAGATATATTTGCATTTTGAAAGGCTCTTAGCATAAGAACATGCATTTCATGCATGTGAATAAAGTGGATAGACTTCATGTCCAACAGTTATCTATCTACACATCTTTGTGTTTCATTTATTGGTGAAATAATAGGGACATTTTTTTGTTGGACAAGAAAACCATCCTAAAAACATTGGCCCTAAATTATTAAAGCTCTCCAAGGCTGGAGAGAATACACTTTCATCAGTGTAGCTGGGTGATCCAGCAAACCTGGAATGGATTTCTTTAAAGTGAATCCTGAACCAGATCCATTTCAAGTTTTCTTGGATCACCCAGGTTTACTGATGAAAGTGTATATTCTCCAGCCTGGGGGAGCTTTACTAAATCAGGCCATATGTCTAAGAAAGTTATCATTGATCCAAGTATTTGTATATTCAGTAGTAGTCTAGGAAAACTGTGAAAGATCTTCAAAACACAAGAACAGGTCCAGGTAAAAATGACTAACTACTACTAGACATCCTAAAGACAGAAATGTTCAGTTGTGGAAAGAATAGCTTTTACCAAAAGGGTTATTGCCTCAAGTCTCCCTCTCAGTTCACAATGTGACTGCATGGTTGATCATCCTTTTTTCTACAGATTACAGTGGCATAACATATTTAGGTGTTGTAGTTAAAGGAGGTTTCATGTAGAATGCTAGCTGTATGGTTATAGAGGTTGGGGATGGTAAACAGCCAGTACAGGAGAACCTCAAAATGAAAAACACCTTAGACCAATTTAAGATTTGGCTTTGCCATTGTGATGGAGTTGAGGTACCTGCAAGTAACATGTTGCTTCTGGCTGTGTGGTTTTTTATCACTAGAGGAAGAACCATACTTCAACTGCAAATGCAAAGCACCTACAAACAGTTTGTCTAGCCAAAGAGGACAAATAATATCAATCTGGGGATCTAACTTAGGGACCACCAAAAGACAGGATATAATGTCATGGGAAAAAAAATGTCAAAATCTGCCTTGGAGAGATTAAGAGGCTATCCAAAGGAAATTTTTCAAATGGAGAGAACAGCCTTCATCAAACAATCCCAAAAAATACTTTATTGGCAAAGCAGGAAGCTTCAAAAACAGTGTTCCAACAGGTCATAGGACAGGGACAGGGACAGGTCAAAAAAAGCTTGTAAGAAGACTACACTATGAGAAGTCATATATCTAGATTTCTTAATCTATGTTTTTTTGTTTTTTCTTAATATATAGCCAATAATATTTGTTGACATGAGGGTAACCGGCAAAGAGGAGTGGAACCAATTGTCCAAAAAGGAGGAAGTCTGCATGGAAAGTAATAAGGCACATATTTTAGCCTATTTTCTGCTTCCTTGGCTAAATGAACATTTTCTTCTACAACTAGGCAACAAATATGTTTTTAATATTTGCTCACTGGAGTTTTGCTTTAACTATACAAGATTACTTCCTAATTTACATTACCAAAGATATAGGCCCTGATTTATGAAAGCTCCCCTAGGCTGGGGAGAATACACTTTCATCAGTGAAGCTGGGTGGTCAAGCAAACCTGGAATGGATCTGGTCCAGGATTCAAAACATTTGCTAGCAAATAGCAAATGATTTTTTAAAGTCCATTCCATGTTTTCTAGCTTCACTTCTGAAAGTGTTATCTCTCCAGCCTTGGAGAGCTTTCATAAATAAGGGCTATATTCTTTATATTTCATACTTTCATAATCCTCATATTTGGACCACACTTTAGATATTTCATATATAAAAATGTAGTGTAAAAATATTTGCCTGTGATTTCAAAGTTGTCATTTAGAATTTGCAGTATGCATTACAATTGTGTTTTAACAAAGTAGTTATTTCCTATAAATGATGTAATACTGATATGCTAAGATATAAAACCTTGACAGACACTGTCAGTCTCATACAGTAGGTGGAACAAATATATAAATAAATGAACACTGAAAGGCCAGTTTATCAAGATTAGATGAAAACATGGTATTGCATCTGACTTGGTTTATGTGAATGCTTTTTCTTGTGCTAGCAGTGTTTGAGGGGTATCAAGTAAATATTGCAGAGGGTAAATGCAAAAAAATGTACTGGGCAAATTTGCAATCAATATGGATTTGTACAGTAGACCAATGCAAATTTCCTTAGTATATTGGAATTAACTGGACTGGAGTTCTAAATGACAAAATGTTAATAGTTTGTAGCAAACGTAACATTCACTTTTATATTAGTTATATGTGTCTAAGATTTTTTTCTAGTTCTTAGTTGTAGTGGTTGAATTAGATTATTTTTCAAGCTTTTTACCACTATTTTGACCTAGTGTTCCTGGCGGTAACATGTTAGTATACCTCCTGTGCTAGGGAGATAACGTTTGCTCACCATACTGTATCTATGAAGAAGCAGCATTGTCCTATGTTGTCTTTACGAGAGATTTTCCTTAATTCCTCTCAAAACAGGAATTGATTGGAAATTTTATTTATAGGAGCACACAAAGAAAACAAAAATGTATTGATTGAGAAATACTTGATGGCAATACTTTTCTTCCCTACTGAGAGCTACTTCCCTTATTTCCTGTATAGGTATCATCATTGGAACAGAGGGGACATCTTCCCAGTGGGTTTACAAAAAGCAATAAAATACATCACAAGAATGTTAATTCCTCCTTATTTTATGTGAGATACAAAATGGCTAGGGTGAGGCTTTATTATAACCATATTATGCGCACCAAAGTATTTACAGATTCTGATCAGGCACTCTAATAAACAAGCCATCATTCACCTCCGTATCTTTATGCACTGTGAAGAAATGCATTTTCAATGTTCAAAACACAGGCTTCAAAACAAACCCTGTTTAAAAAAAACATTTCGGACTTCCAACTGATGGAAGCATTATACTGCAGGCTCAACCATGCTACTACCACTCCCACTGGGTTGGGATCACTTTCATTTTGTAAATATGTTTGCATGCAGCTGTGGCCGATTGAGCTGCTGTTCCTGAAATTGACTAGATGCACTTTGCTGTATGGTTGCTTTTCTTCTTCTGGAGAAGTAAGCCTGCCACAACCTCAGCCACACTGAACCTTACTCAACCACCTGGAAAACTGGTTGTCATACTCTGCAGTTCACAGCACAGCAGTTGAGTAGAGGGTAGACTTGAAAGGTTCTAAAGCAATAGGAAACAAAATTAAACCAGAAGTCTTTGTTGAGGTCATTGTAAATCTTTAAAAAGCACCTACAGAGGTCAGGATCATAGTCTCATAGATGCCACTCATAGTCTGGGCAGGGGTTCAATATAAAGGGATAACTGTGTTTGTGAACAACAGGATAAAATTTCCTTTTAAATCAACAAAATAAAAAAATTATTAGGCCGTTGTATGGATCTTTGGTTCTTCTATCTTTGAAATCTTTAAAATGAGCCCTTATAAGTGTATTCATATTGGTGAAAACACAGCGGTATAAGATGTGTACACCTGCCCAGGGGCTTAGCTGTGACCTATAAGCTTCCCAGGTGTCATTAGAAGTCTACCAATACAGGGGATCAAAACATTGTAATTACATGACAAGACAAAAAATAATTGTTTTACAGAAGCCCATTTTTAAGGTACTTTTTACCCTTTTTTAAGGTACTGTATATTCCCCATTTTTCTTTTAACCACAAATATGTAAAAATCAAGTGATCCTCTTTAAAAGACATATATATTCATTATACTCAAAGGCACACCATGCTGGTTTTTGTGTTTTCTTTTTTATGAACTTTTAACCAACTTATGTCACACTAAATGGCAGTCATCTTTTGGCATATGCCCCTCTTCTTTTTTTAAAGGCTTCTGAACAAAAACAAAAAAAAGGTTAATTTTCTACAGCTTGCCAATGCCGACTTAATGTAACAGAAGGCAGCAAATTGTATTGATTTAGTGACATGCAACTGTCCAGAAAGAGCTATTTATACATTATTCAGGACAAACACTGTCATAATGGACAAACAGCAGCAGCATCTGGGATGTTAATGCCTACAAATAAGATTATTCTCTGAAAAGATTAGGACAAAGCATTTTGTGTAATTAGATTTCTCAGTTTCAGGAATGAATTGCCTTTTAGCTGCAAAAGCTGTCACTGAGGGAGCCATTAGCTCCTTATAACTGAATTAAATGCATAATTAGTGACATGATCACATTAGGATTTGTTTCATTTTTAACTAGTCCAGAAGGGGGGGCGGATTCGTCTCAGGTCAGCCTAGTCCTGTATCAGCTGGGCCAGGTCTCAGCTGGTGTGTGTAGAAGTTGGTAAAAGTCAGGCGCGTGTGAATGAGCGCCCAGACCTTGCCACAGCGACAGGCGAGCTATTCATCACTGGTTTGTGGGTGACATTGACTGATGGAATAGGCCTAAGCCTGGCACTCCACCAGTGTAAGAATCATATGAGCCAGAGAGCAGAATGACAGCTGGAGCGCTGTGTCAAGTGGTGTAGAGACCAGGGCTATTAATAATCTTTGCCACATGATCTGCACCGCTGGAAAACAATGATTTAGACGTTAGTGAGAAATCTGAGAATAAAGATTTTACATCTACTTTGGTTGACAATTGCAGCGCCTACAAGATAGAGTTCTTTTCAATCAACATGTATGAAAATAAGGCAATGAATATATTAAAGGTTATCAGAGGGGAGGAGCGATGAACCATCATGGAAGATGAATACTGTTAATCACTTCTCCCCTCCCGCTTGACACACTGTTAAGCAAAGCATTGTAGAAAGGATGCAGCAATGCTAAATAACCGCTTTAGCACAAATACCGCTGTACCTTACCAAAATATTGATGACTACGCCATACATAAATTCATAGAGCATTTTCATGAATTAAGAATATATATTGCTGACGGTCAATGGTTTTATTCAGATTTAACCATTACGGAAAGAATAATTAATAAGATATGACATTAACATTATTTTTAGACCGGACTAGAATCTGGAGGAAAGTAAATCTGAAATTGTCTTTTACACAATGATAGTAAAAAAAGTGTCAGATTTTGTTTTAAACTGTTTACATTTTTTTGATTAGTGCTATTACTAATGCACACACAGAATACAACTCCTGATTGTATAGCAAAGGCTGTTATATATCTTAGAAGTAATAAAATAAACGAATCTTAGTTTCTACTGCCAAATAGGTTAAACTAAAGATAAAGTATGCTCCAACTTTAAAAAAGAGTGGCCACTGAGATGCTGTGATTGACTGGAGAACTGAGAGGGGATGTGGCAAAGACACAAGTCAGAACTTAAGTCAGGCTTTTCACTTTTCTGTCTGGTTGATGCTCTTTTAGTTTCATGCCGTTTGCTAGGAACGCTTTTATAAACATTGCAGTTAGGCAATTAGTACTAATGTGATAATGTAGCTCTTAATCTGGGTTGTCTCTGACAGCTCAGTCCCCTATTAACAGTCCTTACATAAGGAGAATATCTCTTAACCATGCAATCACTATGTTACCTATAACATAGTGATCACATGCAGGCTAAAGCCTTTACTTTCTGGCAGCAGTGTTCCTTTACAAAGCTATATATTTGAAATGTATGTATAAACTTTTTCTGTTTTTTGGATTGTTCAGAAGTGTGTAATGATGGCTCAGCTTAAAACATACAGCGGTACATTAACCTGCACAAGCTAAAAGGTGCATCAATTAGATATATATATGAATGTATATGTACATTTCAATTTTCGGAGTTCAGAGCAGTCTGAAATATTGCCCTGTTCATTTGTAGTCATTGGCAGGAAGACTACTTTGCTGTTAGTCAATAGGAGATAAAATATTAATTAAGTGATTACCAGGTGATAAAAAACCGCCTTATAATGGTGGTCATTGGAAGGAAGGAAACATTGGTGGTCAGTGGGGGGGGGGGGATGCACCAAAATTGGTGCCAGTGTGAGAAAGAATGCCACAGCATTGATATCAGGGGCTACTTCACATGAGGTTTGTTTACACATAAAATTGCTATCACCTGTGTAAAACAATGTGAAAAGGAAGGCTTTCTTTGTTCTCTTAAAAAAAATTGCAAGACAAACTAGTCATATGGCTCTATTTATAAAAAAAAAAAAGAATCAGACATTCACTCAAACATTTTCTTGTGGGAATCTTTCAGGTCCATATGTTTCAATGGAAGTATTTTATTTTCATGAGGGAATGTCAGATTGCTTGTTTTTATAAATAGAACCCTTAAATGTCAAATTACCAACCACTCAATGCTAACACTGCTAAACATGGTCTTTGTTACTAGATTTTAATGACTTTAGCCATTATGGGGTCAATGTTAACAATTCTGTCCATGAATTTAAATGTTTTCTAAAACAATGTTTCTGTAAATAGTAGATAGAGAGAAGAGAGCTGTGCTGTTTTTTTTCATAAAGTGTTAAGCTGATCAAAAAATGTAAAACAATGTACCACTTGTGCAGATGAAATCTCATTGTTACCATTAAGAATCTAAGCAAATTAATCGATTGCTTCTTTTAGTGGCTTTTTTCTAGTTTTTTGTAACAGTGTCTGTTGTCACAAAGAAAGAGGTTAGGGAAAATCCAAAATCCAGAAACCAGAACAGGAATTCCTCATTTACACAATACTTGTTTTAGGTACTGGTTAAAAATGTATTGTCCCTGACTTTGGGAAATTTCCTTTAACATTTTGTATCATCTCTTTAATAGAATGTAAGGCATGTGGCTTGTTAACACATGAGCACATCCACTATCTGATGTTGTTCAGGAGACTGAAAGTGGAAGTCAAATTCAAAGGTTAAATTTCATGGTAGGACAGATAAGCCATGTTTTTGGATTAAGCCCGTTATAATCCAAAGTGTTATATAGCCTTTGCATTGATATGCTACTTAATATGTCTCCATGGAGGTTCCTGACTATGGAAGTAAAGTAAGTATATTGTCACTGCAAACAGGTTACTGATTGTGATTACATTAATTTTTATACTAATATCCAGATAACACAACATTTACTTATTTATAGCTAATATGAAAATAACATTTATATAATATAAATATAATATAATATAAAAAGCATTTAATAAAGGAAAGTTGTTGCAATGCAATAAATGTTTGCAGTTGTTGCAGATGCATTAGTTAACAGTTTAAAAGTCAAAGTTTGAGACTTTGACTTTTGCTTCTTGACACACTATTTTCTGTTCATATTGTTGTCATTTGTGTGATTTGCTATGGTTTTCTTCTAAAAACATAATGCTAGGGCAACTGACTATTCACCAAAATGACCCTATAATCCTGTGGTGGGATCACTGGGATGTAAGCTCCACTACTGCAAGGACTAATGTTAGGGCTTATGCATCCCCTGGATACACAAGCACAAAACGTAAAAATGCGCTATGTTATACAAAACATTTACCTTTTGTCATTATTCTTTTACGAAAAATATTAGTGCAATTTCTGTCATGTGCTTGTGCCTACAAATACCTGTGTATCTGCTATGAAAGAGGTACTGTGCCTATAATAGCTACTCTTACCAGTTTATTGGTAAAGTTAGATTTTGTGACTTTTCTACTGGGCTGTATACTGTTCTCCTTGCTGGAGAGAAAACCAAGGTGCAAGGATCTCCCTGCTTCTCTGCTTTATTTATTCTGTATATCTATATACCCTGAACATCTTCCCACACCTCTCCTGCTATGAATAATCACCCAACCAGTCATGAAAATAAAGCCCTGACTCTTCTATTCAGTTTCAGACAGAAACACAATGCAGAATAGAGCATGTTAAGTAGTATGTTAGTATTCGAGACACATGGCACATGGCCAACAGACAACTCTGTACTCCAAAACATTTTTTTTAAGAATTTTAACTAGTTTTAAAATTCTGACATTTTTAACATTCATACTTTTTTATTATTAGGTTCTTATGTGGTATACAATGTTGGTCTTTTACCTAACTAGAGGTTATTTGTCAATCAACATTCAAGTGCTATTCCTACAGTCCAGGTTCAGATATAACTACTAACTTCAACCATTTTTGCAATTTTTTTCTTAAACAATAAGGTTTACATTTACTCTACACTTAGTTTTCCAAGTATGTTAAAGTTTTGTTTCTAGCACGTCATCCTTTACCACTATTCTGAAGACTGCAGTGTCACTTTGGCAGGATGTGGTAATATGGTTATTTATCAGATAAAAAATAAATAATAAGACGCTATACTAAAGATGTATTTTTATAGGGTATTAACAAAATTACCCTAGTGATCTGTCCTCTTTAGGTTGATAGTGATATGAAGCAAAAAAGCAGAGGTGCTCAGGTTCTTGGACCTAACATATTAAAGGATATCATTTCTAAAATAGTGGGACCTACACATACATTTTTATGTTGTTTCACAAGTTGATTCTAGGTCCTACAAGACATTTGTATATTGAGGTGTACACATTTATTGTGTAACTCTGCATACCAACCTTTCACCTATGTTGCACAAGAAGATACAAAGAACAGTAATTGCATCATTTCAACATATAGGATATTCCTGACAACTTGACAAATGATCCCTGTGGGTGAATGCTCTAATGTAAAGGCTGCAAGAGTCGTTTATCAAAGTTTTGGACCACTTTTCTTTAAGGAATGAACAATATCATTTATCAAGGAAATGCCCCTTTAACAATAGAAATTGGTGGAGGTTTCCTTTTTTTATATAGGTGAACACATCACATGTGTTTATGTGGTGGTTAATATACCAACCAAATTGCTCTAAAAACATCATGCTATAGTGCACAGCTGTGAATTTTTATTATGCATAGGTATACTTAGATTTTTATCATTAAAATTATTATTAATATTATTATTATTATTATTAATAAACAGGATTTATATAGAGCCAACATATTACGCAGCACTGTACATTAAATAGGGGTTGCAAATGACAATACAGACAGTGATACAGAAGGAGGAGAGGACCCTGCCCTGAAGAGCTTACAATCTAGTAGGTGGAATTTACACACAATAGGAGGGGGATATGTAGTGCTGGGAAGTAGTAATGGTTTCAAAAGACAGAAGAAGATGGGTAGGCAAGTTTGAAAAATGGGTTTTGGGTGCTCTTTTAAATGAGCAGAAAGTAGAAGCAAGCCGAATAGGAGGAGGAAGACCATTCCAGAGAGTTGGGGCAGCTCTAGAGAAGTCTTGTATCTTGAGTGAAGAAGTCATTAGTAGGTCATTGGAGGAGTGGAGAGAGCGATTGGGGGAAAATTTGTTTTACCAAGTCAGACATGTAAGTGGGACAATACCTGTGGAGGGATTTGAAGGCAAAGCACAGGAGCATGAATTTGATTCTAAGGTGTAATGGAAGCCAGTGTAGAGATCTGCAAAGAGATGCAGTGGAAGAGGAGCGGTGGGAAGGATGAATCTGGCTGCAGCATTCATAATATATTGTAGAGGAGAGAGTCAGGTTAGTGGAATACCAGAGAGGGGGATGTTACAGTAGTCCAGACGAGAGATGATTATCTACAGAGGCAGAACTCTGCTGGACTAAATGCTTAGCCATAATAAAAAGGGGCAGATGCATGACAACTGACAAAAAGACCCCATAGTAATTAATTAGAATTCAGTTTTATTTTCAATGACATAAAACATGAGCTTTCAGCAACACTGATTTGGTGGTAATTTTCCCTAATTTTTTCCCCCTAATTTTAAGAATCAGGCCCACAATCTCTAACTGCCCATCGATTCCTGTTGATACCCTATAAGAGAGAATAGGAGTATAATGTTAAACTACAATCACACCAATCTTTGCATTTGATCGGATAATCAAACTGAACACAACTTCACCTAAATGATTACGCTATGCCAACTTCCACATTGCAAAATGAACATTCCTTTTGCTAAGTGAATACTACTTTATTAAATTAACCCAAGAGTGTCAAAAAAAATAGCGAACAATTTGTTACTTTTTTTTTTCAAGAGATCTGCTTTTTATTTAATATGGCTCTGCTGTCATTTGAAAGAAAACTGATAAAGCTGCATTTATCAACCAAATAGTGATTTTACTGTAGTGTGCATAATAATTAAGCTTTGCAGGCTTGGTGGAGAAAAAGCTTATTAATTCATTATTGTTATGCACAAGAATTAGTGCACACTCTTAATTTAAATGTCAGAATGCAAGCTGTAAATTATTTTCAGGAATGAAAGGCAATAAAGTCAGATAGATGAAGCTGCGGTTATAAGATTTTTAGATTATGTCATTTGTAACTGTAAAAAACTGGCTCTGCATTAAATGAGCCATATTTCACTGAAAGTTTTGATTCAAGGCTTGAGGTCGAAGATAAAGATAAATACACACAAATAAATCTGTCTGTAACTTAAAGTGATGTGTTTATTTGTTCATATTAAATTATAGTGAAAATATAAATTGTTACTTATTAAAACTGAAATAACAACTTTTAAAAACAGTTCCTAAAGTCAATCGGTTTTAAACAAAGGATTACAGCGCCATAGTGCAAATTAACGAAGCAGAAATCATTTGTTCTTTTTATATTTATTTATATAGTAATCTGAGGTTTTTGGTTTGTTAGGATACTGTAGTATAAATCTGTATACCCATGCCCAAGGTTTATTTTTTTTGACACTGTAAATTGATTTTCAGATTCAATTCAGATTCTATGTTTAGAAACTTGTTTCTTAAAAACTTATATACTTTATCAAATAATTGGAAATTTAAAATTAATTTCTAAATCTGTGTCTTTTATTAAAATAATACCTGGTGATCTTCACAGGAATGTCCTTGTTCACGCAATTCCTGTTATAGGGTAAGAAAGGGAACATGCTGAATATTCCATGAAAATGCTGGATTTTGACTTTGACTACTTGCTGAGTGTCTACCTCTGTCCCCTGGATGCCTCCAAATTGACTGGAGGGATCTCAGAGACATGGTTTCAAAAGCAGCTAAAACGATAATTCTCATCTCCCGTTCATCCGAAGGCAGCCTATTTAGAAGAGCAAACTATTTGTGAGGATATATGACCATTTTACCATAAGTAAACAAATGTATGTTAAAGATCATTTGTTTGCTTCTCTTAGATTGTAAGCTCTTTTGGGCAGGGTCCTCTCCTCCTCCTGTGTCATTGTTTGTATCTGTCCCTCTTTTGCAACTCCTATTTAATGTACAGATCTGTGTAATATATTGACTTTTAATAAATACAATGTGTTATTTTTAAAACTATTATTATTATTATTATTATTATTATTGTTATTATTAATAATAGTAATATTAATAATATTATGCTAATTGCTCTTAACTTCATGCTAGGGTTATCTATTATTTATTGCATGACTTTTTCAATCATTAGTACAGACAATAGTATAGAGGGAAACCAGTGGTCTTGGCCAGAAAAAACATTCATTTGAAGGTATGAACTGTATATAGGTACACAGAAAGTGCAAGAACAACTTTGTCCTAGTGCTCTCCTCCTCTGCCCAAAGCCCCACTGAACCCAATTTCCACCCTATTGCACTATTATTGAACATTTTAAATAGCTGTAGTGTGTCACAACTATTGACAGTTTCTGCACATGGGACAATTATAACTCACATTTGCTGTTGCACATGCTGGTTTTAGCCATGCCTCTGCTTTGCCTCACATCTCATCCACATTATTAGGCCAACTGATTTACATAAGTTGCCAAGTATGCAATCAGGCTTCTAAATACAACAGCCGTTTCAACTATGGCTCACTTTTTTCAACATCAGGAAACAGAAAGTGGCAGAAATAATTATTTTTTCATTATGGTCAGAACTTCAAAGTTTGTTTGTTTTTAAATGCTAATCTTTTCTTAATTAGTAAAACACTGCATAAAAATAGGATGTAGTCTTTTATACAGCCAGCAGGTGGGGCTCTAAGCTCCTATTCATGTGTCAAAAGATATTTGCTTACAGAGATCAATACCTCAAGATGAAATTTAAACAGAAAATTAAATGAATAATCCTATATCAAATCAGGCCACTTGAAAGCTGTCTGAGTGCTCAGTTTCAACTTTAAATCATTCTTTAATTAGTGATTACAGTAAGCCTATTGTGGTAGATAATACTAATCTAAAAAATTCTGGTTGCCTGGCCAACATTTTTAACCTAAAACAGATCTAAAATGGGATGAAATTTTTGCTTATACTTGTACCTGTGGTGTTTTTTTACCTTTTATTGTTTGTGGTTTAGGAAGGGTTAAAACATTGTTATCCTATATATATGCATATTCCGACCCTCTTACCAAAACGTCTGGCTGGAATGAGAGCGTTTGGTGTATGAGCTAAACAGCAGCTTACGAGGAAGATAATGAAGGTTTCTCTCAATGAGCCTGATTTATTAAAGCTCTCCAGGGCTGTAAAAGATACACTTTCATGAACCTGAAATGGATTTGGTCTAGGATTGAAAACATTTGATAACAAATACCGTGTTTCCCCGAAAATAAGACACCCCCCGAATGTAAGCCCTAGCAGGATTTTTGGCTGTTTTCGAGCAAGCTTGAAATATAAGCCCTCCCCCGAAAGTAAGCACTATTGGCTTCATCGGAGGGTGTGGTCACGTGGTACACGGAGGGATACCAAGAGGAAGGAGGGAGCAGAGAGAGAGAGAGAGAGCAGGAGATTTCAAAAGCACTGGAGCAAGGGGTGAAGAAATCGCAGGGTTAATTAACCTACAGTACTCTGATGTGACACTAGCACTAAGAGGTTGGTGGATTCTCTTTTCAAAAGGTCCTTGCTGGTATTTTATTCATTAGCAGCAATGCATATTTATTAATTGATTTTTTTTTTGCTTTTACTCAGATTTAGCATGTAACTCTATGAGTCACATGTTAATTGTCAGCACATGTTCTTGTTATGTTGCACTTGTTTGCTTATGAAGCTGTGTTTTTTTTTATTATTCATTTATGTCAATTCTTATTCATGACTTCTTGTATATAACAGAAGAAATCTGTGATTTTGACAGGTCACAGGTCACAGGTAACACAGAGGTATCTTTCTATAGTAATATTGGTTGCAGGTTTTGGTAAATACAGATTTTTGTACATGAATAAATATAGATTTTTTGTGAGAAAAATAAGACATCCCCTGAAAATAAGCCCTAATGAGATTTTCAGAGGTAAAATAAATATAAGACACTGTCTTATTTTCGGGGAAACACGGTAGCAAATGACTTTTAGGAAATACATTCCAGGTTTGCTGGATCACCCAGCTTCACTGATAAAAGTGTATCCTCTACAGCCTTGGAGAGCTTTAATAAATCAAGCCCAAAGTGTCTTCTTTTTGAGATTGAAAAGCTAAAGAGAGGTGGACAAAAAAGATCTGTGGATAGCAACACAAGTGGATCTCGTAAATTTGAAATGCAGTTTTAGTTTTAAAGCCCTAACAGGCATTTTTAACCAATAACACTTTACCGCACCCCCACTACTTGCCTATGCCAGCCCAACTCTCCATGAAAATTTCACTAGTAACATTGCGCTGCACCCCCATTACCAGCTTACATCCACACACCTCTCAATGGAAATTTGCAACCGTAACACTGCATTGCACCCTCACTATTTTTTATATGGATATTTTCACTAATAACACCCCCACTACCTCTTCCCATGTCTAGCCAACTCTCCAAGGAGATTTGTACCACTAACACTCTGTTGCTACAAATCTATGTCCCTTCACCTCTCCCTGTTGGCAATAAAGTTACTGTGCTGAAATGGCCGCTGTGAAGATATCTTTGCGAAGAAAGCCAATTTTTCCAGAGCCTCTTGTAATCTGATTGCTATGGCGCCCGGTGCTATTACATATATCAAACATTCTAAAGGTCATCACTAATATAGACTAATAATATAGTAGAACATATTAAACATTTCTTAGCTCTCTGCAAACCCAATTATTTTATGTTAAATTGACTTTGCTTGCCATTTTTTTTTTATTTTAGTGCAAAAATTTAAATTTTAAATGTTTTTACATAAAAATACAATAAAAAGATTTGTTTTAAAACCATGTATTTCCTTTGTTTCCTTCTATGTTCTTAAAAAACAAAATAATGTAGTAAGTGGTGATGAAATAAAGTCAGTCAGTCATGTTAAGTACCTCAGTCCTAACAAAACGTGTCACTTCAGAGGCCTCAGTGAAGCATTAGCGTTATTTAAACTGCCGCAGAGACTTTTAACCTGTTGCAGAAGACTGCTTTTCTGAAGACACCTGTCCTAACTGTGAGCAGACTAAACAAACAGGGATTCACAAGTCACAGAACTTGGTATTTTTTTTCTTTTTACTAAGGTTCCCATCTGTTAAAAAGTTATTGTCTGTGAAAATGTTCCGCAAGCTGGGGAGGTAGAGCCATTACAGCCTGGACGGCCCTCTTTTCCCTCATAAAAGTTCTCTTTAGCATTTCCTTTTCTTTCCTGGTCCTCACGGACTGATTTATTCATTGGTTTCACCTCTCTTTCCCTCCCCCTTTGGTTCATGAGGAGGGCCTCATTTTCCTCAGTGCTTTTGGGGGTCATGTCTTTTCAGTCACTCAAACAATATCCGCTCCTGGCATCTGCTTCCAGATCCAATCAGCCATATTATGATCACATCCTGACAGGGAATTGTTCCTCCTTTTGCTTGGCTTTGTTGCCAATTTCATGGCATGTATTGCTCCATGTTTTGTGCTTCATGAAGCTGTCAGAGGCATAAAGGTAGCCTGACCAGGGTCGTAGTAAAAGGGGTGGGAATAGGACAACCAGCGAAATGTAGAGCAGGCCACCCACAGTACACCACCACAGGACACATACAAACATAGAAACGCCCTACCACAGCCATGCACTGCTAGGGACTCAGATACACACACTGCAGCATTTAATTGGCACCCTGCTGAGATGCTTTATGCTAAGCTATTGAGAAGTCAACACTTTACAAGAAGTCATTAGCTTTTTCACTAATAAAGGGGGAAGACAATTTGTCTGCCATTTACACAAAATTATGTTTGCTAAAATGTTGACAGCTCAACTTTTAAAATTGGAGAAATCCTTTCACAAAACATGTCAACTGCCGACGTTTCTTGTACAGATAAAAGCTAAAAAAAACCTTGAAAACTACTTTATATTGCCAACTGCATAGCTTTGTACCATATCCAACATAGTGAAATATAATATACATATTATTGTTTGTTTGTTTGTTTTTAGCATGTTCAAACCATAGTATGTGATAAAAGAATATAAATTAAGTAAAAAATAAAAAATGGGTATGTATTAAATTACTTAATAAAAAAAATTAACATATTCTACTGTCTTCTGTGTCTATGTCTACTGTGTGTTTTTGTCATTTCAGATTGTTGTCTTTATTATTTTTGCACCACCTTCAAAAACTGAATGTAAAGCCAAGCTAACTTTTTTCCTTTGGTAGGTAAAAGTTAACCTGTCGTTCTTTCTGTGCCCCTTCATCTTCATTTCTTTTCCTAGATACATAGAAAAAAGTAAGAGGAGATTGCACCAAAGAAAGGGAATATTCCCTTTTGGACAGTTGTCACCGGAACAGGTTATCAGTTGGAAGATTTAGCCTTACCTATTGTTCCTATCACACCTTGAAACCATTGGATTTCTCTTAATTCTCTGTACCAGAGAAAGTGGTCACCAGAAGAAATAGAGAGAGGGCATCATTCTCAGACAGGAATAAAAATCCAAAGATGCTATATTCTCCACAGCACTAATTTTTGCATAGACACCAAGGGTTAGTGCATGGCAAACAGTGGCACTGTTTAGTATGGAATATGCTATAGTACAGAAAATAGGTATTTAAACAATACATAGCAGTACTGATAATACTATTTCGAAAAAAAAACTATTTGATGTTGTGGAAACATAATTGCAAGAAACACAAACTGTCATAGAATATGCAGGGTACCCATCATATAGGAAGGAATGCTTTTTTGTTGGCCGGTTGGCGACATGAATAGCTAATAATTATATGTTTTAGGTAGGTCACCACCATTGGTCCGAGGTGTGTCCTTGTTTAAAATAAGCTGTCCCTATGAATTTTAAACCTTAAAGCACTTCATGGCCTTAAAAATGTAGGCAGCAGTCTTAGAAAGGCAAACAAGGGGAGGAGGATTTGACATAAGCCAGCCCATTCACTATAAAAGAGGGGACAAAGAGCAGCAATAGTACCAGAGATTTGGGAGCTGTTGTAAAGGAAAGTTGACAAAGTAAGAAATCATGGCCAGTTAGGATACTTGATTGTTGTCTTTTTTGCTCTCATGATAAGGGGCTTTCTTGATGACTTTTATAATATTTTGTGGTTGATTTAGGGCTTGCACCTGTGCCATCCATTCCCAACTTTTTTGCTGCAAGTCTTCCCCTTTTGGTTTCAGGGGTGGTAGTTGGGGGTTTTCCTTCATTCTTTTATAAAAATGATGAGATAATTTTTGGGGTGTTTATTGCAGAGCAACCTTTGTTATTGTTATACTTTAGACGGCCTAATGTCACATTCCTCATATCCTTTTTCCACATTGATGAAAAGTTAGGCATACATGAGTTAGGCCTATTATTCATGATGAAAATAGTCATGCTGCTGGTCAGTTTTACATTGCTTTTTTATCTGTTGTCTCCTAATTTTTAATGAGAGCTTGACAGATATTGGCCAGAGGCAAGAACAAGAATAGGTACACTGCTAGGCAATTTCTCTATTTCTTTCTAGCATTCCAAGCCGAACTATTACAGTTTGATGGAAAAGAATGTTTCAGTGCTAATGATACCTGAAAAAAGATTGTTGTGAATTGATCAGATTGAAGTGCTGTTGCTGTATGGAAGCCAAGCAAAAAAAAAAAAAAAATAAAGTCAAATATGCACTGCCAGTATACACTGTTGCTGAGACTGTCTATGAAAATGGTACTGTTCAGTAACACTATCTAATAATCCAAGTTTATAATTTAAAGGATTTGTGACTTTTTATGTTTCCTTCAAAGACTCATGAAAAAACCTTCTTGATGCTGAATCTGTCCATTATGACAATTTTCTGCTCTTAATGTATTTTTTGACATTAGTTTGTCTATTAGCCATAAAATTAGCCAGAACTTAGCAACATGATACCTGCTATAGTCAGTGACACCCCACAAACAAATGCCACTAAATCCTAATCACTGCAACAGTTAGAAAAATCATAAATGCTCCATTTACTTACCTAAATCTTGTGACATTCTTGGTCTAAGCTCTTTATTTTTTGGAGAGCATGGTAAATGGATGCCATGGGCACTTTCTTTTGGCCACCCATTAGTAGAGGCGAAGAAGACACCAAAGGACTACTCCAGCCATACCAAATCTTCTTTGTATACAGGAATATCAATGCAACTCTCATGAAATCAGTAGCAGATCAAAAAGAAGAAACAAAAATGTTATAAATGCAATTTAAATACACCCAGTATAACTCACATAAATTCTTACTCCATGATAATTCGCAGGAAAGGCAACTGGAAGTCCAAACCTCAGCACACTTCCTGTTCTGGAGCAGGACCATTTCTGCCATATTGACTATAGAAAAATTATTTCACCGATACTTTTTTTTTAGGAGTATCTTAATGCAAATGGCACATAACTGTGACTATACAGACTACCTAAGTAGTTCTGCCTTGCATTCTGCCAGTCTCCAGAAAAGTTTTCTTCATATAAGAAAAGTTTTCATTCAAAATGTTTATTACAACAATTGTAACATTAAGCTCCTAAATATATACAGTATATATTGATAAAAATACCTGAAATAGTCTGTACTCTAGGGAATAAAGTACATCCACAAAATATCTGGTCCACCATTGATTTATTTACAAACAAACCCTCAAACTGACCCTAACTAATTCATGCTGCTTGCTTTTGTATGCGAAAAAGTGTGACAGTAGTGTGTCAATTTATAGCACCCTAAGTAAAAAGAATACTTGAGAATAGGAAGAGAGATGTAGGAGAAGTAAGAACAAGTGAGGCTTTTTTGTAAACTAAGGGTTCTTTTTATGAAACTGGGAATCTGACATTCCCTCAAACATTCCCTGGTGGGAATCAATTACTGCTACGAAAACACATGGACCTGGATGATTACTATTAATAATAAACAGGATTTATATAGCGCCAACATATTACGCAGCGCTGTATATTAAATAGGGTTAATGTGGCAAAGGGCAAGAACTCTAGGTTTACTTGGGAGGACATACAAGGAGCACATAGTCACATAGCTAAGAGCTGAAAATGGCACAACCATTTGGTACCAATCACTGTAGATTTCCAATGTTAATTAGCATGAATTATAGATTTTGAATGTAAACTATTAGTATAGTATGTATCTAACAGGTAAGGCAGATCAATTTAGTTGACTATTTTTTTTAATATTCAGGCTAGTAGTTAATGAAGAATAAGGTTAGATTTAGGGCTTCAAGGTTATATAAATAATAATTTAAATTTTTAGCCATTAAAACTGCATTAATGTATTTATAGGCAGTCTAATCTGTGTGTAGCCTGTATGCTGATTGCACTGGGTGCTATGCTGTGGTGGGCAGACACAGACAGAGTCACTCCAATCTTTACCTGTTTATTAAGAGTTCTTTTATCATATATGCATATTAATCTTTTGTGATTGAGAGAGATAAGATGTCATTCTCTTGTTTCTCTTCTCTTCATGTAAAACGCTTTCCACCCTATAAATTTGTTTAGTATACAATGATGATCATTTAAATATCAGAAAAAATATATGAGGGGTTCACATTGGATTGCCTTGCAGAAGGTCACGTTTCTTGATGTCAAATTCAGGGATTATGAAATTAATTTTTCTTTCTAGTTAAAGAAGGTAACCACAATACCACAATAAAAATTTGTACAGGGTGCCATCTAACTAAAGGGCAGTCATGGACTCATTGATATCATGAGGACAATGAACTGATTTATCTGGGTGTTTAAGTTTTATTTACATGTACTAGGAATAGGACTCCTAGCGGGAGGCCAATAAAAGGCAATAAAAGAAAGCTTTGTGGTCTATATGTATATGTGAGTGAGTGTGTGTTAAACAATTTCACGGACATCTGTCATGCACAGTTAACTTTGCATTGTTGCATTTTAAGCTGTGGGCCCAGTCTCGGCCGGCAGTGATAAAGTAGCTGGCAGTATTCGAAAAGCCACTGGATAACAGAGCGTGAATCATAAAACACACTGCTGTGTCCCAATATTCAAGTTCATTCAATGCAAAGGAACCATGCAGAGGAGCTTTATTCCCAGCTAATTATGTGGAAACGTCTAAGACAATAAAGCATCTGGTGGTCTTTCTTCCCCATTTCAATTTTTCTCAATATTGTGACAAGGCAAAGCATTGTGTCCTTCCCAGGGTAGTTGCTGTGAAGAGGAGCAGAAGCAAGGGTCAGAGAAGAGCAAATAGATGAATTTATAACTTTTTTTTATTGTCCCAGTCAGGACTCTTCAAACTCCTTTACTTTAGCTTTGAGATTTTAGACCACCATACTTCTACTGAAAAGCGATTATTTTATTTATATATGTATACCACCCAAAACGACAGCTCACCACTTCTTTCCTATACAATGAATAGACTTTACATTCCTCTGTCTTACTGGAATAGCAAACTGTAAGTCAGAAATATTACCTTCGTTAAAATAACATGAATTGCTGAGAATAAGTAATTATCCCAACACAGATCACTGTCATTGTTTAGTCGGACCTATCAAATAAAAGCAACAGGGATCACAATATCTGGAATTCTGAAAGCTGCACCTCATAGCTCAACATTTAATGGTCTAGCTCAGACTTTAGGCAGCTGAGTTTGAACACAATGCACTATCATTTCTGCAAATAAGAGAAGAAAAGTTATTTTACACTGATCAGTCCAGAAATTGTAAAAATCAACTATCTATATCAGTGTTTTCCAACCAGAGTTCCGTGGAAGCCCAAGGTTTCTCCAAAAGTAGTTAGAGGTTCCGTGAGCAGTTTGTGACTCTCATGTTAGTTGAAATGACACCAGTGATTTTTGTGGTTTTTTGTAAGGGTGACATTCTTCCCACTGGCCAGCAATGTAAGAGGTATTCTTCCCACTGTTCATCGCACTTATTTACAGAAAGCTGTGAATATAGCAGGGGTTTCTTAGCCATTAAATAACAGCATACACTATTTAGGATAATTAGGGTTGCACACTTTTGTGGTGTGTAAGTATGTGGTGACCTGCTGCAAACAAAGTGTACCAACCACTGTAGCAACACAATTTTGTGGCAGCAAAAGGTAATACTGTGCACCGCAAAATAAAAAAAGGCTCTGCTGACCACAGTTATAGGGTCAGACAGGGCATTCAAGGGTTCACCTGGGAAAACTTCCTCATAAATGCACCTGGAAGATGAACTGGAAGAACCTTTAGTTTGCTACAAACTGAAGTTTCTGCAAACTCAAACCTAGTCAATAATCGTAAGTGTAAATGCATCTCTCCTGCAAAAATTCTGTACTGAAAAATCCTTTATCTGTTTTGGAGCAGTGCCACCTATAAGTCTGCAAAAAGCTTTTACAACCTGCTGATTGGAGAGCGCCATCAAAATAGGTTGTGTCAGACCTGTTCAGTGACATCACATAAACATAAAGTTTGGGATCTATTAAGGTTGGTATTACTAAATCAGTAGAGGCAAAATGTGTGTTCAGCTTTGAGAATAAGGTAAGTCATTTGTATGTGTGGTACATGTTTACTTGAATTTTTATTGTCTGCAATATTCTTTCAAATAGATTGTCAGTGAACTGGCTGTTTGTTCATATAAGGTATCAGAAACCATAGGATTGTATTGTTTTGAATACCAAAACTGACATTTAAATTGTGAAGATTAGTAAAGCATGACTCCACTATTGTTAAAAAAAAGTTACAACATTTATTGCAATACAGCAACCTTGAGGCATTCTGTACACCATTGGTTTCCAGAATGCCCCAAAATGTCCTTACTTTGTCCTGGTGCAGAGAAAGTGTTGAATATTATCATCTTCTTCTAACCTTTTCCTTGTTCTTCCTATGTCACCGGATTTGGCTCTGTGCAGGTGCAAGATTGGATTACGTATCCTCCTGTAAATACTTCTAAGGTGATGCAGAGTGCACCAGATGAATAAAATGAACCAGTCCCCTCATTCAGGAAATAATTCGGAAAGCACAGGGTCAATCAAACAGATTTTTCTTCAAACATTAAAGACTCTTTCAGACTTACTGTCTAAAACAGTGCAGATAGCCACTCCAGTGTGCATAACAAACTGCTTGTCCTACGTGTCCAAGAGCAGCAAACCAACTCATTGTGGACTTAAGCAACATATTGGTACTAAAAACTCAACCCCAATATAACCCCAATGCAAAGAAAACTACATGAACAAAATGGTTCCCGAAGGCTCCCATTAGCTGGAATAGGAGCGGTTTGGAATGCGGATGAGCAAACAGCTGCGGTCTACTCCAAGTCTCAAAGACTGCTAACAGTTTGGAATTTGCAACAATGTTTTAAGTTTTGCAATGCTTAATTTAAGCAATGTACATATATCATCCAAGTCAAAATGTCGTTCTCTAAAAAAAAAAAAACATTTTAAACTATGCATACAAACAAGTGTTTTAAAGAAAATAAATGTTATAATACATATTTTTTGTATATTTGAAAATACTCTGTAATAGAATTCAACACAGCTAAAAATCTGAAATCCAAAATATCAATGATATAATAAAGCAGATATTGCACTACACTTTTCACCTCAAATAGACAAACCTTAGGTGTGGAGAGCTAGTAGAGGTTTATGTCAAATGCCTCCCTAAACAAACTCAAATTAAATTTTTATTATACATTATAGTTGGAATTGTAAAGTGAGTTATTTAAGTGAAATGTTACATTAACTGCAAATGCTGGCCAAAAATGTAGAAATAATTTTAGTCTATTATGATGATGATGATGATGATGATCTATTTATAAAGCACCAAGTGCTTGTATGATGTGATAATATTTGTTATCTTTATTAATATCGTAATTATTATTTTTAGTATTTATCATTTGGATTTAACAGCTTCATGCCCACATTCTGTATAATAACATCCTAAGTATGATGCCCCATGTGGAGGAAATGTTAATATGTTCTATAATTGTGAGTCCCTAGCTGATCCTTTGCAAAGCTGATGGCTCTCAGTCCTGAATCTCATTGACAGCTTAGGCCCCTTTGTCTATGACAAGTCTACGACGAGTGCAGGATGGAGTCTTCATTTCAACCAGCAAATGACTCTAAAGAACCCATTGCACCAGCTGTAATTTTTAGATAAATATAGGTGACTGTGTTTCTGAAATATATATATATAGAGAGAAAGGGAGAGAGATAGGTAGAGCGCATTCATCAGCTTATGAATAAAAACAAAGCAGGTTTTTTTTTTAAACAGAGTATGAAATAAATTTATATGCCCTTATAATATATGGAAATTACTATAAAATTATTATTATAAATTAAAAGTTACATTTTATATACATAATTCAGTATATCAGTTAGTCATCGATTTTTGTAATGATTAATGCGTGTTCACATCTTGAATTTGTCCTGGGGATCTACATATCAATGACCTTTTATCGTAAAAGTGTTAAACCGATAATCCAAAAACAAATAATCCAATAAAACCTTGCTTTATGTTTTTGCCATATGTTTCCAGGGTGCAAGCAGTAATGCAAAAATAGTATAGGGTTGATTTACAAAAAGAACCCTATGCTGGACCAAGAACTTTGTGTTAGGTTCCTAAACATGTACAGCACATGGGTATTGACCACAATATTCCATTTAGAAAAATAAGCCCCCAAATATTTTCTTAATATACTTAACTCAACTGTCCTCCCAGTGAGCATGTCTATAGCACCCCTGTCTGTATTCTGTATACAGACCCTACCCACTTGTGTCACATCATTCATTTTGACAGTGCGCAACAGCTTGTGAATTAAAAAAACTTACCATATGTCAGACACCTCATTTAAACAACCTGTTTCAATGTCTTTTGTTGTCACCTTTTTTTTTCTTAAAGATTGATGGTTATTGGATGCAAGTAAAAAGTAGAACTAAGACTGGTTTAACTAATGAGTAAAACAAATTGAATATGTATGTTTTTTATCTGTTTATTAATCAGAAGTCCATTGACTAATGATTATATTATAGCTTATTACTGATACTGCTATTTTAATGAATTGACTGGTAAAAATGTAAATATATAAATGACCTGTTAAATATGTAAATATGCCCTGATTAAATTGTGATATTGTTTTTAATTCAGTTACACATATAGCCTGTTTTATGCTATAAATATAAAGTATATAGGAAAATAAAATAAACATATACCTCAATTCGAATGCTATCGTCTATATTGTGCCTTCAATACCCAGCAAATAGTAAGAGATTGTCTCCAGGGAAAATGCTCTTTAGGTTTGGAATTTATTAGTAAACAGTTCATCAGTTCATATATGGGTAATATTTCAGCAATCATGCATATATGAACACTGCAAGTAAAATAATAACGCTTAGCTTTCAAAATGTTAGGTTATTATCTAAATGCTGCCTAACAGTATTATGAATAGTAAATAGTATAATATACTGTCGATAGCGTCATCAATTCTCCAGTGGGCTTTGTTCATTTAGAGACATTTGCATCTCTCGTGCCATCTATGGAAGCACGAGGCCATCATCTGCTGGCAATCTGTCTTATCCTCTTGAGTACACAGATCTTTATCAGTATCCCATGTGTAGACCAATGCATGCAATCTATTAACAATCGTTTTAGCCATCCACATCTTCATATCACTAGATCTTATGGTCTACAAATATACAGCTCAAACAGTGATTAATGAACCCCCTGCTGTTACTCTACATACAGAAATCATATCATTAGGATAATCCAAGTCATTTGCATGTTTTAAAATACTAGAGTGCTTTAAATTATGGAACCATGTAAAAAAAATGAAAGCCCTATATCACCAAATAAGTCCTAACATCAGCTTGTCAAGAGTGTGTTATATAGATTGAGTAAATGCAAACGTAAATATTCTAAGCCCCAAAGGTTTTATTATTTGGTTGTTATCACCGTGCGTCATTGCTTGTTTTAATGCCTGTATAGAATGCATGCCTTCATAAATATATATTTACAATTGTGTGTTTTACAGATAACCTACTTCACACTGCATTAAGCTCTTTATTTGTACTTCATAAATCTCGCTAAACATATTTAAAAAAAGTCAAAACTTTCCTAAGATACACATTTTACAGCTGCTTTTATGAATAATCAAGCTTATGGATTGTGATAATGCAGTTAATGCAAAACGGTGCCATTGCAATGTACAGTAAGCTATTATGCAAATGCTAATAAATGGTCTGGGTGGCAGCTTTTGCACTTAGGAAATTAAAAGCCTTGTATAAAAAAGGGATGATCATTGATTTAATCCATTCACATCAGAGTAGCACTTTAAGAATAGAATCTCAAAGATTCGTACTGAAAACTCTTCTACATTAAATATCCATTAAATATTCTTCAAGACATTGGAAAGCTAAAGTAATATCATATTTTTAATCATCTAGCTAATATGAACATATTTTCCTCTTTTAGAAAATGAGATCCAATCTAGTGATTCTTGCATAAGTTCCCTTATAATGTTCCATATTGATTGTTTTACCCACATGAGCATGTAAATACTTTTTAAAAGGGAATGCATGAGAACACTTCAATATACATATCATTAACATTTGTATGTAAATGCTTATTCAGTTCACTTGTATTCAGCACACAGCACTGCAACTAATTTAGCACTGTTACAGGAAACAGGACACAATGAAAACAGAGTCTACTCAAAATAATACACACTAATATATATATATATATATATATATATATATATATACACTCAAAAGATGATATTTTAAATACATACCTATACTCAATATTTTTTCTGCATAGTGATACTTTGTAGTCCTTCTATACACATTGTGCCATAAAGTTTCACTAGCAACTTTTAGGCCGATTCAGCACTCAGTGTTCATTAGTTTGATTCTTTAAATACTATCACAGCTGTAATTTCTTTATAACCATGAATTAAAAAAAAAAAAGTAGTTACACCTAACAGTGTGCCCGGTGACTGGTATATAATGTCAAGGTGGGGTGCTGCTCGCTCATTCTCCCCCCTCCACTCTCCATAGAGCAGAACAGTGCTGTATATACAGCTCTCGTTAATGCATATTTCAGTCTCATGAAAGATCCTTTCCAACTACAAAAATCTAATGTGTGTACATAGCCCAAGTTGAGACTGTAAAGCTGGTTTAATTGTGTCTGTAAAAGGTCATCTGTGCTTTGCCACTGCCTCCCAATATCATTCCTGTTCTGTAAAGGTGGAGCTTAGTTTGATGCTTGAATAAGAATTATTTTGTATACTGGGAAGCATTACGCAGATTATAGTAGAGTAGTGTATATTTATGGTAGAATTCAGGCTATGTTAGAGCCAAAATGAAAACTACAGCGTACAGTGTACACATACAATTTTTGTCGCTGGAAATGAACTTTTGAGATTGTTTCCAGCAACAAAAGAGTAACAAATGAACGAGCCAGTGCTGTACACACAGTGCTGTTCTGTTCTATGGAGAGGGGAGGAGGGAGAATGAGCAAGCATCACCCTGTTGTCCTTTTTTCTATAGACTTGTACTTTCTATGTCGTCCATAAATTCGTCGGAACGGATCCAATAACAACGTTGGGCGACATCTGTACCCATTTCAGATTCTTGATTGAGATGAGTACAATCGTTCATATTGGGCAAAAATTATCTGATGTGGGTAGCCTTAAAGTTAGGGCTATCGATAAAAAATGCATATCAATGTAATAATCCGAATTACCAAAAAGTCTTTTTTATTTTCAGTTTTTCTAGCCTAATGGATACAGTGAGGAAGTACATGAGAATAGTTCAAGATGAAACAGGGCAAAGTGTTGGCAGAGAATATTTCCATCTCCATTATTAACCTTCAAAGGAATGCAACACATAAGCCATCAAAATTGCTTTGACTTTTAAAAGCCAAAATGCACATAATTTTTTGATAGAGTAGAATGGGCTATAATCTCAGGCTCCCACATGGGGGATTCTCCCTCATTTCCTGTAAAAGGGAAATATACACAGCAAAAGAAAAAAATAGACGTATAGGAAAGGTCTTTGTTCTCGTTATGTACCATCATATTGGCCTTATTTTTTAAAACTCGCCAAGACTGGAGAAAATAGACTATCATGGGTGAAACTGGGAGAACCAGCAAAACTGGAATAGGATTCTTAAAAAGTAGGAAAATATTTTCAGTCCTGGACACAATCTATTCCAGATTTGCTAGATTAACCTGACTCACCTGTGAAAATCTATCTTCTCCTGTCTCGGAGAGCTTTAATAAATCAGGTCCTTTGCGTCTAGGTGACCAGAAAGTGAGAGAAGACTTCTTTATGAGAACAAAGCCAGGATTTAAACCTTATCTTATCGAAGTTGTAACCAACCATACTCTGTTCAATGCAATGCTACAACAATGTTTTCGATAAAAATATTTTTTAAACAGTACACTCTGTCTAAATAGTAAACCTAGAAAAAGTATTTATTACAGTTAAGACAACAGAGACATCCAGGAAACACCCGATTGCCTCATGGGATCAGGAAGGATTTTTTTCCCCTGTTGGAGCAAATTTACCAAGCTTTTATTTTTGCCTTCCCTTGGATCAACTATGTCCACAGGGTTTTATATCTTGGATATGTTTATTTCCCTAGTGGTTGAGCTTGATGGACTTATTATTCAACTTAACTATGTAACTATGCACATGCACATATTATTTTGTACCTGCTATCAAATAAAAAACTAATCCTAAAATAGTAACAAAAGCAACACAAACTCAAAATGTCACACATGGAGAAAGATCTCACAAGTGTAGAACAGAATACAGCCATGCCAATTTTATTTTATGTTGGATTTATGTTTGGTGATCCCTAGTAATCCAGTGTAAAATTACCAATTATAGAGCATTTTAATAAACCCCAACACATTTAAAGAAAGTTTCAAACAAGTGGGGGAGTGTTGAAGCTCTTGAGGCTTGTTCCTACATAAATTCTTGCACTGACAGAATCAAAGGGCTTAATTTATCAACGCTCTCCAAGAGAATATAAACTTTTCTGAGTGATCTAGCCAACCTGGAATGAATTTCTTGAAAATGTTTTGATAATAATTGGCAATCAATTTCAATCCTGAAACATAATCATTCCAGTATAGGAGATCAACCCCACTCTCTTTGTACTATATACATGTGCATAGGGAGTATATATAAATATATAGTAAAAATATGAATACAATATTAAACATTAGATATGATTTTTTTATCTTGAGTAATATAAAAAAATATATATATCTCCAGTGCCTATCATGTCACAGAACCTATACTTGAATTACCCTCTATAGATGCTTTCCCCTAACTAAATGTGCACTTCATTAATGTAAACTGGGGGTTTAATGCTCTTGTTGAAATTCTGAAGAAAGTGCTGTAGCCTTGCGAAATGCTTAAGCATCATTGCAAATTAGATTAGGGACCAAGAAAGCCAGTAAAATTAGAATGATAATGGTTGATATGGCTTCCTGACAGGCATGACTATTCAGGGATCAATGGAATGAAAACAGCTTCCAGAGCCGAAAGTGAAAGGCAGGGACAAACGTCAGCCTACAGATGTGGCTTTTGCTAGTGCTTTCAATTAGTTTAATTTGGTAAATGGTGGGGATTTGCAAGCTTTGCTGTGAAGCAAATGTGGCATTTTCTCTCAGCTCAAAAAATGGTCAAATTTACTTTTTATTTCTGATTAAAGGAAACATGAATGATATGAGTCTGAGAAGTGGATTTTCTTTCAAAGGACAGCGTTAGCCTCATGTGTTTTATGTGGATAAAATGCAACCTTTTTGTGTACATTTTCTCTGACCCTGTGCATGGCGAGCCATACATCTCTATATTATTAATCATGAAGAACATCTAAATATTGTACTATTAAAACAGGAAAAGATAAAGTTTTCAGCAAAAAGGGGTTGAAAGTTCAGCGAAGAGATTTTTTCAGTCCCCAAATATAGATAGGAAATTAAGAAAATGAAAAGAGATTTAGATTGAAGAAATAAATAAACTGTGAATGACGAGCGTAGAATTATTTTTATTGTTTCTCACTGACTTATCAGCCTTTGTCATCAATTTTTGTCATGCAGTTTTTGTACATACACCAAGGGGGGAATTTTTAAATTGAGTGTTAGGAACCTGATTTACAAATGTGTAAATTGAGGTGAGGTACAGTGAAGTGATCTTCCTTTGTTCTCTATAAATATGAAATTGTGTTTAAATTAAGCTTTTTTTTTAAAAAAATTCATTCATAAACGGATGGATGTGATAACTTCTGATTTTGTTTAGGCTTGTAAAAGTTCAAGCAAGAAATACTAAAGTTTTCTTAATGTACATCAATGTGGTATAATATTTTTTTCTTACTTTCTTTCTTTTTAATAAAAATGTATTTGCTTCATTACAAAAAAGAAATACATAATCAGAAATTAATACGATTTGCTAGCAGAGCAGAAATGTGTTGCTTATTAACAAATAAGGTAAAATTTCACTTCTTTATTCATCCCAGCATGGGCAATAAAATCTTTTTTTTCACTTGAATATGAATGTCCAGGATCAATACTATTGATGAGTTTTTGCAAAACTAGAGGAAATGTTGTTAACGTTTTGCAAAAATACAGTCAGTTAATTTAAAGCCTCTGAAGATTGTGCCCAATACCATGAGCAGATAGCTATATTATACCCAACATGTGTCACTGGTTTTAAGTTCTACTGTGATTAATATCTAAAGTTGAATTTTTTTTTTTTAAGACCATCAGCCCAATAAATCTAATTAGTACTGGTCTAAAAGGGAAGCAAATGCCCCACTGTCCCCTGCCCAGTTTTCTGTAAATATGTCTACTATTTACAATAAATCCTTAAATGTCTAATTGATGGTTTTGTTTCTTCTCCTAGAGGGAAGTATAACATATGTTATTGCATTGCCCACTTGTCCATTAGACAACTAAATCAGCTTTATACAGTGTCATTTTTACTTTATGTCATTGCCATATACAAGGTGGCAATCACCCACTTTCAGTCAGATTTGGCTTGGATCCATAGGTGTCCAAGGGTCCTCATAATACCACCAGCCATCATTATTTCCCATGAGCACATAGCACAAACATAACTGGTTAAGGAAATAGGCGAACACTCGGGATGCACATAGAAATGCCAAGATGGTGCTGAAAATCTTAACCAAAGACCCATAGCTACAAGGCAAGCTTTGGAACCAGCAAGCCACCATGTTGCCTTTCCAATAGTTGTCCAAACTGTAATTTGTGCAGCAGTAAAATACAAAATGTTCCTATTGTCTAACAAAATAATGTGTGCAGTGAAGGAAAAGCCAAACAGTTGCAAAGAAGCTTGGTAAAGTCCATTGTATGCAGCTCAATGAAGGTATTAAGTGAATAGGATTTCCATTAGTTTATCTTATTAATGTACCTTTTATCTTAGCAGATAATTGTTTCCTATTTGAGAGTGGAGGGTGAGGTGTATCTAAACACCCATTAGCACCCCCTCCCCACTGAGTCTCACTTTCACTTGTTCAGCTGTTAAAGCAGCTTAGACTCTCATAGGAACATTAACATTTGGGTACTAATGCTAGACTGACCTTTATTCATAAAGTGCAAATGGTTGCAAGTTGAACAGATTGGTTGGCTTTCATCTGCAGTTTAAAGGCTTTAATTTCACTTTCCTTTCTTCCTTTAATCCAACATCTCTGACTTGAATACATTTGCACTCTATGTAAACAAGCCAGTTCAAGCCTTCCCTTTGATGGGATGCTGGGAGGTGACTTTTTAAAAGGTCTGAGTTTGGAATCAAACAAATTAAGAATGGATAAAACACTTGTGTTGGATGAGCCCTGCGAAGACCTTTAAAATGGTCCTCCGTTCTCTTTTGTCTCCTAGACTGTTTTATCCCAAATGGACCCTTGCCTGATAAGGATACCAATGTAGTGATGTATATAGACTCTACAACATTTCATCTTGTGAAGTCTAACAACAGAAATATTGTGATTACCTAATAATAGAAATAATAATGCACAAAACTTTTTTTTTCACATTATAACAACCTCCATACATTTACATTGCAATTTAAAGTTTGTGTAATTAGATAACCCTGGTGCAACGAATACAAGGAATTCAGAATGATCAGAGATCTTTGCCCATTGCTCCTCAAAGATATCCAGGCAACATGGATACAGCAAATAACTAGCTATAAACAAATTTATATTCACATAATGCAGATGAGTGTGACAACTCTGTTCCTAAGCATTTTCCTGCATAATGAAGTAGAACTTTAGTTTTGCAAAGTAGTACAAAGTGAAGCAAATTTGTATTATTTTGTAAAAAAAATGTTCCCGGTTCTATTTTATCTTTCTTTTTTTTTTCTCCCTGCACAATGCACAATCTATAGACTTTATGGTGAAATCCCTGTAGATGTGTGCAGGCTCAGGCAGCAGCCAAAAAGGTTTGTTGTGATGACTACAGCTGAACCGCATTGTGTTGGCAAAGCTGCTTGTGGACGTACCCTTGTTAAAAGATTTAACTAAAAACATTTAAAAAACAATGTAATTACAAAAAAAAAAAGCAAAACCAAATGTGATTTTATTGTTTGGGTTTAGATAACGTTTAGGAACCAGTGTCTGTGCATTTGATAGCTGTGCCGTTGATAACAGCTCACTGCCTTCCCTATTCATTCTCTAAGGAGCTGCCACCGGGAGAAGCTAGATGTAGGCAACAGTTCCTTGGAATTAGGAAGCAATAAATGTACTGCAACCTTACCTCCAGTGTGAATATAGCCTAACACGGAAAAGACTGTTCCTGAGAATGACACATTTGATCTACTAGATGGAGTTATCCAAAATGTCCTTTTAACAGTAATATGTAAGCAATCTCCAGGTATCATCATTTACACAAAATGAAACCTATACTTCAGTATATACCCTAGGGATCCTCCAGAGGTTGCCAGGGTATCTTGAAATGTAGATAACTGACCTTCTGTTTGCTGGTGGCTGCATAGTTCTTGAGCCAAAACACTTGGCAAGACCAGTCGCATGACACCAGAAATAATTTTAACTATCTTTAGGTTTGTCATTCAGACCACCACTGTAAGGGAAACATTGTTCCAAATGACCACTAAAGAAAGGGGCTTTTTCCCCACTGACATCCAATGTATTGGTTTTTAGGGGTTTCCCAAAAATAAAATAATATATTTGAAATATTTTAATCTTTATTGAATCCCATTTGGACCAAATTTTAGTACATTACAGACATTTTAGTATAACTGCCTAGTCCACACATGCCCTGTTCTCCATATACAGGTACATTATGTTCTTTGATGTTCTTCAAGCACTAAAGTAAAGGGGAGACAAATAATTCAAATACATTTTAAGGAACTACTTTTAAAATAACTTGGAGCTGGCCATTGTCATGGGGCACATGTACCAATAAGAAAAAAAGGGACAATACTGTTTGGTGGGGAAATGGGCATTTTTAATGCAGCTTAGAGGGCAAGATTACAAATACATACATACAAAAAATATATATACCATACTTGGGGAAAGGCTTAAAGCTGTATGTTTTTTTTTTACTTTAAATCCTGTAATTTATATTGTTAGCCCCAATAGTAATGCCCGCCTGACTAGGACACTGTGACAGTGTGGGGAACAGGCAGTTGAAAGCTTCAAATCCTAGCCACACCATAACAGTAAAGTGTATGTCAAGCCCACTTTTTTGTTTGGGACATAGTGGAAAAGAATAGGACCACAAGAAGTGAGGGCAGGTCTTACCACTAAATTTAAATGGTGCTTTCTAGTAAGGTTGGGGAAGGCTAGAACTTTTTATTGCCATTTGTGTCCCTGCAGTTTTGCCCTCATTTCCTGTCTTCTAAAACCACTGCCATTGCAAAAATAAATTAGGGGACATTTTGTGTCCAAAATGCAAAAAACACACATTGCCATACCCCCTCCCATCTGCAATAAGTAAAATAATCACCCCAAACCCTTGTTTCTAATTGCTTCCTCTAAGTGTTAAAGACATCCCTGGACCTCACAGGTCTTGGGAAAATTAAGAATTGCGGATGTTGTAAGAATTTGCTCCTACACATCTCACAAAATTTGGATTCCCCAGGATCCCAGATGGAGATCCATTGACTTCCCCCCATCTACAGGAGGTGACCAAAAGCTGGGGTATGGGCAAATTATAATTTTCTAATGTTATAATTTTCTTAGAAATATTTAAATGCATGGATAGGGCCACGAAAGGAAATGATTTTGCATTCCATGTCCCACCTTAAAATTACACCTATGCCTACTTTCCAGCCACATCACATCAGCCACCAGCCACATGTAATTTCCATCAGTAGAGTCATATCTTTGCAGGGATTACACAACTACATTAATGTTTTTGGCAATCTTCTGCTTTGTTTTTTGCATTCAATTTTCCCAGCAACTTTTGGATATTGTGTTGAATCACATATGTGAGAATCATAGCCATATATTAAATATAGATAAACTTTTAATAAAATAATAATCCATTTACTAGCTGATTTCTATGAACAAACATGCAAGAACTGTATTTTGTTTATAATTTCTATGTAATGTGACTATTTGTGATAAAACAAATTACAATTATTCACCTGATTTGCAGAGATTAAATTATGATTAGATAAAGAATATACAGGTTTTTACTTTATTCTTTACATGTGTGATATCGGTCAGATGAGACAAAGACTATTATTCTAAATTCATAAAATGTGTTATAAAAGGGAAAATGTGCTGAATTGTGTGTACATGAGTCTGCAATGCATTACGGACTTTGGCAATCACTGACCAGCACCGTGATAATACCCACAAGAACAAGGGATTTAGTAAAAACCCCTTCTGTTTAATAAAGTGATTTGTTCCAGTTACAATGATAATAAAATTGGCCAAATGAAACAGGATTGTACCATGAGGGCTTGAATCCAATTTGCTGTGCTAGCACCATTACAATTTATCTCAGAGTTTACTCATTTGTAGAATTGCTACCAGTCTTTTTATGTGCAATTAATGGGATTAATCGCGCTCAAGAGCATGGAAACAGCATGAAGGAGCAAAGTGCTTTGATTTGCATGCCAATTACATGATAGTCTGAAACAGGAAACAGCCAGCAAGACATGGAGCACGATCGTGACATATGTTAAGTTTGTTCTTACATATATTACAAAATACATAGTATTACAAAAACTTATATTTGAAGTAGATTTTTACAATGCTAATTGCTTTTAAACGGCATATAATTTAAAATACAGTATATATATATTTATTATTATTAATATTATTGTTAAACAGGATTTATATAGTGCCAACATATTACGCAGCGCTGTACATTAAATAGGGATTGCAAATGACAGACTAATACAGACAGTGATACAGAAGGAGAGGACCCTGCCCCGAAAAGCTTACAATCTAGTAGGTGGGGGAATTTCACAAACAATAGGATGGGAGATATGTAGTGGTGGGAAGTAGTGATGGTTTCAAAAGGCAGAAGAAGATGGGTAGGCAAGTTTGAAAAAATAGGTTTTGAGCGCTCTTTTAAATGAGCAGAAATATATATATTTTACTTGTTTTCCCTTGTTTTCATGGCAGATAAAATATTGATAAAATTAGTCTCTTTTTCTAGGGTCCCCATGAGCCTAGACAGGTGTCAAGCTGCAAGACCTGGTGATCGCAGTGGTTGCAAATTGAGCCAGTAACCAGGATTTACAGCCACAGACTTAGGAATAATAAACAATTCCAAAAAATGTATGTAGATAAAATATTGTATGGAAGCAGTCCCATCCTCTCGTGTACACAGGGTATTGCAAAAGGCTGACAATAATCCAAATTTAGGTTTTTAAGTTAGCTTAGTTAAAAATCAGTTTAGAATTTAATGTATATAGGTCCTTTTTAATTTCAGAAGGCAACAATTGGCAGCAGGCAAGAGGGGTGGGGGAATCACCAGTGATTAGGCTGATTAACGTTGGTTACTACTGTTAATTAGTTAAATAGCCTACAGTAAAGAAGGGAGCAATTTGGACACTAGAAGCCCAATAAATGTGCTGTCCAAGTATTTAAAAAAGGGGTTACATGATAGATAAATAGTAAATATATGTATAGGGAAGTGAGTCCACTTGTCAACTGAAGGAAGGCTGCCAAGATTCTCTACTTAACCAAATGGTGGAATATATATCTAATAAACATTTTCTGTTCATTACTATACTTATAGAACTGTGAAATTGCTAAAGCGACTATATCTGTTGCCATCCACAAGTTAGTACTAACCAGTCAATGGACAGGTATTCTAAACTCTGTGCTCCTAAAGATCTATGGCTGTTCAAGAGTTTCCAACATCCAATACACTTCGGGGTAAGGAGGAAAGGTGTTGAATACACACATCAGGGGAGCAGAGAATCCAACATACCTATGTCAGATACTAATGGCAGCCAATCTTTCAAGATAGGGAATATACAGTATGTCACTGCCTACTAGACTGTTATGTATCACTCATTTTTGTTTACAGGCTTCTTTTTTTAACATGTTTTGGCTTGGAAACCAACAAACAGTAATGTATTGTAATCTAGTTTACAATAAAAGAACATTTATAGTGTTGCACCCAGTGATTGACAAAACCCATCATGTCAATCTACGTATTTCTCTCAAAACAGGTTTTCTTTATCATTAGGTGACATCACTTACATATGTTTAGGCACTGACCTCATTTCTGTACCGACAGCAATGGAAGGGTAATGTTCTTTTTTTTCAGTGAAGTTTGAACATCCTATTATATGCATCCATCTTTGCCAGGACAATATCCATGACCCTATGTAGTGGTGTATGGAACTGCAATTTAGAAGAAAGGTCTCAAGGCAATGATTATTTATGTGATTGCCATATAATACACTTTCCCCAGCTGCTTTGCAAATGTTTTCTGCCCTTATATAAGCACCTAATACAAATCAAAAAACTGATCTTGTGGTGTGCTGCAAATGTACTTTACAGGATCTTACACAGTTTCCTGGCATATATTGTTAAATTTGAGTTTGATGTATTCAAAATACTTTGACAATTGAATTTAATGAATAATTATTCATCTCAGCTGGCTCACAATGTATCATATCATCATCGCACAATGGATTTTTAATGAAAATGCAACTTTTCTTTCACTAAAATGATAGACTTTGAACATCTGATGGATTTTGTTGTAGCGGGTAAGCAGTGAATCCGAATATGTATGTCAGATCATTTACCTAAATTTTATTAAACTTGGCTGGAAAACTCTCATTAAAGAGCACTAATGACACAACTCAGTCATTCAGAATGGAAAAAATACCTGCGGCAGACTACTAATCGATGTCTTTTCCATTATTAAGTGTAGTACTAATTTACATTGAAAGCATTACTTTCACACAATTGCTTAATTTTGCAGATAAGGGGATCTAAATATTATACTGTCATGTGCACTTTAAGGCCTATGCAGTGATACATGGTAATAGTCAAACCATGGTGATTATAAAGGGTCATTTATAAAAAGCCTTTGCCAACCAAACAGTCTAAAAAAGTAGGGCTAAAACTCTTCCACAATTGGCAAGTCATCCTATATAAGTTAAATATTTACATTTTTAAAGAACCCCAAGGAAATGAAAAACAAAATATCCATATGACCCCCATTTCTGTCCCCTATCAATGTTTGAAATGTACCTACTATACAGAGCTAAAATTCACATTAGATTACATATTAACGCTAACTAAATCATATTTATTTTGATAAAGAACACTCCAAGGCTGGAGAAGATAAACTATCATGGGAGAACCTAGGTGATCCAGCAGACCTGATTTTTAAGACTATCTTCTCCAGTTTTGTAACTGATGATGGAAAGAAAACTGTAGGATATTGCACAGCTTTGATGGACCCTAATGTATTTAGGTGACTTAAACTAAAGGTTTACCTGGGTTTTAGGAAGGTTTATTATTTGGTCCACCCCATCTTGTATGGAATTTATTGACCTTGTCTTCTACATCTAACGCTGGGGAACACATTTTTTTACTACTTTTTGGGTGGAGAATCCAGAAATTACCCCAGTATTTTTGGTAACACATCCAGTTTTTACAATACAGGGTCCCCTCCATTTTTGTTAAAAAAACATGCAAATTTTTCATACAATGAAAAAATGATGAAATAATAAATTGAATGTACTGTTTATTTAAATTTCTTTTGTCCATACAAAGGATTTATTGTTACTCTATGACTTTTTTTACGGTAAAACATTTGAAAATTAATCGGGTAAGTGGTTAAGGTAAAAATTTACGTTTATAGCTTTTCCTGGAGTGTTCAGTGTTAGGACAATACCGCTGAATGCTCCAACAATAGTCAGCTATCATATGTACCTCCCATCTACCCTGATACTGTCCTTCCATGACCTTCAATTGGTGGAATCGTTCACCTTGCTCATCACTGACTGCACCAAGGTTTTCCGGGAAGTTAAAAAGATGGCTATGCAGAAAATGCCCCTTGATGCTTATATTGCAACCAAGCATTTTGTATCACGCCAAGAGTTTCTGGACAATTTCTGTGTAATTATTTGCTTGTGTGTTTTCAAAAAAGTCCTTGACAATGGCTTTGAATGATAACCAAGTATTATTTTCAACTTCTGACATTGTCCTGATGAAATGTTCATCTTTGATGAGCTGCTGAATCTGTGGACCATCAAACACACCGCCCTTTATTTTTTCAAATGACAGGCTAGGAAATGCCAAAATGAGGTACTTGAAACAGTCTACTTCAGTTGGCAAAGCTTTAAAGAACTGCTTCATCAGACCCAGTTTCATGTGCAGAGATGGGAAAATAATATTCTTTCTATCAACAAGTGGCTCATGTAGAATGTTTGGATCACCTGGTTTTAGGGCAGATCTTGGAAGCCAATTCCTTTCCACCCAACGCCTCTCATGAGCTCTGCTGTCCCACATGCACAGATAACAGTGATACTTGGTGTATCCACGTTGCTGACCTAGAAGGAAGCATACCATTTTAAGGTCAACACAGATGACCCAATTGTGTTGGTGATATTGCAACAACTCAATGACTTTCTTTATGTCTGCATATTCTTCACAAAGAAAAACTTAATGGCCAATTGGGACTGACCCAAATATATTGCCACTGTGAAGGAGTACACACTTTAAGCTTTGCTTTGAGGTATCAATGAATAGTCGCCATTCAGTTGAGTTATAGATTGGAATTCCCAATTTCTTCATTCAACCAGGTATGGTATGGCAATACACAAAGCCACTGTCAGTTCTAAAGTACTGCAGAAATGCAATTTCTCTGGTTCAAAAGTATGATACCCTCGTTCCTTTTAAAAGTAAGTTTTTCCTATGCAGTCTTTATGCATAATGCTGATCAAATCCCAACAGAGTCCTCTTCAATTTCAAACTCTTCATCACTGTTGTCACCTAGTTGATCACCATAATTATGTTCTTCAAGAGACGGTAGTGTAAAGAAAACCAGCACTGGGATTCCATCCCAATGAGCCACTGGGCGTATAGTGGAATGGTAGACTAGGATACTGTATGTTACATTTATTTTTTTGTTATATCCTGAAGTTTTCACTATACAAAAGTAACAGTCACTGAAATCATCTTCCGCCAAACCATAAGTATACCAAATGGCATCCTATCACGTGTTCCCTTTGTCCACATCTGTAAACCCTGATGATGAAACTGACACAGATATACCAAAATGAATCAGGGTTGTTTAGGCACTTATGACAGGAAACAGCAGAGCCAGGCATGATCTGAAAGAGAGGCACGTAGCCGTAAGAATTAGGCGCAGTGCCTACATGACCGGGTGCTGGGGCCTAGCCCAGAGCTT
>NC_092860.1:81835041-81961408 GCF_032062135.1 Pyxicephalus adspersus
ATGACAATGGTGTTTATAAGGGATGGGCTAGAAGGTCCGAGCTACCCGCGTCAAGAAAAGAAATACGTGTGTAAGTAGAAAAATAAATTTTGCCTATTCACTACTTAGCACAGGGCACAACCTCTGACCACACTGTCTTGCATGTAAATGAATAGCCTATACAAATCCACGCTACAGTAATCGCATTAATAAAAGCAGTACAGAAAAAAACAGACATGAAAGAAGAAAACTAACTGCACTTTCAGAATCAGCATACCTATTTTAGTGTAAATAAGCTTAAAAATTGAAGTCAACCAAAAATTTGCACAAAATTGTTCCCTAGTGTAATCTAGAAATATTCAGGCTGGATAATGTGGTAGGGCGTATAGAATTATAGCCTGTTCTTTATTAGACCAAGACAGCAACACTGACTTAATTGATCAGTAAGGGATCATTTAGTATAACCTAGATGGGTAGATTTTTTAATGCCTCGATGGATGTTTTTATGATAACTACTTCTCCACAAAGTCTCCAAGGCTGATAAGCCACATGCATGGTACACAACTGCAGGCAAAGTCTACTAATCAAAAGTAAAATAGCAGATTTTCAGATAATGTTTAAACTAAAGCCCAGCACAAGGTTAAGTCTGACTGGTTTCATTTGGTTACTGTCATGCTTATATCTTCAAACCTTGTTGGCCTTTCTATCCTATTACTTAAACCCTATTATCATCATTCACAGAATATGTGTTTTTCCCTTGCAACTTGATGGGTAAGGCACTCTAAGTGATGTCTCTTATTTTAACACTTAGTGAAAAAAGTAATTGCAATATACAAAGCAGAATGGAAAGCAATGGAAGTAATATGTGTGAGAGTGGATCAAAGATACCTGTTAAACATCATTGTCTGAATTAGCACTGACCTAAGCAATGCTATTATAGGCATCCAGATATTAGTAGAGAAAGCTGATAGACCTTTGTACAGGGTTTATGTGACCTATCCCAACTTGTCAGTTTAAGATGAACCTGTGCATTCATTTTCTTATTTTTCCTGGCAAGTGCTCTAACATTAAAGTAGAGAGATTGAAGTATAAAGGATTTTATGGTTACTTTTTTTTACAGATCAATAGTCATTGTCTCTGTTAAAGTATTTGGACAATTCATCTGGAGCCTTGATGGCATTAAGAATACTTTTTATATCAATATCAACTTTGCCCATAGTAATAGAATGATAACATTTCTCCTTAATTTATTATTTTTAAAAAAATGCTGGATACATTTGAAAAAGAATACAATCACTGTAACCATAATATTATTTAAATTATAAAACATATATAATGAAATGCTGTAAATGTTGTGCTGTATGTAATTGCTATAGACAGATATCAAAAACATTACATTACAATATTGGAATACCTAATAAAAATACAACAAAATGTTGTTTGGTCCCGTGAGTCACAACTTTTACTGCAAGACTAAAGCTACGTACACACTTCCAATTATTATCGTTGGAAAACGAACGACGAACGTTCATGCACGATATATACGAACGATCGTATAGCACCGATCCTGCACATAGAGTTAACGACACGATCGTTCGTAGATATTGTACACACAATAGATACGATCGTTTGAGCGATAGAGGAACTATGTGCACGACAGGAAAGTGAACGGATGTTCGTTCATCACGCATGCTCTGAACATGGACGATCAACGAACGACCGTACACACGAACGATGTTCAACGATCGTCGTCCAATCCAATCCGTCAGTCCGGTCGTTCGTTTCCAGCGACTTTCCTCGTTCGTCGGCGTCGTTGGTTACTTTTTTACGAACGATTTTTTGCCCAATCGATCGTTCGTCGTTCGATTGGAACGATAAAAATTGGAAGTGTGTACGCACCTTTAGAATTGGGCATCAACAACATGGATCCAACCTGTCTTGTATAAACAGTCCAGGCTGGTAGTTTAATGGTGTGGAGGGCACAGTTTGGGCCCCTTAATGTGAACTAAGCTTCATAGGTGTCTACAGTGGTAATTCCAATTAGTTATTCATTAATTCAAGGGGCAAGTATGACCATTCATCTCAGGCGAGAATCCTGTGCATAGCTTATTATCAGGGAAAGGATAAAAAGTATGGAGTGCCTATGCATAAGTTTTAGACTATACATGTGTAGGGTGCTGTCCAGTCCCATGACTATGGAGGTTGACTACCCATTGTTTCTGAAAGAATGCTGACAAGGAACTATTAAAGTAAAGAACAAATAAAGTAATTCAGGTGTATGAGTCTGGTGTGTGACCGGCTGCAAATTTTAAAAAAAATTGCTATGACTTTTCTATTTGCTTGGTGGGTGCTAGTACAATAATGGAAAGGAATAAGAGAACCCTAACAACATCAGAAAAAGCTCTGATTCTTCAATTATTCTTGTGCTGTCGATTGTCAACCAATAGCTTGTTTTCTGTTTCCAGCAAAATGAATCTTGACCCTGTGTACAAACCTAAATATTCTAATTTCATGATGCTACTTTGTGGGGCATTATGGTCTCCAAGCTAATTACTCACACACTTTCCTGCGTTAATATGGAAATTATGAATATTTAGATATTCTTCTCTGGGTGTTTTGATTGGCTTGTTGACTTACATGGTGGTGTCCTGGAATGTGGAAAGAGCCTTGGGCAACTAACCTAATTTAAGCTTAATTTGATAAGCATACTGGATAACTTTAATGCTCCTGAATTAGGATGCTTGTACACATTTCCCTTGAATGAATACCAAAGAGGGCCCCTGATCCCACTAGTGAACGTTTTTACTTTTTGTGCAAAATAAAAAATTAAATAAGTTACCATTATCTTAAAAATAATACATTCTGATAACTACATAAACTTGATGCTAGTATTTAGTTTATCAAGCTCTCCAAAAATGGACATTATAAGCCTTTGGAGTTGATTAACTAAAGGAATTTAGGCTGTTCACCTTGCAGGTGATTATTCAGTCAGCTTTGTTTTTAATAATTTTTTTATTAAATGTTCAGTTTTCAATTTTATGTGTAATCAGTTTTATTGATTTTTGCATAATAATCGGAGGGAGGGCTACAGAAAGTGAAAAAACCGTATGTACTGTAGGTGGGGTAAGTGATGACAGGGGACGGGACAACGGTTGTACCCAAGGTAAGGTAGACAGATCACAAGAAGTCAAAGCCTCCGTATTTTTGGCCCAGTCTATCATTCTATGTAGTATTGCGGCCATATAATATAATTTAAAATCAGGGATAGCCAGTCCACCTTCTGATTTTCTCTTAGAGAGAATTTGCTTATTTATACCTGACCCCCCTCCCCTCGCCCCCAAATAAATGCATGTATTAATCTAGAGAGGCCAGGGAAAAAATTCTTTGGACGTGGATCCGCCACTGTGTAAAAATTGTATAGGATCTTTGGTAATATATCCATTTTAACAGTAGCAATACGGTCCAACCAGGACAGTCTCAACTTATTATATGAACGAAGTGCATTGGTAACAGTTGTAATTAGGGGCCCATAGTTTATGTCAGCCATCGACGCTATGTTTTGATTTCGATATTTTCATGCCTAGATATTTGACCGAGTTATCCTGGCATCTGAAAGGAAAATTATTTCTTAGCTGTGACAATTGGGTAAAGGATAACGAAATGTTAAGGGCTTCTGTTTTGTCATAGTTCACATTAAAGTTACTTAAGGCTCCGAATCGGTCAAATTCTTTTAAGAGCGCTTGGATAGAAATATGTGTATATGAGATGTAACATATAGTAGGAGATCCTCCTCAAACAAGTCTAATGTACACTGATGGTCACGAATCTGTATACCTTTAAAATCTACGTTACTCCTGATCGCATTAGCCAAATGTTCCATTACTAAAATGTATAGTATAGGTGAAAGGGGACAGCCCTTTCTAATATCATTTTTATAGGGAAGGAGTCAGAGAAAGGACCATTAGCTCTGACTTTTCCATGTGGTTCGGTATTAAGAGCTTGTATTTTATTAAACATAGATGGGCCTATTCCCATTTGTAAAAGTGTTTCCTGCAGGAATATCCAATTCACTTGGTCGAACGCTTTTTCAGCGTCAACTGATAATAAACACATGGGAATTGATGTTTTCTGAGCGTAGGTGATGAGAGAGACTGTTTTTAGGGTGTTATCCCTAGCTTCTCCCCCAATTGTGAACCCCACTTGATCGTGATATACAATGGTCAGAATTAAAGATTTAAATCTATAAGCAAGATGTTTGGAATATACTCTGATGTCTAGATTAGTCAAGGAAATGGGCCTGTAATTACTGCATAACGAGGCATCTTTGCCCGTTTTTGGCAAAACTGTGATGTGAGCTTCATGAGATTGGGCAGGAAAACGGCAATCCTTAGAGATACTATTAAGTGTAGAAAGTAGGAAAGGGGAGATATTTTCCTGAAGAGTTTTATAAAACCTGGGTGTAAGTCCATCAGGTCCAGGGCTTTTCCAAGCTTTCAAGGAGGACATACAGAAGCTTTGTAAGGAACTTACCTGTCCTGTGAGCCTGCGGCGTCCCTGGGGATCCTAGCCACAGAGGGAGACGCCGCTGCAGCAGGCAGCATAGCCGAGGCTGCTGCCCTGTTCGCAGCGAGTCTCTCTCTGCAGGCGGAGGGATCCGTCCTGGCCAAACTACTGTTCGGCCAGGCGCCATCCCTTGCATCTCTATGGACGTGATTACAGAAATTCCTGTTCTCAGCACTCCTTTGGATGTGCAAAGTAGGGCATGTCCCAGGGGTGCTGTGGGAAGAGGTGCGCGCGCTACCAGTATTGCTACCCCCCAAGGACGTGGCACTCGGCTGCCTTGCCGCAGGGCGGGACATTGTTAGTTCGAATTCAATCGGCCGCAGGGGATTCAGTTATCCTCCAATCAAATGGCGCCAGGTGGCGCGAGGTCATTGGTCACTCTGGCCATTTAAGGAGAACCTGTCCTGAACACCATTGCCCGCTATAAGCCTCTGTGAACACAGTATGCTTGCATGCGTCCTTTGTGTTGGTTTATGGTAATCCAGTTTGTCATTTCCATAGCGACCTGGTCTGAAACCTGACTCTTGCCTGAACTCTGCCTACCCTGACCTCGGATTGTTTGTGACCACTCTTGTCTGCTGCCTGCCCTGACCTCGGCTTGTTCCTGACTTGCCTTTGCCTTACCCTCCTGTACTACACTTATCAGACTTAACATCTGTAAAAAACCCTTGTCTTGTTTTATGATGATAATAAAACTCGATAAAAGAATATTTGTAGTTGGCTGTGGTGTGTGTGCCCAGGAGCATTACAAGCTTGGCTCCATTTCTGTAAATGGTTCTTCCAGTCGCTGTTGATCAGCTAAAGATATAGTTGGTAAGGCAGTGGCTTGTATATACTCATTAACCTTATTGCGGAACGCCTCTGGAGACATATCAGCATGATTCCCTTTCAGATTATATAAATCTCAAAAAAAAATCTTTAAAGGAGGATACAATATCAGTGGGATTATACATTTTCCTATTTCTAGTGGATCTAATATATGGGATAGAAGTAGTAGCCATCCGTGGGTGGAGAGCTCTAGCAAGTAATTTACCAGGCCTGTCCTCAAATTGATAGAAAGTTTTTCTCGGCCTATCTCTGAGTTTTAAAGAATATTCATCCAATATTGTCCTCAACTGTTGGTAGTGTTGGGACAAGACTATTAAGGTATCTGAGTCAGGGTTTTGTTTGTGTTTAGTTTCTAATTGTGAGATGGATTCAAGTAACTACTTAACAGTTGCTGCCTTTTCTTTTTTTAAACGAGAAGCATGTTTGATGAACTGATGAACTATTGGGATACAAAAGAGGCATCCAATCTATGGTACGAATCATGCGCCGGTAAATAGTAAGAGTAATCTCTCTCATTTGGTTGGGTTGCTCTCCATACATCTACCAAAGCAAATTGTTGGAGTCATTTCATAAATTTAGAGAGCTTTGCATTGGAGCAGATTGTGGTTTTCGATGAGGAGTCCAATACCAGGTCAAAAACAAAATTAAAATCTCCACCCTATATCACTACACCTTCTTGAAAACGCATTTTTCGCAAAACGCAAGGTCACAAATTATTTGTGAACCACATGTAATGGGGTCCTGGTTAGGCAGATAAATATTAGCAATGGTATATTTCCTCCCTTCAATCAAAAGTTTCAAAAATAGGAATCTACCATTAGGGTCTGATTGTTGTGCTAAAAGAACATGTAGTAATGACTTATGTATTCCTATGGATACACCTCTAGATTTTGATTCCGTAAATGTGCTATACCAGGTGGGAAAGTATCTGTTCTGCATAGCTGGAATAATATCTGTGCTGAAATGTGTCTCTTGAAGCATACTAATTTGCACTGTTTGTTTGTGAAGATGATATAGGATTTTGGATTGCTTATTAGGATTGTTAAGACCCCTTACATTATATGTGCATAGTTTAAATGGTGCCATTGATACTGCGTCTGCAAGGCTGTTTCACTTATAAGAGTAAAAGGAAAGGAAAGAACACCTCTCACTAGGATCGGGAAAGGAATTTCTGAAAAATACAAAAAATAAGGGATAAGGGGGAAGAAAAAAATGAATATTACAGATACCCGCACTTGCACTAAAAGTACAAGGGACTTGGGAACAAGTCCAATCAAAAATCTTACCGAAGTAAGATTCCTACTTGGGGGAGTGGAGGGCAACGTACCAAAGAGAGTAACAAATATATAAAGGCTCCGTGCCTGCTTATAACCTTATATATATATACCGTATTTTTCGGACCATTAGACGCTCCGGACTATAAGACGCACCAGGTTTTCCGCACGGGAAAACAAGAAAAAAAAAATTCATTTGATTTCCCCTGAGATCCAGCGTGCGGCACTTGTGCCCGCCCATGATGTGTGTACAATATCTACGAACGATCGTGTCGTTAACTCTATGTGCAGGATCGGTGCTATACGATCGTTCATATATATCGTGCATGAACGTTCGTCGTTCGTTTTCCAACGATAATAATTGGAAGTGTGTACGTAGCTTTACATTTGCCAGTGACCAGATTGTTTGTTACATGCAACATAAATACACAAGGGCTAGGTAATCATTTTTAAGTCAGGATGATAGAAAAAAAAACCAAATGTATTTATTAGAATAATAAATAATTGTTAAATAATTTTAAAGTTTATTAAATGATTAAAAAAATTGATAATGTATTCTGGAGGTCATTTGTTAAGTTAGAAAAATAGAGAAGAAATTAAATTACATTGGAGTCCTTCATTACCATTGGTCTTTTTACCTGGTTCACGCTCTTGGTATTATATTCCTTAACATAATGACATAGAAAAGTACTTTGGGGGCCCCTTTAGATGACACTGATTTACCACTAGTTAAGCTACAAGAGCACGAAACTCACTTGGCTTCAACTAAACCCTTCATTGACTTAATTGAAGGAAACTTCTAATAATCGGGTTGATTCAGTCAATGAATACAAACAATGTATAGAATTGGTGGACAGAAAATCTTTAGCATGGGCCAAATGTGCTTGTATGCTGCATTAATGTTTTTTATTCTCATCTGACAGTGGGAGGAGCAATCAGATTTGACTATATGACACCAAAAGCAGGGAAAGCAATGGATGCAAGGTTATATTTGCTCATCATCCACACATTACAGTGGAAACTATGATGAAGGGGCTGATTCAAAGTCATTGGCAGTGAACATTTGTACAAAGCATCCACACATTACAGTGGAAACCATGATGAAGGGGTGGACTTGAAGTCACTGGAAGCTAAAAGGCATGCCTGTGTATATATTGTGGGTGCACAGCTAATGCAAAGCTTGGCTACAGGATTGGTTTTGTTTCAATAGTAATTTTTACCATTTACACTATTTATTACATTTATTTTTATATAACTGTTGACCACTGATCTTAGCCCATAAACACACTAAGCATTTAGATGAAACAAATTTTCCTTTGGGAAAAAAAAAGATTACGCCATATTAATAAAAGCTTTCAAGTGTAAGCCCCATTGCCAATATGTTAGGGGGTTTCCCAACCCTGTTACTGACTTCTGTTAGACAGATAAGCCATTTTTAGGAAGTGGAAAAATATTTGGTGTACTGACAGGATTAACAGGATTATTTTCGTCTGGCTATCCTGTGAATAACACACTTCCTGTCCCAGGGAATTTTAGGGAGGAAGTCACAGCCATTATTCAAGTTGGACTTTAACATTTTATACTTTCTTCATCTCATTTACATGATGGTGGGGCATTAGTAATGTACAGACTGGACAACATGATACGGGGGAGATCTAAAGCCTTTTTTGGATTTGCTAAAAATGCTGAAACTGAAAGAAAAAGTATCCACCATGGGGACCAGTGTACAGCAATATGTTACAATTTTGTTCCTGATTTTAGATTTCTGTTTATAGATAACAGGAATTTTATGTTGTCCATTAGGTTTGACAAATTACAAAAATTCAAAGATAAAATCATAAAATGGTATTTGCAGTTCAATGTGTTTCTAGAAATCCATTTATTTCTCAAATAATAAAATGACTCAAGGAAAGCAGAAAAGACTGGCACTCTATAACAATAAATAGTATTGCATGTCAGGAGTTAATCTTCCATAAATTACACCTGGGTTTCTGAAGACTCTGATATTCTCCAAATATTATCATTCAGTATCAAAGGGTCTTTTTAGTTATTTTGCATAATACACCAATGAGTTATTCTTGGATTCAGTGTCCATTACATATCTTTTATGTTTATTGATGTAATGCTATAGAAAGTTGTGAAAGTATCTCTGCCAAAAAAAGTTTTACTGTTCATCATTTTGCCTCTCTAGGTTGTTGACTTATGCAATGTATTTTAGACTTTTATGGCATATAACCAACCCACTGGAAAATGTGGATTTTTCAATCCAATGTATGCAATGAAAGGCAACTGTTTATTAATTACAAAATTTATACTTACTTTAATTTTTGTTTGTACATTTTTTGATATATATGAAGTTAAAAAAAAACAGTTTTAGTGTTATACAAATAATGTGATTTTTTTATGTTCAGTTTTCAAGGCAGCTGTTCAGCAAATGGATAAAAATAGCATGTTATGACCAAGCCTGTTAGCTTCTAGATTTATTGTACAACACTGAACTCCATTTTAAATAACTTCAAAATTTCGACCTTTCAGGAAAAAAAAAATAAAAACAGACAGCACCCAATTCCTTCACTGAGTTTTATCTAGTCAAATTGCTTTTTTAAAGAAAGGCACCAAAGGCAGTAATTTTCTGCTGTTGATTTCAGGATAAATGTCAATGTTTGGCTAATAGGACATCTCTAGGATGGTGTAGCGTGTTGGATAGTGCTGTTAAGTGTTGTGCTTCCTCCTCTCAGCAATGTCATCACAGAAAACAGTAGGAGGTGGGAGGTACTATGACAACCAATGGGGAAAATTTTATCTGACACATCCAAAAGTGTCAGATTTCACCTAAAACATATAAAGAGAATGAAGGATTCACTCACTGCCTGCCAAATAATAGCTGTACAGATCGCTGTTCAGGCTCCAGGACAGTTTTCAAGTAACTGCAGTCAGTGTTTCTCCTTCAGAATGACATCTTCCCAGGAGACATTTACATGTTTTTTTTTGTTTTTGTTTTCATTAGCATATTAATGTAGATTGGAAGGAGAAACCATAAAAACAAACTGCATGCTCTATTTCTGTACATTTAAATGCCCTTCTTAGCAGAGGTATAATCTGAATTCTAGACAAACCGATCATAGGAAAATGCTGGATTTATTTTGGTATTTATAAGAACCAGCTTTTGTAAGCATATGCCGATTAATTTACAAGTTTGCATTCAGATAACAATATAATTCAGTAGATAAAACAAATAGAAATGAGCAAATCGATGCATGTAAATTACAGTTCACGACAAATCCCTTTAGTTAATTCTAAGGTAAGCTTCACTGGAAAGTAGCAATCTGCTTCCCATTCGCTCAAGTGAACTAGCGAATAATAGGGTCTGCTCTGCAGAATCACTGGCTCCATTATTTGCTCATTTCTAGTTACAAAGAATTTAAACTTGAATCATTAGCACCTTAGATAATCTTTATTGAGCCATGACACATAATGTGAATCAGCACTGTACAATTTTGTATCCTATAAACATGACCTACAGACAGATGGATTAAAAAAAAAACATGGTAGTGATGTAGAACACAACAGTGTACAAAATATAATGCTTGGAACAATTGATAGTTTAAAATAATTCACAAATCTGTGTTTTAATGAAATAAAATAAAGCAACCATTAAAATTAAAGTACATTTGTTCCCTATAATGACCAATCAAATGTCATGCTTCTATGAGTGTTTTACCAATATATAGGGCTATTAAGTCCTCCTTATGGAACCTGAAAGTTATGCTGGCTTGAGTCATATCTAACTGTCTGATAGACATAAAACTGAGGCTCAGTCTTCAAGATTACACCCAGCTGATCTTTCCTTCCTCTCATTCTCTATGTTTTCTCAAATTTTCCTTCTATTCTTTGGCTTCAGATTGCTCAGGAGCTTTACATATTTATTACATTTTGGATGTGGTGTTAACTTTTCTGAGCTACATTTGTGGCCACCTATTGACTTTTTAGTGTTACACATTGCTTTGCCTATTTTGTATTCTTGGATACTTGCAATTGTGAAATATTATATGCCAACTCAATGGGCCTGATCTATCAAAGCTCTCCACACTGGAGAAGATAGACTATTATGGGGGATCCTTGATGATCCTGCAAACCTGGAATCCTTGAATGGATTCCTAAAAATCATGTCCTATTAATTGGCAAATGTTTATTTCTAAGTTTGCTGGATCATATCTTCTCCAGTCTTGGAGAGCTTTAACCTTCCTGGCAGTCTTATTATATCAGTAATTTTGAATGTTTAAGTTGTACATTCTGTTTAAATTTCCGACCCAGTCACGTCCCCAGCGCACTGCCCCCGCGCGCTTACATATCCCATTGATCACGCCAGGGACGCAAGGCCAGGGGATACAGACGCAAGGCGGTCATCATCAGAGGAAGCCGTGGGCTCATCGGGATCAGGTAAGACCTTTACAAAGCCACCCCGAGTGTGGCATGGGGTTACTATTTTTGGTACTGAAAACTAACTCCGAGCCACAGTCGGGAATACCGCCCGTTAAAAAGTTAAAGTTAAGGAAGTTAAAAAATCAGGCCCAATGTGTATATGTATGTGTTACTCCTTTTTCCCTTGTAAACCCAGTACAGGTTAGAAAAAGCTGATAAGATGTCACAGGTCAAGGTCCTGTTTGCCTATTCTTCCAGTTTAAGCCAACCTAAAATAAATCCAGTTTACACCAAATTTGAAGTCTTAGTGGAGAGATGATTTTTGTGTTTTGAGCATTTCATACTTCCCACTGATTTCCGTTGTACAGAAGTAAATGTTGTCTTTCGCTAAGTATTTCCACTATTCATACTTAAGCAAGGTTCAATACAACATTAAAAATGCATGAAAGCAAAAATACTTTTGTTAATAAAATTGTTCGCATTGCAATATTTTATTTAGACCTCTCTCAGTTAACTAAAGGTCCAGTGCTGAACCCGTATTTGCCTGTGTTGCCCTTTTACTGACTAAACTGATGACATTCACTAGGAAAGTATTTGGTATTTGTATTTGCTTCTATTGACCATTCCAAGATTGAATATAAGCACGAAAAAAAAAGAATCATGCTAATGGCAACTGTGGAGGTGATAGATTATTGTAATGATCCTTACAATGACCCTGCAGTATGATAACATGGTAATATATTTTACCAGGATTAGAGTCATTTGGTTGCTTTCAACCAGTATGTATCTTAGGTTTTTGTTTGAAGTGTAAATATACCTTGGTTCATTAGGAAAGTACATATTACATTAAAGATGTGATAGCCTAGCTAAGGATGTTAATATTTAATTTGAGTTTGCACAGTCTGTTATGCTTGTTTAAGTGTGCTTTTCGGACTGCTGAGCATTGCTATTTCCTACCTGCATATACACAAGCCAAACTATCGATCTTCAAAATGCTGAACATGAGCAATCTAGGGAGCTAGTTATATATTGTCCTGGGCAGAACAAGTGCAACCTCCCTACCTTTTCCTTTGGCTCGGTGGCTTCCTGTGTCCTTTATTAATTTGGCACTCTTATTTTGTACTTTTGTGATCTTTGCCATTAGTAGAGCAAACTCAAGTGTCAAAGGGAGTTTTACATTCCTTCAGAATTAATTCCATTAAAACCCACTTACATTTACAACTCTTGTCTCTCGTTTTAAAGCCCTAATAAGTCACACCGTAAGAAAGGTGAAAGTGGCAGAATCCCAGATAGTGCTTAATTTGAGTTCAGCAATAAAAGAAATCTTGGAGCATTAGGAGTCACTAGGTTTTAGATGCTGTAATATTTAATATGGGGCTGTATTTTTAGAAGTGAACAAATATATAAAGTTTTGGAACTAAGCCCATGCATTCATGGTGACATACAGTCAAACATGATTTCAAATGTCAAACACTTTAACATCAAGCAAAAAACAAATGGCAACCAAAAAATGATACTTAAAAAACTAATGGGAATTGTATAAATAGGGTTAAATATTATAATAACACGTACAAACTAGTGACTTCAATATTTAGTGAAGAAAAAGGGAAGATAACAGTGGGTTCAATATGGGTTTTTAAAAATCTGTCTTTATGAATTGATTGCACAAATCAGACAGAAGTGTATCAGGCATCCTGAAAAATGAATGGGTCAAAGTATAGCTGCAACTAAGTATAAGTGAAGGCTGTGTAGTTTATGTTACATGCGGACTTCTGTTTCCATCAATAGAAGGCCGATATTTCCACATCTAGTAGTAGGTATTCACATCAACTCAATTTGTTCTTGTAATGTTGAAGATGTTTTGCAGCTTTCCAACTTGAAAGATTGCAGATGCCCAGTACAAGCCGTAAGCCCTTTTCCTGCTTGCACTGGGCATCTGCAAATATATTTACCACCATTCTCCACTTCCAGCTCCGCAGAGGAGGATAGAAATATTTGCCAACCTCTTGTCCTTTAATGCCCCAACGCATGCTCTGGAACAGAATAAAACTGATTTGGGGCACCCAGTAAACATTTCAGTTTTCTGCCCCGAAATATAGGGCACCATTGATTTTTATTGATGTTCATCAGGTTTGTATTGTCCTCATATTTCTTTTACTTTTTCTGTAATATTCTTCAACTTATTGCCAAATTATAATAAATCCCTGTATTACAGCGTTAAACCCCTCTATATTTACACATGTGTATATATAAGGAACTAATTTAGCAGTGCTTCAATTTCTTAGATTAGAGGGATAAGAAATAAATAAAAAAAAAAAAAAGGTTCACCCAGTAAAAATATTACCTTAGCTTGTGTGTCTTTTCCTTAAAAAAAAATAGAATTTTTATAAGCTCCACCATACTACACAATTTTATATGCAAGCTGGTTAACAACATTTTACCACAATAACATGCACCATGTGTCATTATAGAAATGTGCTATATGGAATGTACAATTTACTTACGTATCCCATTCTATAGACATGTGGACTGTGAAGACAAGCAGGCTGGCTAATCAATAACTAATTACAGGCCTGTGGTGCCTCCACAAATCCACCTTATATATGAAACATGTTAACATTCATACACTGAGCCAAGAGGTATTTGTGAATATAATGAGGAAAGGATTCGTTTTAAGAAGAAAGAGTCTTTACCATCCCTTTTTCATTAACTGGCTGGTGACATTAATACTAATTGTATTGTTGACACTGGGCACATTCTAATTGTTGCTGATGATTCACCTGATAGCGTGCCATTCTGTTATTGTCTCAGATTGCTGCAGATGGACTAGTAATTGTACAGCTACTCAGTGTGATCTATAGTCAAAGCATAAGGAGGTGGATGCATCAAGTTAGTTTTTGATGTTAAATTGACAATGACAGGCATTTTGAACAGTGTCAATGCCTAAAGCTATTCGGCTTGCATCACTGAGCTCCCTGAGAACTTCTCACATGAAGTTTCAAGCAGTGTCTTAAAAAAGATTAGATGCTTGCTTTGCCTTATCATCATAATAAAATATCTTGTAGCCTAAAATGATTTCCCTGAAATAATCTTAGACAATATACATTTTTGAAATGCTGAAAACTATTTGCAAGCAATACATACCTTTATTTCCCATTACTAATTTGTGTATATTTAATAAAGTTTACCAAACAGGTTTACCATAAAACCAAATATATATAATATAACATAACAATTTATTTTAAACGAGATAGACACTAATAAAGCTATTTTATAAAAAGATATATGAATATATATATATATATATATATATATTCCTTTATCTTTGTATAAAATAGCTTTATCAGTGTCCATCTCATTTAAAATAAATTATTTGATAAAAGACAAAAAATAGATATCCCTTACAATATTGGTTAATCGATAATATACAAATATATTTTTGCCAGTCAATATTTCAGACAATGGGATCAGCAAGTGGTATTTACAATTGCGTTTTGCAGTGGTGCTTCTTTAGGGGATAAATGAATGATCACAAAAGGATATCAATTGCACCTCAGATTCTACATGTAACATTAGACTAGGTAAACACGTGCAATAAATACGGTTTGAAAACGAATGATCATGTGAGTAATTCTGTACATGCTGTAATGATACAATCGTTCAAATATAACCCACCAATAATGTACACACTAGATTGGATAGTTTGAATGATTGTTTGAACGATCTTTCAAACAATGCAGGAAGTGACATGTACAGGAGAAAGTGTATCACAGAACGATCCACGATCACTGAATGACCACACACAATAGATTACGAATGATCGTCGCCCAATCAGATCCCCCGGGATGGTCATTCATTTTCAGAGAGGATCCTCGTTCGTTGGCATCGTTGACCAGTCGTTTTGCACTTTTTTTGTTAACAATTATCGAACAATCTGTGTGTACGCAGCCTTATACCTGCTGGTTCTGTATATTCCACTACTACACAGTACCACCATAAACATGTTAAAACCGTGGTTTATTAAGAATCATTAGGAACAAACACAGTGAATGGGGTGGACAAGTAGCTAGCAAGGTGCCAATAACCACCTATCTGAATAACATGTTACCATAAGTGTTATTCAGCATAGGAATATTTAAAAAAAATGAGTACCTATTACCTTTAAACACAAGTCCATATCTTGTTTAGCAGTCATAGCAAGGGATCAGATCATAGCAAAAGAATGAGAGTATAACAGAGGCTCAGTCAGTGGATTTCTGTAATTTGTAATAAGATCAGTTTTTAATTAGAAGTTTAATTTCTATTGTCATACTCAATATAAAATACAACAAGAATTAATTGCTAAATATGTAATTAAATATAACCTTCAGTCTCATAACGGGAGTAGTATGTTGGCGCTATTTAAATACAAGTTATTAATAATAATTATGAATGAGAATATTCTAAAGTCCAATATATCTTTCTTCTGATCCTTCCCTCCAGTTCTCTACCTTCTTTTTTTCATTTTTTATGAAGCTGACAAAGATAATTAAAGATTCTTTAGGGCATCGACTAAATTCAGCACTCCGTATAGCAGTGTATTGATGGACAGCTAAGTATTTTCAAGTTTGCTTTAATGCAGAAGCCGAGGAAATTAGATTCAAGGTGACTGTTGCTCCCTGTACAGACTAGACATTTTCCACTTGATTTGCACCAGTTTGTTTAGTTAAGGAACTCATCCATTGGCAGCACGGCCACATATACTATATTTAAACAATGATGAGTATGTATTAGTGCTAATTAAGATACGGCCCATTTACCTAATAACACATCAAACAGCAGAATCATTTGTAACCTCCACAGGATGACTCATGAAAAATGAGTGAATCATTTAGAGTGAACTAGCTACATAATTGTATCCTTGATATACTCTGTTTAAAAGTTAATATAATATTTTTGGATCATCAATAGCTTTGGCTACATTAAAAAATTATGTGTACAGGTAATCAGGAGGTTTCACAATACAGAAAGGCAGATTTGTGCACAAAACACTTTGATATAAATATCACAAGTAGATCTGAAAATATTTTAATGTTATTATTGTTATATAATGTGGTATTTCAGTACATACAAACACAATACAATTCAAATTTTTGGATTATTGTAAAAGATGAGACTGCATTGAGTATATAGGTAATAATTATGTAATGGTAAAGTATGTTAAAGTAATCTTAAGATTTTGTTCACCTATTAAACAATGAAAAGCTGGGACAGTCAAAATTGTCAATTTAAATACTTCTACAGGTCATCACTTTTGATTAAGCCCTAAGTAATGGCCCTATGGCCCTAGTATTATTCTCCCCATTCTAGCATGTGCAGGAATGAGGAATATGTGTTGCACAATCAACATTTACATGTGCATATGCATATGTGTGCACAATGCGAACGTCATGCTTCTATATTCATTTTTTCTTTATATTTTTGCTAAACTTTATTGCTATCACCAAGGAACAGAGGAGTAGTGTGGACAGCACATACTGCCACTAATACAGATGTGATCAGTGGCTTTACAGCTGCTAGATCATATCTATATTAAAGCCAGAAGGAGGTAGCCAATTCAGAACTACCGTATTTTTTGCCATATAAGACGCACTTTTTCTTCCCCAAAACTGTTCTCTCCTTAAGTGGGTCAGTGTCAAAAAGTAATAGTTCTGCCAGCTGCTGCAGCCCCCCCCCCCCCCCCCCCCCCTTCCCATCCTTGTTACTTTCTACTAATCTACAATATTAGTCTCATCATTCTGGAAGACTAAGAAAATTCTTTCTCACACCTGCAGCAAACATCACAATCTAGGTAAAAGCATATTGCTGAAGTTTGGGGGCTTTTTTTTCATGTTTATGGAAAATTTTGGGATAGTACTGATCTTTAGTAAAGCATGACAATAATTTATTCATGACTTAGACTTGTAAAGTGACTAAAAGGCTTACTTTAATGACTTAAGAGTAGTGTGGAGAATTTGCCAAATTCTATTTCTTAAAAACCTAAATGTAAATCCAAATTAAAACCAATAGACCCAGGGATTTTCTAAAAGAGATGTTCACTGTTCAATTTATCTTTTTTTGCAGTCATGTGATTTAAAAAATCCCCAGTTTCTCTTTCTTATGTTCTATGTCTGGGCATTGGGAGGGGACAAACATAGGATCTGACATAAATGCAGAGAGGAGGGAAAGTACTATAGTGGAACGTAATGAATTAGAATAGCGGGGAGCTGTTCACAAACATCCAGGAATAATGCATACCATGAAAAGGAAGAGGAAGCCACTGAGACATTGTCAATTTAAATGACAGTGAGTGTGGAGTGTTGCTGGCTCAACGTGCCAGACTGGGAACTGACTAGAAGGATAAATGTGACTTCTTGATAACTATGAACAGGGTTACTTTTGTTTTTGGCTGTCATTTTACATGAATTAAAATGCTTCACAATATAGACCTATGCCTTATCAATAAAATGCCTAGATTCTTGTTTCTTGGATTATTCGGATTAAAGACCCATTCCTTAAACATTAAAACAAGAATATAAAAAGTGTCTAATTTGCAATATTACAGATTAAATCATTGTTATATTAAGAAAAAGCTTTTGGAATGAGTTACCCTATACACTTTCTAGTATTATTGTTCAGTAACTATTGTTCCATTTATTATTTATGATCTTAACCCTATTTCCTTAACCTCAACCATTTGGCTTTTGCTGCCATATCTGTATGTGATGTAGGATGTTTAGGTGAGTTTGTCAGTGTTTCTTTTTGTTGTTTTGTTTGTTTTTTGTGTTGTGTTCTTAATGCTTTGTTTCGAAGTTTAATAAACACAGTCACAATAGTTCATTCACATTATTTGTAATCTGATATAATCACAACCTAAATAAAGCTTTAATAAAGGCAATTTGTACTGGTAGTAGTAAAAAGCTGCCTAGTGCCTAAAATGACCATCTATGCTACAGTTACAAAGAGCACAACCCTATACACCCTTATGATGTATGGTTCAGATCCCAGAGGAGCTGTTTAAGAGAAAAAAGGATCAAATCTCAAACAGAAGTGTTTAATAACATGCCATAAACCAATAAACTGGCCACCATAGACTGATAATACTTAGCTAGTGTTTGACACTTTGCACATGTGGGATTCCTCTACTATTGACATAGTCACTTAAAAGATCGATTTACTAAGGAATGTTCACTTAGCTCATTGGATGTCCACTTAGTTCAGTGAAAAAAACTGAATTTTTGTTCACTTTTAATATCCAACTCCAAAGAAAACTGTAAAAACAAACAATGAATAAAATGAACACAGTTTCACCTTATTCAATGTCCCTGGTGAACATTTACTTTAAAAAGAAAGTACAAACTTAAATAGTCTGTACACCTTTAGTAAATCAATCCTACAAAGCGACCTTGAGATTAACAAAACTATTCTACTTATATAGTATACCTTATACAAGTTTTCTTTGATTCTTATACATTTTTTTTATCTGGAGTAATTCCCAATTAAAACATTATATTGAATAAAATAAAATCTTAGTCCAATGGATAATTATCAAGAGAGTAATTATTAGATGTGCAATCTTTCAAGATCAGAATTGTCTAAACTGACATATTGGCTAGATGTAAGAAAAAAAAATGGGCACAAACCCTTTTGCTGTAAAATGCAATCCTCAAAATGACGGGAAAACCTTAACTGTAAATTTAGGATCAAATAATAATTAGAAAATCTATATTTAATCACAACAGTCCCAAATACAGAACACGGTTACATAAATGACACCATTTACAGATCAGGAATACATTTGTATACCCCAAGCCTTCTACCTGAACTTTCCTTCTATCAATGTGTTCTTTGTCCACACATTTGACTGCAGCATACTTGATTGGCTACCAGTTCTGCACCTCCCTCTCCCAATCTGAGCTCTTCTGTACAAGGAATTGCAAGAAGCTGATAAAATTCTGGTACTTCCACTAGTTAAATTTTACAAAATACATGTAATGATTTATTATTAAACACAGAGCTGCATTCATTTATGTGTTTTTTTATTTTCTGGAGGTTAGTTGTAGTCTTTTAAAAAACTATGTACTGTAAACAGACCTGAAGTACTGTGACAATGTCTAAAATATGCCGCTTGATAATAAATAACTCACCTGCTTTTAAAAAATGATGTGGCAGCGTTTAAATATTAGCTACGTTTAGAAAGAATTGGCTTAGAAGACAATAGCATTTTATATCCACTTCCTAGAACAGCCATTACCTTCAATGTACAAACAAGTGCGGTACAATATGTTACAGGAGTGATAAATTTCACTCATGCACTCAGTGGAAAGCATTGAATGATTTTCTGTCTCAAGCAATTCTCACTAGCCCTGTTTGGCCAAACTTCACAAACTTGTTTCTGCACCAAAATGTTTTCTTCCCCCTTCTAGGCAATCGCCCACCTTCCATCTAAGATGAAATTGCCGGCTGCACGTGCCTTGCTCAGCATGCTTCCGACATGTCCAGATTGGAATTATTAACTAGCTGTAGCGTTTCAATGCATCATCATCCTGCTGTTTTATAAACTATCACTTCAGGCCACAAGCTGTCATGTCCCTGTTTAAAATGTCATGTCACAATCCCCTTAAATCTTCTGTTTAATCAATTTTCAGCCTTGTAATTATTTGTAACTAACATGCACTGCTAGGACAAATCAATTAGTAGAGGAGATACATGTCCCTTTTGTCAATTAGACCTTTTTAATAGATACATGAAAACATGACTATGAAAAAAAACATTGTAAAAAATGGAGGCATATGTATTGCTTTGTCCTGTGAATGTGTAACAGGGTGGCATAAACACATAGGTCACTGATGTCTAATTAGAATTTGTAATTATGATACACATTTTAGTATACCAGCAAGGTTGTGTATTTTATTTAAACAGTCACATTGGACATGGGATAAATTACTTTGTATTCATGGTCTTTTCTTTGCTGAAGAATATAGTTCTACCAAAAGACCTTAAAAATTGGGAAAAAGGTAAAACTGTTACATTTCTCTTTCTTTTTCAGTGATGTCCCTGACTTTAAAATACGCAAATGAAAGTCATGCACCAGGCAATGTTCAAAGTGATTCAACAGATATGCGTATTACTTATGTTATTGTAAAAGCATAGTGCAAGACACTGTTTAGAATATATGAACTTTTAAAAATTTTCTTCTCTTTGGGGAATATATTCCTAGGAAATTAAATACCCAGATTTAAAGCAAGACATATTATTATTATTAATAATAAACAGAATTTATATAGTGCCAACATATTACGCAGCACTGTACAATAAATAGTGGCTGCAAATGAAACAGATACAGACAGTGACACAGGAGGAGAAGACCCTGCCCAGAAGAGCTTACAATCTAGGAGGAACATATTAAGGCTTAAGGAAAATTTTCATCATTTTTGAGCGAGCTGACAAAAAAAAACAATTTAAAACTGCTCCCAGGTTGCCAATTATTAATAAGTATTGAGTATAAAAAATAAACTAAATGGCATTTTAATTCTGCTGTCATGTGACATACCAGCCCTGAGTCTTCTCTAATTCTTTGTACAGGAGGTGGTGTCAAAAATGGCTGTCTGCATGACATGTACAATTCATATTGGTTGTCCAATGAAGGGGTCCATTAAGGATCTGTGGAGACACATGTGCATTGTTGAATTAAAGGTGCATTAAAGGTGTATTGTTGAATGAAAGGTGCCCTACACCTAGAAACAGAACTGGTGAGGAACAAATACAGGAGAACTAATTATTATAAGTATTTATAACTAATATAACTAATAACTTATAATATAATAATATAACTAATAAGTACTTATAACTAATATAAGTATTTAACTAATACATAATCAGGTCTCTTTCGAAGACAGGCGATGCCCCATCTGCAATAATCTGTTGTACCTGCTTTACTGCTCTTGTTTTTTGGCAAAAACAATGAGCTTTCCATGTGCAACGTCAACTTTGACTTCCAGGATACCCAGCATTCCCAACACATGCCAAAAATAAATGAACTCCTCAACATCTGCACAGGAGTTATGTCATCCTGGCCCAACCAATTCAAGAAGATGGCAGTGCCCTGTGGGGGAACAAGAACAGGTGAGTAATATAGGTTTAATTCTTCTTTAAGTGAGTGAAACATTGTTTAAAAAATATTAACTATTTAGGTTTTACCTGGAAATGGGGTTTAAAAAAGTTCACCATGCCTTCATTCACCAAGCTATCTACTATAAGTTAAACAATAACTACAAGTAAACAATTTGAGAATATAGTAATCATTCTGTTATTTTTTTTAGAGATTTTTGAATGATTCCCAATCCTTATATTTCAATCTAGTGCCAGCACCTCATTGTGTATATATGGTATGTATGTGTCAGGTTTAATGTATGGGATTATATGGGGCAAAACCCGGATAAGGAAGAAACTGAATCCAAAGTGTGAGATGTGGTTTGAAATAAGAAACAAGGCAAAATAATAAAAAAGGATGCTGTCAAATAACTTCTTGCTCTTTTTAAATGGCACTCTGACAGAAGATTAATTCAAGTCAGCTGCTGAAAATAATTATTGTATTATGGGAACAGTAATCATTATTTAGAACATGATTAAATATGTCTGAATCTATTGACTCTGCCTATGATTTATGTATTTGTTTAGTCAATAGTCTAATGTAAATGATGTAATTAATTATAGATGGTGGTGTCAGGTCATTGGTGAAAACAATCTGATGAGAACAAGGACTCTGTTTTTAATGACAGATGCAGCTGGGGGGGCAGGGAGAGAGTTAAGGGAATTCCAAGGGAGGATTTTCATGTATGAATGGTGCCTACGATCTCAATTTGCATGTTGTCTCTCTCTTGTTCGCCACTCGTTTGGAAATTGAAATAACTTGTTAAGCAAAGGGGAAGGGAGCACATGATTGCAAAAGGGACGTCTGGGATCAGTGGCAGCAAGGAGCTAAAGAGCCAGCTGCTCCCAAACACAAGGGAGCATGCTGCTATCATTTACCGCTTCATAAAATTAAATGTTTTCTAAATTAAATCAGTAGGCAGCAGGCAGGAGGACTACTATTCCTAATAACAAATTTTCAATCAATATTAAAGCTCAATCATGCTGTAGATGTGCTCTCTGGGAACAGAGGAAACAGGTTAGCTCAAGACCACATATATGCAATATTTACCATGCAATGTTAGAGATAGATAGATAGATAGATAGATAGATAGATAGATAGATAGATAGATGGATAGATATGGCACATTTATTTATGCATGGTAGAGTCTCCATTACTGCAAGTCTATTCCCTGTAGATTTTTCTCTTAACTGATAATTCGGTCAGCCACATTCCTCTGAGGGAGGTCAGAGGTTGCAGCAGGCCCTGTCAAGCCTCAGAGAAACCATTTCCATTTTAATGCTGCAGCTATAATCTATCAAAGATGTGATGTACAAGATACAATGAATTTAAGTGGTCTTCATATATCACTGAGCTTTCATGCCTTCACCTGGGTAATAGTCTGAATTACTCTCCTTACCTCACAGTCTGTCACCTCCAGTAAAATAACTGCCATTCTGGTGTTAAAGACAGGATTGTCCAAATGGGGGCCATGTTAGTGGAAGATATTAAATATCATAAACCCGGCCGTTTTAGTGCTTAGCCTGCCACAGGCAACCATTTAAAGAAATAGGGTAAATAGTTTTATTGACTGATCCGGCTCATGTTTTTATTTATGAATGCTGGAATAAATGAAAGGAAAGAAGAACATTTTTATATAAACAGTAGCTCTGGGACGGTCTGCTACCTATACTGATTTATTTAAGATGCTCTGTTGACACTGTTCAGGGCTGTGCAAATGGACATTGACTTTATATGCCACAGATGCAATTTATGCTCACATCAAAAAAACGTTGAGTGACAAATGAATAAAATAAATCAAACATGTCCAGGTTTTTTGTTTTTTTTTGAGCTTGTAAGAATTCTTTTTTGTAACAAAAAATCTTTTCAGTTATTAAAATTATAAATTGTTATTATAATTTTTTTTACAAAGTTAGTTAGAAAAATTAATTGCAATTGTTAAAATAATAAAATGTCATGACTGAATGATAACAAACTATGCTTTCATTGATCATAATGAGGTAGGAACAAAAATGATGGCAGGAATCACATTATAGTAGCACCAAGTTTTGTTCATTGTTACAGTTGTGTTCCAATTATATGCTATTGCCCAATCTTTTTATTTTTATGTATTTATGCTGTGACATGATGTATATCAAAATGTACTCATTCCTAATGGATTTTAATTGTATGCTGTTTGTCTCATATATAAATTAAAGTTTAAAATAAATAAATAAACTGCAGGTTTCAAGTATTTTATTATTTTTTATTAAGTTTTTCATTTTTAAAAAATATTTGTGAACCTGATTTGAGATATTTACCTGGTCTTCTTTTTTGTGAAAATATTCAAACCATGGTATTCCACTTTTGTACAATTATTCTTTAAATTGCCCATCCACCCCCGACCCCCTTTAAGTCCTACTCGTAGTTTACATATTCCTAAAAGATCCAAACTGAATGGGTCTCAGGAAAACAGTACAACTTTCCCTGGGAACATTCCTGGTCCTTACCAAAATTTTCTGTGCATGTGTGGGTATAGAGATCATTTTTAATGTGAGCCAGTGATAGAGAGGTTCGGTATAATATGCCACCCAGCTCTGATCCTCCAGGATTGTAGTTAGGTAAGTATAAGGTCTTGGAAAGGGGGTAAGGGATCATTTAAAGTATAATAAATTAAGGGATAACTATGTAAAAGTAAAGATATCCTTTAATGTGTACATGCTGACCCTCCTGCAGCAGTAAATCAGTTCACTCATGTGGGATAAAGAGGATAAGATTATGTAGATAAGAACTTTGGACTTATCTATGACCTTTTCTAAGCTGCATATTTGTTTCAGGTCTTTGACACAAAGACAAAGTCAATGGGTAAGCATTACAGCAAACAGCTAGCATTTTCAGAAATAGGTCAGCAATGGCAGGTTTTACATGTTTATCCTATTGTTTGCTTCATAGTTATAAAATATCCAACCATATTGGGAGCAGTTGGGAAACATGTTGTGCTTATGTTGGCATTGGTAGTTGCATTCACATTTCTGTGGTTTGCAGCATGTTTCTTGAATAATATATGTAGCTTCTGGTCTGCATGACTTGAATGGTGACACGTTCCAACTGCAGTGAGCTGTGGATGAACATGGTGGAGGTTATTGCTAGAGGACTGGGGATGGCATTCTAACCTGTACAACATAGCTATAAAATAAGGGCATCCTATGTACTTCTAAAATGCAAACAAAAAAAATCTTTGTACGTCATTTATTTTTCTTTTACAAACAATTCAAATTGGACCATAATGAGCAACAATGTTACCAGGTCTTGTTGGCAGGTCAGGTAGGCAGCTGTTGCGTGTAGGATCGGTAACCTATGTGAGTGAAAATTGGAAGGTCTATTGCAATCAGATTTAAGCTGCTTTTTTATACCCCTAAGTTTAGATCTTAATGTTTGTGGATGTATACTAAGGCAGAGGATTGAACACCAGGAAATAAATTAAATGTAATGGTTACTGTATCTGTGAAATGGAAATTGTGTGGGAGACACCAACAGCCCACTTAACAGCCATCAAAAATTTAAAAAATATAAATAAAGAAAGAAGCTTCACTGATGAAAGTATTCTCTCCAGACTTAGGGAGCTTTAGAAAAAAAGGCACTAAAGATCACTTTGCAAGCCAATACTGAATTATTTCTGTGTTCTTTTAGCTGTGATGGGTAGAAAAAGGGACACAAATTAATTATTTTCATATAGGTCATAAAGTTATATGCTTTTGGAAAATGTTGTTTTTAATAAATAACATGGATTTGTTAAGTGACCATTAAACACTATGATTTTGTCTATCACCTTATCTTCTTCTTTCTTGCACATAATACAAATGGTGCAAATGTCTGAAAGGAAATACCTTGTTGGAAAACCCATGATGCTCAGAGAATCCTTTGCCATATATTAAAAGTATATATATATTGTATTGCTTAAATAGGAAGGTATTTACACACAAGAGAAGACAATTAAAGGTGTATTAGATTGATGATTTTATTGAATCAAAGCGTCCACTATGTATATTTAATATGAGCTGTGTTTAAATTGCTTAGTAATGTCATTTTTAAATGTTTTCATATGTATATATATATATATATATATATATATATATATATAATTTGCATGGAGATGAGATGTTTTTTGAGAAATGAAAAAAAAAATGTTGCCTGTCAACCATGTTTAGAACCAAAGACATGATTTATGGGGGCTCTGTGATATACTGAAAAATTGTATTCAGAACTTTGGCAGAACTTTGACTTGTAAAAGTTTAGGAATAACAGGTTTGGTTTAATCAAATTACTATAATTTTAAAGCTTTAGAAAACCTGAACTGGCTATATAGTCTTAGTTTATCTAAATGCATAAGAGTGTTTTAAATTTGTGCCAGTTAACTAAGCAAAGGCACTTAGAAAGTAATGGGTAATTACACTTTTTTTTGTTGTATCTGTTAATAAATTTCGTTTAAACCATAATGGCTTAAGATGTTGGTAATGTTTGTGTTAGATTATATTCTCTATATAAATGAATAGGACATTTTTTAAAAATGCAGGTAAATATAACAAGTAAATAAATGCCTCCTTAGTTTTTTTTTCCTATGGTGTGCCCAGGTGTGTTTGTATGTTTGTATGTATCTCATGTATTCATTCTAATATTGTGGGGGAATGTAGTGCATGCTGCACTTTGTTTTTCATAGTCAAATGTATTTAAATACATTGAAACTGGTAAACTAGGGAAATATCTTGCTATCTTGCACAGGACATGGGTGATCACTGTTGATCCCTATGGACTGATGAAACTAGGAATTATAGTCATTAGAAGTGACAGCTTTGTGGGAAAGTAACCTTCTTGGTGGGAAGTGCAAATAATGAATGCTAATACTTATATATCTGTTATCTTTTGTCATACCGCTTCCCTGATCTGTTTACATTCTTATCTATAGGATTGTCCCTCATTCTTTCACTGATAGTCTCCCTCTCATTCTCTCTCTTTTTTAATGTTTTAAAATAACTGATTCATATATGCTAAAATACCTGTTGATACTGCTAGAAATCTTTTAAGTTTATAACTAACTTTGGTATTTGTTTATTCAGGATCATCCACCATTGTTCCCAGATCTTTTTGGGCATAAGAAGACACCTTCACTCATACTGTAGAGAATATAATACGGGGGGGAGCTGTGTAGTCTTGCCAAAGATTGTTAATACTGTTTGCCTTACTGGGCTTTGGCATCCTAGAACAAAAAGTGTGTTACTGGCATGATCATCTGGGAAAATGAAATGGGGGGGCTAAAACACAAAGAAAGAAAACTAATGCAGAGAAAAAAAATTAATGCAGCCACCAGATCCAAAGAAAAGTAATTAAAAAAATTGCATGTTCCTGTGTTTAAATGCCTCTTAGAGATAGTTATCTGCATGCATGACATTTAGAACCATCTCTTGGCGATATACAATTTTTTGAAAAAGTGTTATTATATGCATGACTGAAAACAACCGTGTTCTAAGTCAAAACCTTTTTTGGATTTGGATATAAGACAAAAATGGTTGAAACCTATGACAAGTTTTTTTCTATCTGTGCCTTATTGTAAAAAGTTCTCTTCACTGTGTTAAGGGGACAACAGTGATTCATCAATCTCCAAAACCACCACCAAAAGCACCCCCACCATTGAATGCCTGCCCTGTTCATCAAATACAAAGGAACAATCAGAAAGAAAACATCTTCTGCTAGGGTTTTCTATTCTATTTAGAAAAGCTGTAAAAGTTTGTGTATATGGTAAAGATTTCACATATATAGTAAAATCAATATAAAACATCAATTTAAACATTCATAAGCCTAAAGATAACATATGTTTTGGGAGATTTACAGGGGTAGAAGTTAAGGACCTTTGAAAAAAGGAAAGATGCCTAAACCAAGAAAACAGAATCTGTATAGGTGTATATGATATGAAACCCCAGGAATCTAGCATTTTAAAGAAAGGTCATCAGTGGCAGTCTCTTTGCTTCAATACTTGTCAATTAAATCAAAATAAAACATATCTGGGATATAGCACATATGAGTCTAATGCAGTCCATAGGTACTCTTGGTCATCACATAGCCTTTTGGCAATTGCCAGCCAAACCAGACTCCCTATCCATATCAAGGCAATATGAAGGAGGTGGATCAACTACTAAATAAATACTTTTTATTATATTGATCTATCTTTCACTCTACTTTACTTTGATGCTTTTTATGATTTCTTTTGAACCTGTAAGTTATATATATATATATATATATGCGATATACCTGGATACTTGTTCTTTGTAAAAATAACTCTATATAAAGCTGACAAGGACATTTTCTGACATTCTAGTTTCCATTTTGTCTGTTCAGCTAGCAGCCTTAGAAAATAAAATGATAAATTGATTTGGTACGAGGGACAAATAAATACATTTATTTTTCATAGGCATTCCAAACAAAAAATGTGCATTTCTGAATGCTAGAGAAATTGAAGCAGCCACAGGACCATAGCTTTAAACAAACTTTATTTGGGCGCTTGACTGACTGGCAATTGTGTGCAATCATTTTAGCTGTCACAGAGCCCAGAGAAATGTGTGCGAGCTCTACCATGAAATGTTTATATTTCATAAACAAAATGATGTGCTTAACAGTCAGAGCAATGGGAGGATTTCGGTTAATGCATTTTCCAATGTATGTGTCAGATTATTAATGCGCTCCAGTAGCTGTTAATTTCAGTTTGCTGGAATGATTTATGGGGAGGTAAAGGAGAGAGACATAATCTAATTGAGATCAGAATCACTGTTCTAGCAAAAGAGCACAACATGGGGCCCAGCCACAGATGAAAGATTAATTCCTAATAGGCAAATCATCTCTTAAATTATTATAAACATTGCAGCTGACGACTCATCTGCCGTGCCAATACAATAAAAAAAATTGCAACAAAATGTAAAGATTTAAAAGAAAATCATGCTGACTTACGCCACAGCTAAGATGAAGAGGCTGGGTGACTAGACAGTGCATCCTGATCAGGTCCAGGGGAAGCACTTTGAAGCATTATCTAGTTCTATGAACAACAATTGAAAGATCAGGGCAAGATCAATCACAATAGAAATAAAAGACGAGCGGTGTCTGGCAGATATGCATCAGACCTCAAAGTGTGTCACCATCTCACTAGCTGCCCGGATTCTGCTTCCCCCTGATAATTACTATTCCCCATTCCTTGCCTGTCTGTAGCACACTCTCTTATTTCTTCTTTATTTGGGAAGTGTTTAACTTCTGTCTAATGTAGACATCTTGGAAGGCTTTAAAGCTGTTACTTTCAATTTTACAGTTGACATGCAGCAAGATTGTCTACATGATGGTCTTGATATCTTTAAATAGGCCTTGAGAACAGGCTGACACCAGGGACTATGCTCAATTTCATTGTTTAGAGTGGGATTTCTTCCTTGTGGGATCATGTTAGTATTTAGATGTCTGTAAAGCTCATGCAAAGTACTAGTTGAAGAATTCCAGTTCTTGAGAGCATAGAAGCCTATTTAAATGCCTTCTTAGACCAATCCATTTCCCCATGGTTGGGTATAGCCCATAACCACACAAAAAAAAACCTGTGTGAGCTTTTAAGTATTTCAACCCCAGTTAAAATACAGCCCTGCGTAATAGGTTGGCGCTATATAAATCCTGTTTTTTTATTATTATTATTATTATTATTATTATTAAAATTAATAATATTGTCAGCTACATAAGTTAACCCTTATAGCAAAACTTCATACAGCTAAATATATCTCTGAACTACAAATAAAGTCAAACTAGATTGCTCACCCACTGCTCCACTTGGCTGCAGAGTAAAAAAAAAAACAGTACTGCCAGGTATGGGCAGCATGCAAATTACTCACCTTCCTCCCATGTGACAGTACTGCTAGTTTGTGATTAGCCACCTAGGCCATCAGTATTGCCTCAAGGGTATTGAAAGAGTCCTTGACCCATGTGCAAGCCTATAGATTTACCTTGGAGCCTATATAGGGTTTCCTCTATTTAATCCCAGCTGACTAATGGAGTAGTGTAAGAAGGATAAGTATGGGGTTGTGAAACTGTTTCTTTATCCCGTTTGGGCAACCAAGAGACTCATATTAGTATATAGTATCATCAACCTTTATTTAGGTTTTACAAATGTGTTTTTTTATATTTTACATTTAACTTAGTTTTGCTTTTTTATTATATGATAGTAGCCAGGTTTATTTTAGGTATTATGCATTAGCTGTTATACGTTTTATCACTAATATACTCATATATATACTCAGTATTGTATTCAAGAATAATACTTTGTCAATGCATTTTGTAGTGAAAGCTTTGCATGTTAACACATTTTTGTATTGTTGACAATTTGCATATCAGCCATTTAGCAAGAAAGAGAGGCTTGTTGTCGTATCATATTGGGCGCAGGGCCTGCATGACAGGGTGTGAGGCCCTAGCACAGGGTAGGAAATCGTTAAGTGGTCCGAGTAGTGTAGAGAAGGGCAGTGTTAGCTGGAGAGTTGAGGAGGAGTTGATTAGGGAAAAGGGGGGTTTAATAGGTTCAAGTCAGAAGTGGGAGGCCCTCTTTTAGGAAGAAAGCGTTTCCAGCCCACCCTCCCTGAATTTTTGTAAGAGGTTTGGTATGTTTGATGGGCGGCATTTGGGGTCTTGGAAGACAGGGATCCTGGGCATGGTAAAGTGGTGAATTGTGGCAAGAGGCATCCTCGTGGTAGGGTCCCCCTTTTGGATGGACTGGTGAGTATGGTTTCTGAGGCGGTGCTGAATGGCTAGGAGCCAAGGTGTTAATTTCAGATTTAAATTCTGGAGTAGTACGGATTATGTCCTGCAGCCTGCAGTTGTTGAGGTTTAAAACAGGGATGTTGCAATGGTATTTTAAGGGGGGTAAATTTGGTTTATGGTTAATTGTATTGTAAGGGGGGAGGGGGAGGAATTGAGAGTATTGTTTAATTTAGTTGTATGTAATTTATGTTTATTTGAGTTATGCTTGTTTAGGTAAATGGGATTAATGTGTTTTGTTATTTACTTGTTGGTTATTTATTGTATATTTAATATTTATATTATATGGTTATTTATTTATTTGTTTAAATAAATGGCTGCTTGCCAGCCAATTTAGGTGCAAGTTGGTGTCTGTGTATTCTTGGTTGGTTTTGGTTGGTAAGCAAGTTGGGAAGGGAGGGGTGGTTAGTTTTGGTTAATGGGGAAAGTTGGAAGGTTAATGGGGAAAGTTGGAAAGCTAACAGGTCTGAACTACCCTGGTCATGGTAACAGTTAAAAGAATAAGAACCAAGTAGACCAAGATCTCTGAACTGCATTGACCGGATGAGTGTCTCTGGCTCTCCTATATTTTATTATGTAACACTAGAGAACTAAGCAATAATATCCTATCAGCATTTCATCAGGTGTGAGCAGAACTATAAGGTGTTTTTGCTGCTGGTGTCCCAAAGAAATATACAAATTTAACACACATTGATTCTCTGAGAATTTTCAAGGATCTAAAGAACTTTCTAGTCTCCAATGCCGGCCTGGTCTCAGATGGGTGTTTATATATATTATTATATAGGATTTCTAAGAGACAATATAATTGAAATTTACATTTTAATGTAAAGGATTTACCCATTACTTAGGGCAACACAAAGAATATGAGAACAATCAACTTCCAAAAACTTGAACTTAGTTATTTGGCTTTAAAAAAAAAATGGAAATGAAGCACTTTGATGCAAAGGAAAGCTCTGCATATACAGAAGCTTACCTGACATAGCACTATTACCATTTCTACTTTATCTAGGGATAATAGAGTTAAAAATATGTACACAAAGTAATACAGGACATTTAAAGATGGCTCGATGGTTTCAAATTAGGATGCTCTGTTTTTTTTTTCAAAAGCCGGGTATCATCCATGCTTTATGGTAGGCAATAAAATCCTTACTTTCTTCATTGTTTTCTTGCATCAAATATATTTTATAATTAATTTGGCAAATAACATTGCATTGTGCATTTCTGCCCAGCAATGGATTTACAATGAAGTTGCATGGAGAATAAACTGCAGTGTTTTTTTGTTATGTCAACAGAATTTCCTGATGGCGATTCATTGTCCAGCGGCTGTAAATTTTTGTAAGCTACAGGGTGTCTGCGATGGTATAACTAAACTATTCATTGCTCATATTGATTTACAAGCAGTACTGTTAGGAACATACAATTAATAGTTGGCTTCATTGGCAGCCAGCTGTTATCACCATAATTTACAAGTCAAACAGTTTGTTTTAGGAGAAGAAAGAAAAAAGAATTATATTGGTTACTGTAGTTTTCAGTGACTTGAAAGGTCAAATTCATGTGCCATCAATCTCAACCAATATTCTAATGTTGCTGAAGTGAGAAGGATATAATTTAGCAGCATCATTTTCTATAGTTAATCAAACAATGGCTGATTTGTGATTTGAGTAATGTGTAAACTGAGGAAGTTATTCATAGTTTGCTTAAAATCCTAATAAGTGAACTTTTCTTAATTTAGAATTCAGAGACAATTTATTATAGACCAAAGAGACTGGGAACTAATATACAAAACGACATATCATTCTTGTATGCATGTCTCTATTACTACATAGGAAAAGCTTATGGATGACAAGCAAAGGAGAAACACTCAAAGTATTTGTCTGCAGCAACAAATAAAGTGTTCTTTGTGATACCAAAAGCTAAACTTTAATTTGTTGAAGTGAAGGTCTACACAAAACAATTTGGAACTTTCCCTTCACTTGCAGGTAGTAGCTTTAACCTCACTTAGTAGTTATAAGCTTTTAACCTGTATATTTCTGAAGATTTGTTGTTTTTTTCCATGGTCTGTCTATGTACCATGATATAGGAAACTTGTTCATATCCAAAATGTCATGTCAGTGTTACACAATGAACTATCCAGTAAACCCATAGATTTTGTTTTTTTAGTTTTCATTACATTTTAGAAAAAACTTTTTTTTCTATACAGTCCCAAAGTATAGCCTTGCACCCACCACTGATTGTTTGGGGTTGTGTTCAGAACAGGTTTTGTTGTTAATCCAAATAAATCATATAGGGGGTCAAGCCATTCCTAGTTCTATCCAAAACATACGCTTTGCCTAGAGGTACATTTTAAATAATCTCACACAATAATTTAAAAATGAATGTGACAGGTACAGAATGTCTTCTAGAATAATGTAATATAAAAAAAGTCTATCATCAACCATAAATTAACCCTTTAAAAACCCTGCTGCCAGATCACACTTCTTTTTATTGCTGTCCTCTTTATTTCATTTTTTCACAAAAGAAGAACTTGACAAGAACACTTCCACTGATAGGGAGGCCCTGTTGGGTCCCGCTCCCAGCTAGAATGACTACATTACTTAGGCTTTATATCTTACCATATACGTCTGCTACCATGAATCATGAACGCATTGACTTTTGACCTGCTACTAAGGCACAAAGTCGGTTTACTTTAGTTGGATAGTGATGAAAATAATGTTAAGGAGTTACAGTGAATAGATATAAATGAGGTAGTTCAGCCATTTTTTTAGGTAAAGGTTCACATGGACAGTGTACCAGCAACCTGTGATGCTAAAATTTGTTTCCCACTCTAACGGTACGGTATTTGATTTAATAAAAACTACTGTATGTAGTAGAACATCTTCTTTCGGTTATCATATAGTGGATCAACAAATAGGCAGATATACACAAAATTCTGCAAGACTTTATTGGTCACTCTAAAATCTGTGATATTTGACTTCAATTTTAAATAAACTCTTAGACACTGGCCAATGTGTTTGAAAATGAAATCATCCTAGTGTTCCAGGTCCTATAAACTATGCTTATATCTGCCCCATTACTTACCTCAAAAGCTGAATATACATATTGGGCCTGATTTATTAAAGCTCTCTAAGTCTGGAGAAGATACACTTTCATCAGCTGGGTGATCCAGCAAACCTGGATTTGATTTCTTCAAAGTCATTTGCTATTTGCTAGCAAATGTTTTGAATCCTGTGCTAGGTCCAAAATCCTGGGCACGGTCTGTTGTATCTGATAGATTTTTATTGGGGTTCTCTAAAAATTATTGGATGCCAATTGGTAATAACAGTAAACTGACAACCACTTACTTTACCAATACTTTAATAAAGGTACAATTTGAGGAATGTAATAAATCCAAAGTAGCTAATCAGATTATATTTGGAATAATCACATTGCATTAAGAGATTTTGAGCCTGTACAAGAGAGTTCTAGTTATTTGTTTAACTACAAGAAAAATAATTACAAATGTTACAAGTTTTTCCTGCAATTTTTAGTTACACTGAACTGGAAAAGTTTGTTCCTGTGTCCTGCGAGCCTTATTTTGCTGGGCATAGAAATCTAATAGTTCCAGTCTGAGGCTAGGCTGGGGTGGAAACAATGGACAAATGGGAGCACCAACTGCTGAACACCAAAGCAATGTTCATATGCTAAACGGCCCACCACATCTTCTAGAGCAGCATTTCTCAACCTTTTTTAAATGGAGGAACCCTTGAAATAACTTTCAGGTCTGTGCGGAAACCCTACTATAAATACTATATCCACAGCTCACAGTAGATTAGCATGGTAGTCAGTTGCTTCTTAGATTGCTAGCCAGTGGGAACAATGTCATCCTTACAAATAGACAAAAATATTACAAACTGCTCATTGCTTAAGGAACATCTATTATCTCTGATGGAACCCTGAGGTTCCATGGAACCTTGGTTGAGAAACACTGATCTAGAGACCCTAAACATAGTACAAGGATAGGGTAGAGCAGAGGATCAAAGACAAATCACTAGTCACAAGTTGCACAAGTACATATTTAACATATGTAAATGTTCCCTATAGCATAACAAATCTCCACATTTCAGGTTTACTGTGACATACATTCATATTAATTTTTATAGCAATGAGCTAACAATGCATGTTGTAAAAGTAGATGACAAATACCAGCATAATATAAAGACTTGTAATAGTTGATATGGGGAAAATCTAATGATTTTTTGCTCACAAAAATATTCTTAAAATAAACATATTTTGAGCATTCAAATACTTTTTCAAAATGATTACCCCCTATATTAATTATTAGGTTGCCTACAATATAGTGAATCATGTTTTAGACCATTTCAAAGGAACAAAGACATTCTCAGGCATACATATCATGATGTATTATTTCATGATCTGCTTAACTCATTTAAATACATTAGTAGATTGTTTGTTAAAAGGAATGGTTCCAGAAGGAGCTAGCCCTTAATTGACTTTTGTCCCTATTATATAAAGCTTTCTTACCCATGGAGAAATACAGAGCTATTAATTGATTTGCCTTCCCTTATGGGAAATAAATATAAAGCAATATTAGACGTATGTCTTTTTAATAGTAGAAAGCAGCCAGTCAAATAGGCTCTTTAGAGGCTCAGAACACCTGCTCAGTATGACACCCAGTAAATATTTTAGTGTATGTCCGTCTGTGGCTGTTAGGGGGAAGTTGAGTAAAGTCTATTGTTGTTTTATGCAGTGATCTAATTAACCTTTTCCCAGAATTAAAATGACCTTGAAATGGGCATTGTGACCTAAAACGCTTAACGCTGTTGACTTTTAACATGCTTTTTTTTTTGGGATGACTATGAGCAGCATCTGCTGAAACGGGCAAAAGGTTGAATCCATTAATTTAGATGAGTCCCAACATTGTCCTGGCCTTCTTTTCAGAATGGGAACGTGGATATAAGCACCAACAGAAAACACAGACATTGACAGATTTCAAATAGAGTCTGTTGAGCAGTGAATGGCTAGGACGGCTGTAACAGCCAAATGTTTGTGACTGTTAAATGAGGCAGGACTGTGCCATTCCCACTTTATCTTTCTTCCTTCTGTTATCATTTTAGTGCTTGTACATTTTATACTGCACAAAATATACTGTGTGACTAATTTAATGATTCTCCAAGTATTTATCCAGGACAACTCCTAAACATATGTTTTTGTTGGTAAATACATTTCTCCTAGGTGATTTTTTTTAGTACTTTATTATAGAGCATAATACGTTAATGTTAATGACCTGTGAAGTATATTCCTTTTGCATCATTGCACTGGAAAATGTTTTAGCTTTGCAATATTAATACCATGTTTCCAGGTTATTTTCATGTATGAGAAAAAACATAAATAATATTCCTTTATTTATTTCACTAGCAACATACTGTGATAAAAATTACATACTTTTTTATTTAAAAACGCATGGTTTAGTAGTATTTAGTACTGTGGAATCTTGTCATGGAAGAGGTACCTTTTATCAGTGACCAAAAAGTAAGGGTTGTTTTAGAAGGTATTGTATGTTAGATGAGGTTTCATGTTTTAGAGCTCAGATCAGCTGGTAAACATAAGAGCAGTGTAAGCATAGGGAAAGAATAAGACATATTCTAACCCAAGAATTTTAAAATAGGAAGTTTTAGCTTTGCAAAATACCAACCTTTTTTTCCTTAATCCTTTATGATAGTAAGAACAAGTTCTGTATTCCAAAGAATAGAACTCTTTGCCAAAATCAACAGGTATTTCTTTTAGCTAACAGCCTTATTTATATATACGGTAACTAACAGATTTATATATAAATACTTTCAATTGTATGTTTAATAAACCAAAAAGAAGGAAACTAGATAAATGTATTGTTAGTGTTTGCATTATAAAATGGGTTTAGTTATAAGGAAAGGTAACATTCTGCATATGTTAAAAGCCAAGGACATTTAGGGATTTACGAATAAAACTTCTGTTACATTACATTTACAGCCCTATTTATAAAGCAGCACTGAAACATTCCCTGGTGGAAAATCAATTACTGCTATTGAAACACATGGAAGATTCTCCACAAGGTAATGATTCAATGAATATCAAATTCACTGCTTTATAAATAATCCTCATTGTGTTCTAAAGCACTGTGTATCATGCATTTACTAAAAATGTCATATCTAAATGTATGTCAAGATTTCAGGGCAGTGATAAAACCGTGGTAATCAATGCAAAATTTACAGCAATGAGGACAAGCCAATCTAATTTACTAAGGTAGTATGATATTGTAAAATGCATACTATTGATCTTGGTCAGTCCCTTCAAGTGGAACTTTCACTTTCTGAGAAATAGTCTACACAGAAAAGGTTGATCTACATGATGATCAGCCATAAAAGGCTATATTAGACCATTGTTAATTACTTCTTGACTGCAATTTATCTAATTATTTTTTTTTGTGCTGGATGCCCCATTCCATGATAACAACAGTGAACACTGCAGCAGAGAACAATGCAGTACATTTCTAGATTACAGACCCCACTGTCAAACTGACAAATTCGTCATGGAGTTATTGTCAAGTTCAAGGCATGTACAGACACTGAATTTTCTCTGGGCATCAAAGCATTAATGACCTTTGGTTAGGAAGGATGCTACATCTTAAATAAAATACTTTTATCAATAAAAATGCAGGATATTTGAAGAGGGGGTCTAATTTACCAAAAATTATTAGAGCAGCTTTTGTAGTTTAGAAAATCTTTTTACCTGATTTGTCTAATATCTATAATAAACATCATTTCAATCTAAAGACTCAATGTGTATATGAAAAAGAAATATTTTGCCAACAGAGCAGAAATTTGTGGGGCATGTGTTTGAGACTCATGGAAGTATTGAATTGTAAACAGACTTTCCAAATCCACAGAGCAGTGGGAGAAATAGACAATTGGAGACGTGAGTATATGCTATGTTCTTTTGTATGGGGTTACCGGATTTTACCTGGATTATTTTAAACACAAACTGTCTTCTTTCTTTGATCTGCAAGCTTTTCATATCTTGATTCCTTTCTTTTTTAATCATCATTTATTGTTAGTTTTTATTATTATTTTGCTGTTATTATTTTTTTTATTTCCTTTTTTTGATAGTCCTCCTGTAGCTACTAATTGCATGCACACAATGTACAGATGGTTCACACACCAGTGTATAGGGATGTGTTGAAGTGAGGTGGCAAGATAGATTTTTGCGATATTCAAAATAAATTGGATATGAAGGGGGGCTTTAGGTTTACAACTCCTATCAGACCCACATTTCCCTGTTACCTGGAGCCCAATACCACATTCCACAGCACAAATACAGAGCTGAAGGAAGAACATCTAGGTTCTTCCTTGATTCTGAAAGAAAGCGGGAAGATTTAGCTGGGTACTACTGTTTTAAAGGTTTGGTAAGTGATTAATAAAAAGAAGAAGGTTTGCTGGGGAAAAGTAGCAGATAGTTGCTGGTGGGAGCTTTGCTAGGGAAGGGGGTAGTTTTTATAGAGCATTGCCTTTTTAAATGGTTTTTATTGGGGGTATTCTTAGCCATATTACAGTTTTAGTCCTATTCTACTTCTCACATCAGGGCTGAGGGCTTGTGAAAGCAATTCTGAGGTAGGGTACCCATGATGTTTATGGAAAGCTAGTATATGTACACCCCCTTGCAGCCCTCTCCCACTGCAATGCATAGAGAACACCAAGAACTAGTGATGACTTCAATGAGTCTAAATAAGGTATGTCATTAAAACAGCAAGGTTTTATAAAAGAAAAAATAAATAAATAACAAGTGGATAGAGGGGAAAATGAAAAAGCAGATTTAACATCATCGTACAAGTCTGTACGGCTATTTGTAGAAGCTCGGAGGTTAGCACTCTGGCCTTTGCAGCTCTAGGTCCCAGGATTGAATCTCAGCCAGGACACTATCTGCATGGAGTTTGCAGGTTCTCCCCATGTTTGGGTGGGTTTTCTCGGGGTACTCCCACATTCCAAAAACATGCCCCCAAAATTGACCTTAGACTATATTAAATACATATGACTATGGTGAGGACATTAGATTGTGAGCCTCTTTGAGGAACAGCTAGTGACATGACTATGGACTTTGTAAAGCGCTGCGTAATATTTCAGCTCTATATAAATACTGTGTATTGATAATAATACTTTGACCTATTCTTACTCCTTTGAACAAAGCACACACAATATTAAAGTACGAGACAGCAACTTTTTTTAAAAAAAAGTTAAAAGCAACTAAACTTGCCAAGGTATTTCTTTGTAACCTATGAATCATAAAGCATCTGCTCCAAAGAGATTATGGTTCTCCCTTCCCTAGGTAATTTAGAAGCTATTTAGTTGATATTTGGCTTTTACATCCGTGCTTACATTACCCAAAGCTTATTTTGTCCCTGAAATCATCATTTTACTGATGGCAATCATTCTGCAGACTGCTCATGTTAGCTAACCATTTAAATGCCTACATTAAGTTCATCCAATTATCATTTGTATCAGTTATTTGTTCATATGGTAGATGAAAGTCAGGTCACGTTTTGAGATGCAGAGAATCGCTTTGCTTCTTATTTATCAGAAACTTGTATGAGTGGAACATAGAGGCCTTTGGAAAGTCAGATCATGATGCAGGAGCCATTTGTAGTACATTAACATAGTACATTAACATTTGCAAGGCACCAATTATTTTACATAATCAATACAATCAAGTGCCTTTTCCTTGAGACCTCGTGTTTATTTACATCAATTCCACACACGTCAGCTTCCATCAAGAGCAAAACCGATTTTCTTGTCCTACATATGCTCTCAAGATAACCTTAATTCCCCATAAAATAAATCTATGTGTGTTTATTATACTGAGGCTGCTTGTGCTCCTGAGTGAGCAGAATTTAATCTGCGTTCTGGCTGGAAAACAAGTCTGCTGAGGAGGCTCAGGGTTTTATTATTGTTTTTTATTATTATTATTTTGCAGGGATCTCCATTTATGATGTGATGCATTTGAGCCTAAGCGCATTAGGTACATTATTCATTGGGTACATTTTTCAGAACATATGTGTGTATAAGAAACTAATGATCCATATTAAATTAATGATGTCATAAAAAAGAAAAATGGCACATACACGCGGCTATGACAGAAATGGCAGACTTTGATAAACCTATGGAAAAGTCTTAATCAGATGAAGCATTAGCCTATTCTGTCTAAGAAAATTACATTTGTGGAAAAAAAGGACTTGTATACAATGTTGGTTTTATTAAAACAAATTAATTCAGTCATTAAGGAATCATAAGGCAAGTGTCTCATAAGTCAGGACCTCCAGTGTAACAAATTGATTAAATGACTGTGTAATAGTCTCTTTAAACAAATCTAGTGTAACAAGTTAATAGATCTGCTCAATTACCATGCTGGGGTGATGAGGATTTGGGCCACTCTTTCATTAAATCTGTGAGATTGTTCGTGCTTTTTTTAACCTCTTGAAATTGATTGCCGAGCTGGCAATTAAAATAAAGAAACAGCAATCTGATGTTTTTAGTTGACAGTGATCTGAATTCCATTCATGCACAAAAGCCTACATCGTATGTTAAGAATTAGTTTTTTAAATCTATAAAAAAGGATTCATGTTTTTTTTTTAGTTTTGAGTGTCAAAATGAAAATAGTTGGTTTGGCTGGAAACTTTTCTAGTGTTTTTATTCAGATCATTTTTGACACCGGGGCTTTTTTATATTAGGGTTTGTGTGTATGTCGTACACTGTCTGCTAGCTTGCATTCCACCAAGGAATGCAGATGAATCACTAGAAAACACCAATCCCCACTGAAAGTCAGCACTGGGCAGTGGTTTTTTCAGAAGGTACAAAAGTAGACAGTGGTTTGGTGAAAAGTCCCTTCCCCACTCTTTTAAGCTCCCTAGCGGTAACCCCAAGTGTGACTTGAGTAGAAAAAAGTGGCTGAAAGCGTTAACCCCGAATACAGCCTTACCTGATCTGCCGGCGTCCCACACCATCCCGGTTCCCGGTGACGTCGGTACATGTGTACGTTGCCAGCGGGGCGGGGCGGGAAATTGAATGCAATACATTGGATTTGTATCTGTAAAAGCAGTACATTGTTTTCAAGAACATTTATTTTACAGTATATATAATAGTATAAGTATATTGTGTATTTTGTTTTTTTAAATTTAAAAAAAATATATATATTTTTTTAAATATAAAGATTTTTCAATTTATTCAATTTTTTGGTTTTTACATGATTTTGTGTTTCAAACATTATTATACTCATACTATTATATTATACTGTAAAAAAAAATTTCATGAAAAACAATGTACCGCTTTTATAGATATAAAAGAATCGAAAAGAACCCTCTAACTCCTCCTAAATTTACTGCACCTCAATCCCCAACACTTTCCTTGGTATGTTCAGATATAAGTGAGAAAAAAAAAAAGGAAAAGTCATTCCGTGTTTAGATTTTGAGGAGACCTTGACCTGTGAAACGTATCATCATTATAGCTAATATCAGATTGGCCTTTGGTATATGTTAGTATCATATTGTTTTCATACATGGTTTTGTATACATGTTAAGTTGTAAAATTGTTTGTGATATATGTTTTATGAAACTGAGTTTTTATTGAAAAAAATGTTTTACAAATACAACAAAAGAAACAAAACAAAAAGAACATGGACAAGAACACAGCATGCAGGAGCATTAGCAACATATTACCAAAACCGTAGGGCATAAAGTAGGAACAAGTATATATACATATACACATATACATACATAAAAGCTACAAGAAAAAATAGCAATAGTGGAGTGCAAATGATGCAATGTGGTTTCCAGCAATAAACATGACAAACCAGTAAATTCCTGTCCTGTAGTAAACCTGTAGTAAATTCCTGTCCTGCAGGACATAACATCAAAAATGGGGAGGGAGGAAAAGGGAAAAGGGGATTCTGAGGCGATTTGCTATATAACAAAAGGAGGGGAGCAAAAAAAGACCATCACATCTGTAATTGAGCATAAAAGTCATCCCATGGCTCATAGACCTGTTCGAATTTAGTGACAGTGTTCCTGAGCAGGGCAGTAAGGTATTCCATCATTGGGATATCCTGAATGCGGGCGTATATTTCTTCTAAGTATGGAGGGGAGACAGACTTCCACTTAGTGGAGATCAGGGTACGGGCCGCTACCAAGATGTGTGTGGTGAGCTTGGATATGAGCTTGGTAGGAACTGCTAAGGGCAACCCTAGCAGTTGATGTAGAGGATCTAAAGTAGATCGGCATTTGGTCACCTTCCCCAGTGGCTGGTTAACCTTATCCCAGTAACTTTGTATAATAGGGCAGAACCAAAAAATGTGTTCTAGCGTCCCGGGGTAGGACCTACAGCGCCAACAAGTCGGATCAGCCTCTGGGAACAGCCTATGGAGCACGTCTGGGGTGTGATACCACCGGAATAAAATCTTTTATAAATTTTCTTTATAAAGAATACAAATGTGATATATGTTTTAATTCAGTTTTTAAAAAAAATTACATTTAAGTAATTTTGGTTGTGGTTATACAAAAAAAGTTACAGGAGTGAAAACCACACTCCAGCATACTCCAGCATGTCACATTGCCTCTGTCCTTTGTTGCCCCACAGCTTTGGTGCCTATAGTGAAGCAAGAATGGTGTGTCCAGACTTCCTTATGGGTTTGCAGCTTTGGGTTTACAAACTGAATTACAAAACAAGTCTTTAAAATGATGACCTCAATTCAGGGGAAATGTTTCTGCTAAATCCTAAATTGTGTTAGTTTTCCCCAAACTTGGTATGAAATTTGGCTGGTTTCACTTCTGACATTACTGAAAGATCCTCTAAACTTTCTACTATATGATCACTCTAATTCTCTATTAAATGTTACAACTGATGTGAAAGTAATGTACCTAATCTCATGGTTAGTAAACATTTCTTTATTTTCATTTCTATCTCCAAGTCCATTTATGCCTATTACATGTTCTTAATTTGTCCTTCTTTTCTGCATTACATTTGTATTTAGACATTTAAGGGGCCTTTATATACTTTTAATGTACAGATGCAGTTCTACTTTACTAATTTGTTGGCCTTTCAGAAATTGTCTCATCTCTGACTCATACATTGTTTTCTATTACTAATAAGCAAGCTACTGTCAAAAAAGAGCATGGGAAGACAGGAACTGCCATGGGAGGCATTGACTAATACAAAAGTTAAAACAATAAACACATAAAAATCTATTTTTTCCCCTATGCATAATAGTGACAACTTCATTACAAACTGACAATTTGGCTGCTGTCTATTTTACAGAAAAGTGGCAGATACTTAATTTCTTCAAATTATTGGAACTTGTGACTCAGCTGCCCACAGACAAAGACTATGCAGGATAGGTAAATATGACAACTTTAGCTAAAAGTTTGGGATTTGTGAACTTTGCAACTTCCTAGGTGTGAACCCATGGTATCAGCAAACATCAATCTCAATCCTAAAGTGTGCAAACATCCAAAATTCCCAAATGAACAGTAGTCGTGTGGAGAACTATTGCAAGAAGATATCTCTGATGTATCCATGTTATCGATTTATATATAACTAATGATTCTTGTCTAATGGTTTCTGATTTTCTGAGCATTTTCCTGTAAAATTTAACAATGACAATACAATCTGTCTCATGGAACTTTCCTGCTTTAATGAAATAGTATCATACGTAGAGCAGAAAGTTATTTCACAATTACCTCTAGCAACAGTTAGTTTAGGCACTTAATTGGTCTTATAATGCTGCAGTCAAGAAACAATGCCATCATAAATTTAATGGCAGAGGACATCCAGCAGGGCCTGATGGTACAATTCATAGAACAATTTAAAGCCATCACTGGAAGAGATCTATTTTTACATTGCACTTTGTCATATCACTGCAGACTGTGCCAATAAACCTGCTTTGATTTCTGCGACACCCCATTGCCAAAGAAATGGTAAGAAAATCTATTACCCCATGACCATTTTGTTAAGTGTTTGCTCCCTGGTGTGACCCAACCACTTTGTCTGTTTTTTTTTTATATTTTCCGGGTTCACATTACCCATCTGTTACTCTAATAGTTACAATAACTCCTGGGCAGTAGGGCTTGTATTTTACTGTGTAGAAATAAAAAATATGGATTTCAATAATAATAAAAAAGCACTACTTAATCCCTACTAATAAGATAAATAGTCTTCTTAAATTACAGTGAGAATTTACTCAGTCTATTAAATACATGACATATATTATAGCACTATTATGTAGAAAAACATTTTGAAATAAATGGATGTCAAAGCAGAAACAATTTTACTCCTGGCTACATCTCTGGATAACAATGTATATTTTACTGCACAATAAACAGAGTAATGAAAGAATTGTATGTTATGAAATACGCAAACAAGCAATATTTCCAGTAGTATGTTAAGTTTAACTGAATGACATTTAGTTTGCTCAAGTACTTTCAATAAATGATAATCAGCATATTTTTTTTTTCAAGCCATGAAAAAAAGAATATGAATATATACAATTTTTTTATTTATAAGATTTGCAAACCCACTATTTACCCTATAACAGTAGCAGTGATGTAATTCCTGTTCTGAACATAATTTTAAAGAGATCAGACCTGTGCAAGGGAACCAGCATGCCTACTCACTACAAACAGCCTGCAGAACATTATGCAGGGGCAGATACAAACCCAGTCACCTTGCACAAAGGGAGAAAGCAGCAGAGTCTCATCCTTATTACAGAAGGGTCCTACTCTTGATTATTTTACAGATGTCAAAGGAAAAACAGTACATAAGGCATGGCAATAAAACACATCTTTTTTATTTCGAAAATATTTGCTGGTCCTTCACTGTAATGTGTTTGCCAAGGCAAAATAAAAAAAAAACACATTTCTAACATGTCTGCAATTCATACACATTTCCGCCAGTTTTATCCCTCTAAAGACCTTGCAAGTAAAGAAAAATACCCAGTGACTTGCCAGAAATGCCCTCAATTCCTGCATTCTGTTTTGGGTTGACAACATTCAGATTTTATGTGGAGAGTTGTCAACAGTGCCCAGTGAGTTTTGCTAAACTACCCTGCCCTATTGGAGGCGCACTGTCTGACACCAGACAACACAAGAATGCAGGGCAGCCTGAGCTACTAGAGAAGAAACCACACAAGCCAAGAAAAGATAGCCACACTACTGAAGCTGGAGCTGTATGTTGGCAAGCTTGGATTGTGCACTTCATGTTCCTGCCCAGACACATGTGTACGCTGCAACCAGGCCAGCACAGGAACTTAAAGGAAAAAAGTAAGTGCCAGTTGATGTATGTGGGTTACCAAATGTGTAATTGTGTGTTTTAGGCATGTGTATGTATGTACAGTTAGGTCCATAACTATTTGGACAGAGACAACTTTCTTCTAATTTTGGTTCTGTACATTACCACAATTAATTTTAAATGAAACAACTCAGTTGAACTGCAGACTTTCAGCTTTAAATCAGGGGGTTGAACAAAAAGATTGCATAAAAATGTGAGGAACTAAAGCCTTTTTTACACAACTCATGAACATCTCCAGATGCTGGGTTTCCTCCTTTTTACTGCCTTTACTGCAGCGGCTTTCAGTTGCTGTTTGTTTGTTTGTGGGCCTTTCTGTCCGAAGTTTAGTCTTCAACAAGTGAAATGCATGCTCAATTGGGTTCAGATCTGCAGGGTTTCATTTAAAATTAATTGTGGTAATGTACAGAACCAAGATTTGAAAAAAAGTTGACCCTGTCCAAATATTTATGGACCTAACTGTATGTGAGTGCTTTGGTTTAGTTTTTTATGAGTGTTTGTGTGCATGTATTTTCGTACTCAATGTTATTACCTTCAGACACCTGCACTCTGCATTATATACTATTGATCTCTGAACTCTTCATTGCATGCTGTTTTTTTCAATACATTCATTGGTATTTGTTGCACAATGAATTTTCATCCTTCCCTTATTAGGTGACAATTCACCTTGGTAAATGAACAGCATAAATTCTTTTAGTAAATCAAACTCTATATACACAGTCCCTGCTCTCTATATTACATACTACTGAGCTCTGGTTTCTATATTGTATACTACTGATCCCTGCACCCTGCGTAACACACTACTAACTAGGATGGTAATTAAATAAATAAATAAATGTGCCATTCAACCATGATACCTTAAGCAGCTCCCATTGTTTTTGTATGTTGACTATGCTATACAAACAATTCCTCGGTTATTTTACCTAGCCATTACTTTCTGCCCACCTCAATAATCCTGTATTTGGTCATGATTCGAAGCCCAGAACCTAACAGCTTCTATTCTGGTTTGCCCTTCTACACCCATGGCTTGACTTTAATCTGTGCAACATACAGGTATGTGACTGAAGATGGTTGGGACCTGGACAAGAGGGTACCAAAGTTTATATTTTTGTGGGTACAAGGACTGTGGCATACATGTGCCATGTATACAATGGGTAAGCTCATTTTTTTTACAATGCTTATTTATTCCCCTCTCACTGTTAGTCTACAGCCACAATTCAGCCAATACACTCCTAAAAAATCCCCCCTAGTCAATTGAACATTACTCTTGATGCAGTGTCTGGAACCTCAAAGCTTCTATCCTGGCATATCTTCCTCTATCCAGGGCTGGACTGAGCAATCTGTGTGACTAATGGAGCTTGGAACCCTAACAAAGGGACATCAAAGTCTAATGTTGTGAAGAGGTCCTGCTCAGGTCCTCGGTCCTCCTCCACTTACAGACTAAAAATGGAGAAGATCATCATTAGGGTTTACATACCCTTTAATTAAATACTTGTTTTGACCCCTATAGTATCTCTGTGCTGCTGAACTTCTGTAGCCACTTTCTGTTTAAATGCATGTGTTCCAAAGATTACTACATGGTGTTTCCAAAAGCAGGACATCAGTTGTCATTTGTAGACTCTAGCAGAAGTCCAACAAAGGAGCAAAACTAAAAAAACAGAGAGAAAGTGTTGAAAGTGGCTTTTGGAAAAAAAAGCATGTTCACTTGTATTTGAAATTTGAGACTCGTTTCCCTAAGGAAATGAGAGAACTCATTAGTTCATTTATAATTTAATTTTGGTAAAGTAGTGACGTTTATCAGACAACCAAAAACTAGGAATGAGGAAATCTGTCTAGCTTTGTTCATGAAAAGTTGTGTGAATCTTACCCAAAGCTGAAGTTCATAACCTTTGTGGTAGACCCTTCCTGAATTGTAGGTGATGATGTCAGACTACCTGTGATAAACAGAACGGCAAAGAGAAGAATCTTTGGAGAAGCAATCTTGAAGCTAGAAAGAAACCAGGGATAAAGGTACATATAACAGTTTTGTCTTCTTCCTAGACAGCAATAATTCCTTGTAGTGCTGGGGGAGGCCCCACAAGGGCCACATTTGTTTTTTGGTAGACTTAAGCTTTGAACTTTGGCTTAAGTGGAAAAGTAAGCTTTGTCCCAGTGCAAACATGATTTCTAGGTAGCGGTTTCCTGAACAGAAAGCTAATTAATAGATGTTGGTTAAATGACTGTATAATAGTGGACATTAAGCAGTTATATTAGGAAGTATTTTCTCCTGGTACTTAGTCTGTGATTGTGCCGGGCCCCTGTACCAGCCTTATGGCTTGAATAAATTCTTAAATTCTGGTAAGTAACAGATGTTTTCCCTCTTTCTAGAGAATTGTAACCAATGTTCTGAACAGCTGGCAGATGTCTCAAGTCATACATAAATACTGTATACCTGCACTGAAGCTTCTTAATAGACCTATTGATGGATTTTATACCGTTTTGTAAGAAATAGGATATCCTATTGACTGTCTTGCTCCAAGAACATCTTTAAAAATTAAAATATTAGGACAACTTAGGACAATTTAAAGATAATCTATATCTCTGTTTAAAATGTTATTTTTTCTCATGTAATTTTGCCACACTTCAAAAAAAGAGAACAATATCTAGCCGTAATTATTTTCAATAAGTGCACTTGCACAAACTGAGCATCAGAACAGTGTAAAAAGACATGCTTTGATTTGATTCCAGGACTGATTGTATTGGTTTGTGAACAGACTGCCTCAATGTGATGAAAAAATAGGTGCTTTAAAACAGAGTTATAATATCATATTTATATGCATATGCTCCTCAGTAACACCAAACTTCTATTCCTGCAGAAGTCACTTTGCTGGACTGATATTTTATGGTTGTCTAATTATCCTTGCACTGTGTTTTCAAATTGATCATCAATTATAGCAGCTAATGCACTGCAACTGTGGCCCCATGCAATCTTCCTTGCTGCAGATGAGATAATAGGCCAATAAAAGTCAGGCCATGAAATAAGATGTTTGGGTTGCTTGTAGGTGCTTGTCCTGTGGCTTGCAGGTCTTGTTTCCCTAACTGATGCACATTTTAATTATTTTACCTAAGCTGCAAAACCCTTTCTTCAGATTAGCCTTCATTTTACACTGTTTGAAAAGACATGTAACTTCAACCAACATGTATCTCTTCCTTTTCCAACAAAAAAGGAAGAAAACAAATGTATTTTACCACATTTTATTTTAGAATGAGAAATACAAATAGGAAAATAGTTCACTATAGGAAGCTTAAAGTGAAGCTAAAAACTTTTTTTAAATATTTAAAACAAATCTTGCCTGGGACCAAACATGCTAGACCAAGCAAATTTCTTTATTAGCTAGAAAAATATCCTCTTTGTGCATCTCTGAAACTAGTTTCCCTTCATTCTATAGGGTTCAGTCCTTCAATTTCCGTTCTTACCAGTAGGCATACTCTTCTACAATGAGTGCGCTCCTTATGGACACTGAGGAAGTTTGCACAAATAGTGGGTGTCAAGGACTCAAAGCATAAAATTATTTTCTTAATTGACCCATTCAACCCACCACCACCATCATTTAACAGCCTGATAACTGCCAAATAATAACCAAAAGAGAAGGATAAGAGAGCTTAAACAGTTTTTGACACTAATTCTGCCTTGTGTTAGCCTAATATCTGCAGGGGCGGTCGGATAGTCAGACATGCATCCTAGCTGCTTCGTTTGGCTTGACTTTGTGTACCCTCTTGTAGCTGGGAGGGAGGCAGACACAGTTTTTGACTGTTAACAAAAGTAAGCTGTGAAGTATATGTGTGTAAGTAGGCGGTGTTTAAACATTATACTGGCCTGGCCACACTTAAATAGTAAAACCCATTTGTGAAAGTACCACCCTTGTGCCATGTGATGATTTTGTTAAAAACTAATGCTAGAACCAAAAACGTATACCTATCACTAAAAAAAAAAAAAGAAAGGAAAGGAAAGATAGTTTCTTGTTCTCAGAAACACTAGTATACAGTTCCATGACATTTTTCATTATAGTAAGTATAGCTCCATAGATCAGATAAACAGAATAATTGCAGTGATCACTGGTTGCTGCCTGAATATCTTTTTTTAGGTTTTTAGACAATAAGCTAAGAAATGAATATAGTCTATTTTCTCTATATTTTACTTTCTGGTAATATGTCTAAACAGGTTCTTTGTACATAAATGGTAGTGTAGTTCCTAAAAGAAAATCATGTACACAGTGTGTGTCTACTGCTTATAGTACATCTATCTTTTCTTTAGTACTATGACTGCCAGATGTCATGTTACCAAAAGGTAAAACAATTTAACTGATGACAATATTTAGCCATTCGTGTACCTTATGGGTAATGGTGAATCCAGGGGAAGAATGTCCATGATTGCATAATGCTTTGTTAGTTTAGGAGTTTTTCCTACTGAATTGGGAGTTAATAAGAGGTAACTTTTTAGGATAAAGTGGAGTTAGTAAATAATTTGAAAGAGTTTGATCACTGCACTACCCTTAATAGGTCAGCATTGACAAAACCTGGGTCGGACTGAACACAATTGCCTAGAAAATACTTTGTAATCACAATAAACAACTTTCATGTTTTCTAATCTACTGCACTGTAATAAACATTCTACAGGTCTATGCTTCCAGAAGCTTATGGTAGAAATGGAGGAAACATGACATCAAGGCCTAAACTAGACCAGTGACTAATTCAATTGGAGATGGGCAGATCAGCATGTAAGGAGACTCCAGGGAGGGTTCGAAAGGAGGATAAGGCATTACTGGCTGGTTTTTGGGGTATTGTTTTGTATTTCACTTACTATGTGTTGATGGTGGTGATCACTGTGACTCTTCCACTTTTTGAGTTGATGTTCCTTTAACATTCTCTGATATAGCATATTGATGTTTGTGTATAAAGAATTGTTTTATGAATATTGATGCAGTATTATTGCACCATGATAGAGTAATGAGAAGAGTTGCATTGTGTATGGACTTTGCTTTTCTGTACATGGTACATGCTTTTCTGCACATGGAGCAGAGCACACTAACGGAGGTGCTTTCTGCATATATTCTGCTGCTGACATTGGCCTAAATGATAACTGAAAAACACATGCTACATTGACAAGTAATCAAATGTTTTTCTTGTTACTTTGAAATGTGTTACAGCTGGTACCCACAGATAAAGAGCTTTTCGTGTGATCTCCATTTGCAAACAACATCAATAAAAGAATAAAGAGGCCAATATAAAGTAAAATTTTCCTCTTTAACTTATTTTAGTGTTACTATAAATAGAACAAACCATATGAGTACTTTGTATTTAAACTTTTGTAGATATATAATTGTCAGGCTGTAGTTACAAAAAAAGCCTAGACACCCTTACATTCCAGGAAGCGCACTGTCAATTTAGAAAATTCTAAACAAAAGGTAGATTTTTCAGAGAATTGCTGTTACAAAGTACGTTAAAATTAACATTTTCTGATATTTCCTATAACTGAGCAATCCCTCACTTTTTTGGAATCCAGTTCTTTTTTAAGACTAAAGTTCAATTCAACACAGAACAAATATCATATCTAGCAATCTTGATAGCCTAAAAACTGACTGTAGGGTCTGTATTTGGGTTTAGACTCACCCTCCTATCTGATTATTTAATCCAGTATGTGTACTAATCCTATTTCTAGCAACAATGTAGTCTTGTATGGTCAAAAGTTTGTATATATTCACTTTGCTAGGACCATGACATCACTTGAATGGACAACATCAGCTCTAGCATGAAATGCTGAGAGTTCTTACCATGTAGCTGATACAAATTAATAAGGCATCCAAGAGTGGGGGATTTTTGATAAATGATAATGGAATTTCACCAGTTCATAAAATGCACACATGCATAAGTAAAGGGTTGGTGAGGTCAGCACTCAGGAAGACAGGCAGATCTGCCCCACATTATAGGTGTTAATTTGTTTTTGCTTTTTAATATCAGTGAACTTTACATGTGCATTAAACATCCCTGAAATAAAGGTTCTTTGAACATTTACAGCTGAAAAGGGTAAGGTAAATGCCCTTGTTTTAGAAAAAAAAATTATAATTAAAAAAATGAAATTATTGTTGTCTTTAAGACCTACATTAGGCCTTACATAAGGTCTAAATCCATGGGCAATTTTTGATGCTTTAAGTAAAATTCCCAAATATTCTTATCATCTCTAGTAGGTAGAGACTGTATCTTAATGGAAAACTTGGGTGCAGTAGTCACATATTGATTGAACGATTTAAAACATATGTAGTCAAAAGGTAGAAAACATATACAATATGAACAAAGTAAAAAAGGATTGTCTGCAGTTTTTTTATAAAATCACAGAACTTGTATTTATAAATGTTTTCATCCAAAATTCACCCAACCTTTACTCAAAATTTAAACATTGGAGTCAATTGGAAAAATTGGTGGGTCATAAAGTAAGCTGGTTCCACACATTTTCTAATTGAGCGTAGACTTCTTAGATATTGACAGCATAGCTCAAGAGCATGAACTCAACCTAAAAGTCAAAACATTACAAACAATTACCTGATTACTATTGTTACTATTTGAGTACCATTTGAGTACCAGTGGATCCTACGTTGAAGTCAACACACTGCTGCAGTCTTCTGCTAAGAGGGCCCAGCTGCTCGACATCAGGAAGAAGAATACTATGTTTGCCCTGGACCGGTAACAAAGGGTACTGATATGCCAAAAAATTGTTGTAGGCCTAAAGGCCTAAGAATTAAATTTCAATTGCCAATATTCTGTTCCTTTACTACTAAACGACAGGGCCACCTCTGATGGAACATTTGAGTGTCAAATGCATTGAAGTCCAAATGTACAAAAATGAGAAATCTGAAAGATAACACAGCTAATAGCCATTAGCTTACCTAAAGCATACCTAAAGCCATACCTAAAGTCTGTGTCTGTCATCAGCAGTATTTTGATACTTCATGAATTTAATTTGTAAAATATACCAAGGACATACAAGATTTGAGGAACGCAAAATACTCTTAATTTAATTGGAAGTAGTGGAAGTAGAACTACTTCCCCCTTACTGTAAAAGTGTACTTATAAACTAGTAGAAACAAAGAGCGCATACATAAATTTATCCTGTTATCGTTTCCTTCATAATATACACTGACTGGGTACTTTATTAGGCAGACCTTGCTAATATGAGGTTGGAGCCATTTCCCCTTCAAAACTGCTGTAATTTTTCATGAAATAGAAGAAACAAGTGGTGGAACCATTCCTCGGGACTTTTGGCCCATATTGACATGATAACATCATGCAGTTTCTACAAAGTTTTTATCTGGACATCGATGGTTTGAATCTCCTGTTCCAAGAGATCCCAGGGGTGCTTTGTTGGATTGAGATCTTATTTCTGTGGAGGCCATTTAAGGGGCACTCTTTGTTATGGTAAAGAAATTAGTTTAGGATTATTTGTCATATGGCGCTTTATCCTGCTAGAAGATGGACATGATCAGCAACAATATTAAGCTAGGCTGTGACATTTAAATTAGGCTCAACAGGTACTAAAGTGCCCAAAATGTGCAAAGAAAATGTCCCCTACACCTTTTCACCACCAGCCTGAACCATTGATACAAGGCATGATGAATGCATGTTTTTATGTTTTTGACACCAAATTCTGACCCTACCATCCGAATTTCACAGCAGAAGCTGGGACTCTTCAGAGTAGGCAATGTTTTTCCCCTCTTTTCTTTCCCAATTTAAATGAGCGAGTGTGAATTGTAGCTTCGGGTTCCTGTTCTTAGCTGAGAAGTGTAGAACCCAGTGTGTTATCCTGCTGCTATAGCCTATCTGCTTTAAGTTTTGACATGTTGCGTTACTGCATACTTAGTTATGAGTTTACTGTTTAGTTATCTGTTTAATTTAGTAATGAGTGGTTGAGTTACTCATGCTTTTTTTTTTCAACCCAAACCGAGCCATTCTCCTCTGACCTTTATCAACAAATATTTTTATCCTTTCACTCACTGGATATGTTCTTATTTTCAGGCCATTCTCTGTAAACACTTGAGGTGGTTGCGTGTGAAACTTTCAGCAAAACAACTATGCCATGTTCCAAGTCACTTAATCAGTTTTCTTCTGTTTGAAGTTTAACATGCCACCTTAGCAATGTCTTCATGCCTAAATACATGTAGTTGTATGTTAAGAAGTGAATTGTGAGATTGTGTGTATGTTTATATGTATCAAAGAGATTGGCTGCAAAAATGAAAATAATTATCAAAGATTTCAATACATTTGAAGTTTTATTTTTGCCTGATCCAAGGCATGTGGACCAAAACTTTTGCCCCACTTAATTGGCATTTATTTCATGTGGATTAAAGTCTTTTAACAATATATATTTTTAATAGTGGTGCTCTTCACAATCCACCACCATGTATACATATATCTCTCCCAGATGCAGATTCTCATTGAAATTTTTATACTTTCTTTAGCAGTATTTGTACAGAAAAGAAGCTCTTCAGTTAAAACTTATTACTGGTTTCAAATTATTTGCATTATTTACAGAATTCTGGCCTCTTTTCTCTGACACCTGAGGCTCCCATCATCCTAGTAAATTCATTGACACCCACCGAATTTGTTACAACGCTTTCCTCTTTCAAAGCAGGGAAGGCACCCAAGCCAGTCAGCTTCAGTATGCCATACTATAAATATTTCTGTATTCTACTAGAGTCTCACTTCTAGTGGGCATTTAAATCTACTGGATTTGATACACTTGGACCAGGTTGGCTTCATGCCATAGTGTGTAGAATGGTTCTCCTGAACACATGACATTATGGCTATAGAGGATTTAACCGCTTCCACAAAACCAATGTCTTTTAGCCTAATGGAAACTGTTTTTTACTACACTTCAGAATACTGAAAACTGACATCTCCTGATCCTTCTCCGATATCAAAACACACACCTTAGGATGTCAGATTATATATTATTTTATACAGTTTATATTGTCAAATGTTAAGTTTCCTTTACTATGTCTTTGTATGGGCATATTTCACTTACCTATGTCTTTCTACCCTCCCCTCTCTTTTATCGCTTTATATCTTAGGCTTCTTTACTTCCCCCTCATCCGCCCGCTTTCACTTTGGTTCTAGGTATTAGTTTGGTTTTGGAACCCTATGGAGCAGTTTGTTTTTGTTTTCTTTTTTTCAAGACAGCCTAATACACACGCTGTTGTTGTGTTTGTATTTGTTCCAATTCTTTCTGGTTAATGTTTTCTTTTGGCTCTGTACCCATTTTAATATCTATGTTTCCTATGTCATTTTACTGTATTCTTTACTTTATTTTCAATAAACATAGAAAAAAAGCATGTTTTTGAGTGAGTTATCAGTTTGTCAAAATAAATTATGGGTTTATTTTATTTTTGGCTATTTGCTTGCTGAAGCTTCCATTTATGAAAGGAAACTGTAATAAACAGAAATGATTCGTGTCACTAAGAAAGGAAAGATAAACTGAATAGTAATACATTTTTGTTCCTATATAGGTCACAGATCATTGATTGGGCTGATGACACAGTTCCATCAGGCTACAGTTCAGCAACTGACCAAAACCTTTAAAACCTACAAATTAGGTGAATATTTTCTCACGATAAAAGGAGCACAATACCGAATACTGAATCCATGAATGACTACTATATCTTTATTATAAAATGTCACTTGTTTATGTGTTTTTCCAGTGATCCATGGATAGGAACAAATTTGTAGCACTTATAAAGTGCATATAGCCACACTGGAACAATGGAACATGAAAAATAGGAGCCTTGACCTACATTATGTGAACCTTGCATGCTAATGCAAAGTCTTTGTTCCCACAAAAATGCCACTATTACTGTGTAACTTTCAAGTGTCTAACAGATACACAAAAACCTCAAGAAAAAGGACAGCAATAAATAAATTATTAAGTTTTATTAAGTTATAAAATTCCTCCAATACAACTGTTTTTATGTACACAGAATACCAACACTTTGAGCCTATTTTGAAGAATGCTATAATAGCATAGTTTACTACCATAGAACATTAGGCGAGCAGCATCTGCTAAGTGCGCTGGTCATCAGTATGCAATGTAAAAAGATATTTGAAGTATGTAATAAAAAGCACAGCTTACAATGTGCTGCAACATTAAATATGTTATATTTATATGTAAAAATATTAATATAAATATATGTAAGTAGTACAGTTCAGGGTACAGCGGACTGTAAAAACTAACTTACAGTACAATATACAGAGTGCTCTGAAACGGAGTATGTACATACAGCACAGCTAACAAAGTTCATCAGTCAGTACTATGTCTAAAGAATCCTGCCCATACCTCCTACAAAACAAAGAAGAATTTTAAGATGGGCAGAGTTTAAAACACAGGGTCCCATGGCAAAATTTTGATTGGATAAATGACCCCCTTTCCCGTTTCCAGTGAAATCCTAAAACCACTTGGCGTTTGCCTCTCTAACTATAAGCTCTTTTATCACTGGAGTGGTGTACATACCTCCTACTTACTGGTTCTCTGTGATGACCTAAGCCTATCCTGCCTTTTCAGTGGGAAGGACAAGACCCCATAAAAAATTTTTTTACTATGGTTTCAGTCATTGCAAAGGACCCTGTTATGTTAGTGGTCATTGAACATGTTCACATTAAATTAGTGATAGATGTAAATTTCCACGCTACATTAGTGATCTATACTCCCAATAATGCCATGTAAAAGTGGTAATTAGTGAACCATCCACTGAAAAGTTAGTGGTAAGTATAAATGTAGGTATGCTACTAGTCCTGAACCACTGGATTTGACTTTGCTGAGTGACATTGGCACTGGAACTCTACAAGAGAGCCTGCATACAGACTTTGTGAAGTTTACCCAAGGCATGGAGCAGAAGGCACATGGCTTTGGTGCCCAAGTCCAGCTATTTACCTGGAATAAACATTGTACAAAGTACTCTTTATTAAATACAGATGATGATTACCTATCTTAGATTGAAACATCGTCTGAGTAGGGTCCTCTACTCCTGTTTCATTGTTTGTTTATGTCATTTGCATATGACATAAATGATATATGGCATGTGTTCCTGGGTCTATTCTTGGAACTATGGCTAGCTTATCTATACAGTTTTCCTTAATTTTTGATTAATCAAGCACTAACAGCAAATACATTTGGACATTAATTAAAATGGGGGTGAATCAAACCTAGTGTATCTGGCTCATTTGGCACAAAACGGACAATTGCTTTGTATTCTCCATAGATAGACAGCTAAACTAGTAAACCTTTATAATATCTCTGGGCATCGGAGGGGATGTCAGCAGAGACTACAAGGTTAAGAAGTTCACCATATCAATGTTTCTAAATGAAAGTCAACTCAGCAGAGGAATAGCCTATGACTGCTGTAAATGTATATATGTATTATAGAGAAAATAGTAAATGCAATAAGCTAGGAGAAGAGATTTATAAGGCAACATGTGGCAGAAAAAAACTGACCTGTTCTAAGCCCTTGTCCTGCTTCTCTAGGAGATAAAACTTTTATATGATTATAGCATGGGATATTAGTTAGATGGCAGTGTTCCAACAAAACTTAGTTGTTCTCTCAGTTCAGTCATATATAACATAAAAAGTTTCTACATGTCACGTCTCAGGTTATCAGTGTATGTGCCCTTGAAACAGTTACAATCATGACAATAATTCTCATGTTAGATCATTTACAATTACTATGCAATTATGCTCTTTGCCAAAAATAGTGTTATGGTTTGAATTTTATACACATATACAAACAATATGTGAACAAACCTCACAAAAAACACTGAATTCATAATCCACAAAAAGTGCACAAAATCCATCACAGCATTGTTGGACAGATGAGACCTTTATTGGTCATAGTATGTAATTTATAGATAATTTAAGTAAGATAACAAAGTTGGGAGAAAACCCCCCTTTAGGGGACCCCTTGAAAAAACTTTCAGGTCTTCAGGGAACCCCTGCTTTAATTACTGTATTCATAGCTCACAATATATTAGTGTGGTGGTCAATGGGAAAAATGTATTTTACATTACTGGCCATTACGATCAATGCCACTCTTACAGGTAACCAAAAAGATTATTGGTGTCCCTTAAATTGATGTATGGGGGAACCCTGGTTGAGAAACACTGATATAGTGTACTTGATAAAATGATTGTCACAGGTAAAGGCCATTGGGTAAATTCTATTTCATAGTGTCACAATCATGCAAGTTCTTGTACTTGAGCTGTCTGTGTTCCGGGCTGTGTATACATATGTTGTCACAAAATCTCCTCCTGTCTATATCTGATTAAATAATTCTTACAGATTTGATCACTCAGCCTAGGCACAATTACTTGCCTGGAGCTAAAAATCTCAATTGCCTACTCAAGGTTTACTCCTGTTACCTCCTAGTTAGGTGTCAAAATCTAAATGCATCATTAATTTAGGAATATACCATAGGACGATGTGTCACAAAATATGCTTTTGTAAATGTTATATATTATAGTGTGTTTATGTACATGGATGTATAGGCTTTTTTTGCTATTGCAGGGTTCAAGGTTGTTAAAATATGGAGATTATTACTAAGTGGATAAAGTTTAGGAATTTAGAGTATGGTGAGTTAAATTCATGGGGTTATTTTTTGAGGTAGGTTAAGGTTGTGGTGCATATAGGCTGAGGCTTCTAAGGTATCATAGGTAAAAAAAAAATGAAAATGAAGAAAAATTAGGGACCTTAGATTAGATTGTTAGATGGTTATTTAATAGAATGGTGATGCTTCTATTAACATGTTTTCTGGTTGGAATCTTAATCTTAAAATGTTTGGACTTTGGTTTAGGGGTCTAAGGGGTCTGGGATTTAATTTAGGGGTTAAGGTTCAGGATAAGGGTGCAGGGAACAATTCATTTAATGACATGAAGATTGGGAACATTTGGGTCAGAAATTTTTTAGAGGTTTTTAGAGCAGGGAACATTAGGAGTATGGGGTTGGTGGCTTGAGGTATGTACTGTGGCAGAGGATTGACTTGAATTGGAGATGCTGTAGGGGGGGGAATTAGGGTACTGTGGGAGGGTGGGGTGTGAAATGCTTTGGGCAGCACTGTGGTAGGAGCACTGTGGTGTGGTAGGAGGGAGGCAACGTATTTGACAGGTGTTTTGACCAGGTGAGTTGAAGGGTGCTGTGACAGGTGTGGTGATTGGGATGCTGTGGCAAGAATAGTGAGCTGGGTGTTAGCCCCATACACAAATAAAAAAAACAACCAGTGTCAGATTTCTGTAGATGCAAGTGACATCACTGAGCTTCCCATTGAGATACTGAAAACCAAGAATTTGCAATCTGAAATCTTACAAGATGACACTCTCTTACTGCACAGTGACATATTCTTGTGGGATCTTAGGTCTTTAACTTTCTCAGGATCCTTTAAGGGGGCTCAGTCTTTACATAGATGAACATGTTAGAAATGGGAGTTTAGGAAGAATAATAAAGTACTTACATTCTTTTCATTGCTTTGTTTTTTATACATTTATTAGGCATGTTTTTGGGAGGTTGGGTGAAAGTTCAACACTAGAGGACTTGGATTTTCACATTAAGTACACTTTAATGCTGTAAACTTTTAGGCCTAATATGGTGTTTTGTCAGGGAACTAAAGAAGAACACCATTTTAATAAAGAACATGATGATGTATATACCTAGGCTGAAATAATCTAACTAAACACCTCCATGTTTTTCCTACCTGCAATGGGAAAGCATTGAAGTTAAGCGCACTCATACGCCATGAAAGCCTTTATGTCACAGAAAGAGAAGTTGCTTTTTAAAATTGATAATGTGATTATATTATATAGCCATTTTAGATGTAAGTAGTGCTTGCTGACACGACTTTATTTTAACCAAAGCATGTATGGAATGTCTGTTTAGGGGACTCTATAGATGTCTCAGAATGATGTAGCTCTAAAACTATGGGCTTAGTTTAAAGCTACCTCCAGTCAGCACAATTAGGATGCAGTCACACTCTTGAGTATGTGGTGTCTGAAGGTCAAAAGTTGAACTCACTGTTTTGCATCTCCTGTCACCATAGGAAATGGTGACAGAAACATGCAAAGTCTATTGTAACATATGCAAGGAGCTGCTGGAATGTTACACAAGCAAAATGAGAGGACTGTGTTCTCCATATCAAAGACTTGTTAAAATGCAAATTATGTCTTGCAAAAATGAAATTCAGTTTTGGGTTTGCAGGTCTTCTAATGGGGTCAGAAGATTCTCTATAAATTCTCTGAGTAGCAGTAACCTTTATTATTTTGCTGACTTAGCAATGTAGTCATTATTTATTGCATTACACCTATAATAAAAATGGATATGTGTTGCATTATCAGAAGGACAATTATGTCAAGGGAATTACATGAAGTAAATAGATTTATGACCTAAAGGAGACGGTTATATTTGAGAGCTATGCACCTTGTAAATTTGGCTGGCCCTATAAAGAAAGAGTAGATACATTGGTATGCACTTGATAATAGATATACTGTACGTGTACGTAAATGCCTTGCTTAAATTATTTGGACAGGCATATAACAATTCCTAAATGCTAGACCAAATGTCTGTAGCTTACAGACACATATTAAACTTTGTATATCTTTTCCTGTATGTGTTCCCTTCTTGTTCAAGTTTAATCCTGCAGTGGAATAAGCGCCATCAATAAGTAGTCATCAAATAACCTCCACCAGTAAGAACACTGCCTGCTCTACCACCGCCCATCCCATGTTTACCTTGAGAACCAACTGGTAGAGTAAATACTGGTTTGACTTTAATAAGTTCGATTTGTTTGAACCTAGACATGTTTTCCCATCAATATTCAGTTGCGCTGCTGTAAATCAGGAAATATGATTGATACTCCTATGATGCAAGGAGGTATTTCCTTGTTCCACTCATACTTTACCAATACTGCCAATCCACATAAACTTATGCCCATGGTAATTAAAATGAAATAAACTGGCTACATTACCCATTGCAAAGAACTGGGGTTTGGCATCACCCCAGACACGCTCAGCCCTTTTTACTTGCAATTAAAGATGTTCAACTTGTGGAACAGTTGACAGCCCAGATTTATGATCACCTAGAGAAGTTTAACATAAATTTTGCTCCATGGGACACGTCTCACATCCTTATATTTTGACGTATGAAGCTTACCTTATACACATGTGATGAGGCGGGGCGTTGGAGAGGGGTGATGTTGTTTTCCAACTAGATTCCAGATCTAGTCACTCCCCTTCTATTTTTTCTCTTCATATCCCCTCCCCCCATTTCCTTCCCCTACAGTTATTGTCCTTCCCTTACAGTGTTGCATTCACCCTGCTATATGCAGATTAGTTCATATTCCTTATTGTTATGATGAATGATAGAATGTGAGGCCATGAGGTCAAACATATAGAATCTATGGAATCAAACTGAAGGTTCTCATGTATGTAATATCTATTGGATGTGATTGTTCCAAATGGCATCCTCTAACAAAATAATTTGTTGGTATCATCTGATAAAGAATTATCTACCACATGCAGAACCGGGACTATCTCTTTTGATTCAAACCTCATCTCTAAAACCACATGGACAAAGACTGCCTCTTTCCTTTTGGACTATCATAAAATAATGACACCTCCACCCTTGTAAATACTGTTACCATATTGTTTTGTTTTTACCCCCTGTACTTTGTTTTGGATGTTTTTTATTATAAAATTGTTCATCAAAAAAATTAATCAAACTAGTTATAAACACTAAAGCTTTAACATGTTAAATTATATATATATATATATATATACATATATATATATATATATTAATAAGTAGTTAGTATATGTACTTATTATTATACTAGTTTATTTCAAATTTAACATGTTAAAGCTTTATGACATTAAAGTAAGATCTATTATTAAAATTAGATCTAAACCACTGATAAGGATTTCTAAACCCAAGAACAAAATGTAATAGATTGCTGCCTTCGAGTTAGAGCAGCCTTGGATGTTGTACCTATATTTGTTTTCTTTTTTCAGCTAGGTACGTTTTCCGCAAGAGGAAAAAATACCTGTTGCTTGTGCCAGAATCCCAAGGTTCTTGTAACTTCCTGTGTACCAAACTAATATCCCAATCAACATTATCTGCTTTTCCAGCTATCTTCCGTGAACTACAATACACCCCCAAACTGTAATGGAGATGAAAGAAGACTGATACACTGCAATATATTACATTTTGGTTTTGTGGTTAAGTTACTCTTAGAGTTAATAAACTTTGAAAATGTTCATATGTCACCGGCGTACTGCTATTTATTCAACACAAGGATATTACTGTCAGTAAAGTGAAGAGATATTCAATGCTTTAGAACAGATATTTAGGGGATTGAAAAATACTTTTTCCAGCAGAGTCCTACTATAGTCAGTGTCAACAATTTAAAATGATGGTTGTTTGTTAAGACACATTGTAATCAGCTCAAAATGCAAACCAATCTCTATGCATGTAAACTAATGTATTGTACTTTTGTAATGTAAAGATTAAATGGATTTTATAGAACTGTGAAATTAGTTATTTCAATATTTAATACAAATGTCCATGGAAAGAGTATTTGGGGGTTTTTTTGTGGGGCAAAAAACCTTTCTATTGTAACAGCATTTTATTTTAGTGGTATTCTCTTTTCCTTCGATTTCTACTGTTGCCAAATTTTTTGGAAGCCGAAGCAATAAACTTTTCATGTGTCAGGGTAGGGCTGCTGGTTTTAGCAAATTGGTCATTTGTTAAGCTAATAGAATTTAAGGGATTCTCCCCTATAATACCAGCAGGAGGTAAACTGGGTAATTGTCCTCCGTGACCTCAATTAGCATGTAAGAATGTGCTTGGGAGAAGTGGGCTTGAGAACAACACCCTCACAATCAATATCCAACTGTTTTCACTTATGAGCACATTAGCTTTTCCTTTCAGTCTCCATCAACAATAAACAGCCTCTTTTACTGCTGCCAACTGGTATTCTACCTGAGACCCAGAATTATTGCACCAATGATGTTCTACTCTACAACTGATTCTGTAGTCATTTCTAGTTAGCTATCAGGTGCTGTATGCATTTTCTTATTCATGGTAATAGAAGTTATTGAAGAAGTTTTAATGTTAAGGAGTTAAAGGAAGGCCAACAAAAATAATAACTGGGGTATTTAACTAAATATCAAAATAGGGTAATTTAATAAAATTGTATTTTTGAATTATGTTTCACATATACAATCTAAGATTTCTAGGGGGGTTTAGATAAAATTTAGCTAAAGAAAGCTCTCAAAAGTATTCACATGCAAGGGTCACAGCACTTGCTCAACTTCATCTGTGGTCACATACATAGACAAAGCATTTTGGATTAAGTTAAGTATGAGCAATCACAAACAAGCGATTAGTCATTGTTGTAAATACAAATGATCTTCTAAACAGGATAATATAACAAATCAGTTTTATGTTCAGTTGGGCAACACACACAGATTTTTACTGAATCTGTCAGAAACAAAGTCACAATTCCACCAGTTGCACAAGTCAAAATCCAATAAGAGCTCACTAAATATATCAAAGGGGTGGTATTTGATTTGTGACTTTTATTTCATTTGATCATTTCAGCCACATGGATAATTCCTCATAAATGATTGGGTTTTAGAAGAAACACTACTCCTTTAGTAAATCGATTCTACCTGTGTTTTGTATTATTCATTTTTTATTGTATGTTTACTATAAATCTTTTATATCAAAGGAAGCATATCTTCCAAAAGAATGAACTGTATGTAAAATGTATGTCAAAATATATGCTGCTGTTTTATTACATAAAGGTGTACAAAGAAGTACCCCTCCACCTAACACAAATGCACATGCAAAAATACATTTAAAACATGTTCACAAATGCACAATAAATATATTTTTACTATGAGTTTTAAAGTATATTAAAGAATGCAAATAAACAACAATAAATGACCACAGTTACAGAGATTCAGGTATTTTAAAATAATTATGAACACAATTTAGGGGTATATAATATCATTTAGAACAGATTTAAATACTTTTATCTTCTAGCATGTAGCCTTGTTGTTTAAAAAAACTGCTAATACCTGAAGACCTTCTATTGACTAAGATGATTTATCTCACTTACAAGTATCATCATTTGAGGATACCTGATATATGCACACACAGTGACCATGATTCCTTATCTTCACAATACATATGCTGTGCATGTTAAACTTTCAAATAATGCCGCTTTTCTATCTAAAAAAAAGTGAAAACCTCACTAAGTACTAAAAAAAGAATATATCATTATAATTCTTTTTTCCCAAGCACCAGCCAATCAAAACATACACGCATATCACTTACTTATCAAGAGAATACTAAATATTTATTATCGGCAAAACAGCATATGTGCATATTATTTAAATTCTAAAGAATGGGCCTAAAATCTCCCAGAATACCCAGAATATTGTACCAAAAAGTGCATGCTGTGTGTATATTTTAGTTGTGTCATATACGCAGGTGATGATAAGAAGAACACTTGGGATGTGTAGAAGAGAAGTTATTATAATCCTGTATTGGGCATGAAAATCCAAGTTATAAAAATGTCCTATACTCAAAATTGACATTCCAGATATTATTCACAATTCTATTGTCAAATGATCTTATCCATATTATTGTGTTGTAATTGTGTCTTTTCAATATATGGAGGTCAGTTGTTTTAACAAATGATATGGTAGAAGCTGGTAACCATCACCATATTACCATCCACACCAGATGACAGAGAACATACAAAGGCAGGCGCTTATTATGTCTACCTTCTGTCTATTCAGTTTTATTTCATGCAAGGCTTTTTAATCAGTCAGTTACAGTGTGACTTCTAATTTAACAAATGCACCAGTTAACATTGCATTATTCTCCCTGCTATAGACTAACAGGAGAGAAATTGCATCCATCTGCTGCTGACATTCCTGTCTCACTTAAACAAGTGCAATATAATAAACATGATGGAGAACAAAAGTACTTTGTGTGGTGCCTTGGTCTTCATTGGAATGCTCTCATCCTGAAAGAAACATTCGGACACATGGAAAGTGACATTCAAACGTGCACCATATGTCCATCCTGGCATAGTACGGGTAAATAATGTACTCACAATGAGAATCTTAATTCTTTGTAAATAAGAACACCGCACTTCTGATTATTACCAATATTATACTATACAGTAATTGGCAATGAATAATACAATTATTACCCATCTCAGGCTATTAATTAATCACTAAAAAAATTAAAAAGTGTTAATGAGGCACTTAAAGAAAGAATAGGAGACCTATGGTTCTTTATTAATCACATTCAACAAAGGTAATCATCAGAAATATTATAGTGAAATGCTTCAAAGAGTTGAAGGCCAAACTTGTTGGAGAATGTAGAAAGATTTAAAAACATGTAGGTTTTCAGTGCTGTCTGTGACCCAGTTGGAAAGACTTTCTTTTTACATAATAAGCAAAACAGTAAACTAGGGGAATTCCTACAGAGACATTATGAACTTGATTTACTAAAGTACAAGAGGCTTCACTTTTCAAGATTAATGCTAGAAAATAAAGTGAACCTGTATTTGAAACCCCCTTCATCATGAGAGGTGACCGCCACAGCTCTAATTCATCTATTAGCTATATGTATAGAGATTCTTACCTCTATGGAGAAACCCTATCTTTTATTATTTTGTAGAAATATATTGTTAAACATATTAGGTTCATTTTGTTAGCCTGTTTTCAAGGTCATTTTCTAAGGTGTACATTTTACTATCATAAGAGTTAGCATTTACCTTAATATTTTGATTAGTCATTTAACTGAATTCCTCAGATAAAACTAAGCTCAGCTTGTTTAGGAGTGTTTTATTCAGTTTAAAGATGAAAAGCCCCAAATTTTTACCTTTTCCATCCATTTCACACCAAACACTAGATAATAGGCAAAGGGATATTTAAAGTGCAGTTTTTAACAGCAGGGGATGTACGTATTTACAGGCAAATTATTATGTAAACTTTAAGTTTTATAACAGGAAGCAGAAACAAAATCACTTCTCCCTGATCGATGGAGGCCCACATCTTCATCTGGTCCTCTTTAAAATCTTGAGCCATCTTGATTGGCCAGGCTGGAATGCCCTAACTCCCATATGTGTGCACAGGAGTTCATTCATTCCTTGCAGCCAGCTATGCCAATATTGTAAAGTGATCTATGCATGCATGGTTCAGGTGTACATGTACATTGTACATGTACATTCAACAAAAGATTGCAAACAGGTAGGCAAGTTTGTTTTATTATAGGAAAGACATAGCATGTCCCTTCTGGAATAAAGAGTCTGTCTGCTGGCAATTTTTGTTTGTTAATTTTGTTCCACTTGTAATATGAAGGACAAGGGATGATCAATGAAAACTGATTTAGTTTAGAGGTTTATGTGGTGTAGCTGGGAACCATTCAGCTTTTTATTGTGTGCATCACTTTTTTTGTTTAGTATTGTATAGAATAGGGAAGGGTTAAAACTCCTGCTAAGTTATATTTTGCTGTCTGTATGTCTCTGGGGAAATATCCCTTCATCACCAGTGCAAAAGATGTATCGGTAAGTTAGTGAAAAGTGAGGTGAAATGTCCTCGCATCTGTCCCCAGTAAAATTACCTATTCTGGGGACAACTTAAAAATTTGGATTTTCCCATACAAATGATGGATGAATCTCCCTAATGGGGGAACAAATATCACAGACACCACTGACAGTTTTACAGAGGGTCTAACTATTCTTTATCCTAAACTAAAGAAAAAAGGTTTTGTCTAGATATACTCCTTTTTTAAAATTAATTTTACATCCCAAACACTTTACCTGAATAATATTTATATAAACTAGTATGTATACCAGCAAACATAGATATGTAAAGTGTCCTCTAGAGGCGCTGTTCTATTGAACTCTATGGCTGAGTCTTTGCTTTACACAATTAGGATCTTTAGAGCATGATAAAAAAATGATCATATGATATTAATTAGTGCTGATAATTAGGTGAGTTGTGATTAAAAGTGTACTAATAAAAATAAAGTAAAACAAGCATCCAGTGCACTGAGAATTTCCCATTGCCATAAAAGAACTGGTGCACAGCAATGGTATAGTAGTGTCAGCTGTGCACATACAACAGAGGTTCTCCACAATTTTGTAATAATCGTATTACTAGTATGGACATATGGATATATCAGCATATGTGTTGACTTGTTTTAATATATATATATATATATATATATATATATATATATATATATATATATCACGATAGTCAAACTGGAGACTGATCTGCTGTTCACACGATCTCTGCGTCTTTCTGCAGTCGAATCGATGCGCTAGCAATAACTTGGCAAGTTTAACATTGCTTGGATACAGCTATCAATTCCCCACTCCACCTATCCTGAAGACCGATTTTTAGTCTGTATAAATAGCACCAAGCCAGGGCAGATTCTTAAAAGAAGACAAAAAAGTGTAATAAACATCATTGAAAAATTCTGATAATAAAAAATGCACAATCTTTTTGGCATGTCCTAGTTAATGCAGATCTAATCTTAACCCGATGTAATATACCTATATTCCTGTACATTGTAGTGATGTAGTTTTTAATTGTGAAGAATTTCAGTAACTTTGCTACATTGTCCCTATAAACACTTGTTACAAAAAGATGAGGTTATCCTTATACAGCGCATAGTATAATCCTAGTATCACTACAATAGATAAAAGCTAACAACTGTATACTAAAACAAAATACAAATCGCTCAAGTTCAAAAGATCAATGCTAAGGTCAAATCCGCTTTTTACAAGTATTTTTTACATGCGTATTAACGGAGGAGTGTTAGAATGTAAAAGTTTGGAATATTCTTGATTTTACATGTGTATGTAATATATGAACACAATTTCCTTTTGAATAAACTTACTTCAAATATATTTCATTGCATGTTTGGTGAAGTGGGTCATTTATTATTGTATTCCATGTGAATTTGTGTGTTAAGAAACACAATAACAGAAAACATAAGTGTCATCATCGATACAAATGTAAATTGAAATCAGGAGAACACATGTTTTACTGAAGATAATAAACATATACAGGCAAAATAAACCCAAAGTGCTGAAATAAAAAAAAAAAGAAAATACTGTTCATAAAAGAGTTTACTTAAATCTCTTACGAGACCATATTATTTAGAGTTCTGTGTCTTAGGTGGCTGATTTTTCTATTTAGTCACCTTGAACATTTTTTTTTATTAACAAAAAGTGCATTATATACTTTATGGTTTTCGCAAAAGTCTTTACGCTTCTCAAAACTGAAACACGTTTATATAAATTAATAGCCTTTAAGATGCCAATATATCAGTGTAATTATAGTTTAAAAAGAATGCAATTTACATATCCTATAGTAAATTTATCATACATAAAAAAAAGTTTTGTATTGCAATATAGGTTCTAGTTTGGGTTGAACCCCCTGCAAGTAGTAGCATTGATCGATTGCATTAGGAGTCAAAGGCATTGCTTGAATGCCATTCTATGCTCAAATATATACTTTTAATTAGTAATAAATACCAAGGACTGTGTAACCAAATAAAAAGTAACTGATTGATCAGGAAAGGGGGGTAGAGATGCTATGCAATAAGAAGACTTTAACTAAGTGGACACTATAGGGTCAGGATGGGTGGAAAGTAACAGATGTGGAGGAGAGGGTCACATGATCCCCCTACCTTTACCCCCCTTTTGCCTTTTTTAACACAAAAGACAGTTACTTTACATTGAAACATTCACAGTGGAGTAACCTCTGGTCAAAGTGACTCACTATTTATTTACAAGAGCCTTCAAACGAGTTGATTTAGTGAATCCTTAGCTAGGACTGCCAATTCCTGAGCAGTCTGGATGCAGATTGGGACTGTTTGTTCCCTCCAGAGGTGATCAGCTGGGCAAAAGAAAAAAAGATCTGCCATCAGCTGTATAGAGCTTTCTTGTAGGAATGGCATAGCTATTGATAGAGAAGTCTGTTCCTTCATTGTTTAGAAAAATATATATACATCTCACAAAATAAAAAGCCTTATTTCGGCCTTGCTACAGGTGCAGTGCTGATGGAAAGACAAGGTAATCAGAAAGTATTCTGAGGCTGTCCCATTCCATGTCCAATGTCCCATCACTGGCCCAAGCTGGTGGGCTCTGCAGCCCTCTAAGATGAGCTGTCATTCTCAGACTGTTGATGGAGCAACGAGCTGTTTGACTTGTGTTTCTTCAGGAGCTGGGTGATCTTTTCATCATCTGAGTTAGGATCCAGGGGTTTGTTGTAGTCATCATCCTCATCCTCATTATCTGAAGCTCCTTTCAGCCTCTCTGTCTCATTGTCCTGCTTCTTCTTGGCAGTGGCCATCTCTGCTGCATGCTTCTTGCGCCACTTGGTTCTCCTGTTCTGGAACCATACCTGCAAGGACACCAAACATAGTTTACAGCACTGATCCGGTAATTTAAACATTTGGAAATCACATGGATAAAGGAAGACCATTTTCTTTGTGGTAAAGGATATATTAAATATTTATACTATTTAGAAAATCCTTATACTCCTTGGTCACTAACTACTGAGAATTTATTCTAAGCTCTACCGACACAAAACTGATTTTGGTTGCTGTAAGCAAGTTTATTGAAAGACTGCCCTGCAGTTTATTAAATACAAAAACGTTTTTCTACCAGACCAATTAGTTTTATGCTCAGGTCAAAAACTTTCACAAAAGCAAAAAATTAAATAAATTAAAAAAATGTTTTGGTAATTGTAAATAATAATTGAGAAATTGGCAATTTTCATTTTCTGCAGATTCGGGTATTTATGTGAACATAGCTACAGTTTACTGAAGTATTTTTAACTTTCTTAACAAGTCAGGATTTCATTTTTAGAGGAACTGTTAGATTCCAAATTGCGTGTTATATGTTTGATTTTATAAGAAATTATAGGAAAGAAGTGACGCCCTCTATAGAGATTCCCATATGAGGACAATCATGGATAACACCCCAGACACTTCTAAAATGCCTCTCCTAATAATTCAAAAACTCACAAAACATTTCCTCACACTAAGATCTATTTATGTATGTGACATCTAATTCCAAATATACATAGCTAGTATTACCTTTGCGGGAGCTGATCACATCTATATCAATCTAAATTTATGAGTGTTATTTCTAATATATTACTGCTGTCATGAAACAGACCCTAGCAATTTATGTTCTGTATAAGGAGGCTGATTTACTGTATAATTCGAGGAGGACTTCAAACATCCAAATGATGTACAAGGGGGATTTATAGTAAAAGGGAACTTTTCCTGAACTGTATTAAACATCTGCAGCTAACACTGATCCTGATCCAAAGAAAAAATGCCAATAAAAAATAGATAGATAGATAGATAGATAGATAGAGAGATAGATAGATAGATAGATAGATAGATAGATAGAGAGATAGATAGATAGATAGATAGATAGATAGATAGATAGATAGATAGATAGATAGATAGATACATAGATAGATGATAGATAGATAGATAGATAGATACATAGATAGATAGATAGATAGATAGAGATAGAAAGGATATCGTTTATATGCCTTCATATTTTCAAGAAGGAACACACGATTATACCTATTATTTTACTGAGTTGCATTGTACAAAAAATAAAAAATAATTATCATAACAACTATATATATATATATATATATATATATATATATAGAAAGAGAGAGAGAGAGAAATAAATAAACAGCTCATTATTATTTTAATGTACTAATATTTGTTATTTTAATGTACTCTCTCAATCATATATATATCTATATATATATTACAATCATTATTATTATTATTAGGATACAATAAAATAATCATGAATAATTGTGTTTATTCCAATCGATGAATATTATTAAAGAATCTTCATATTTTCCCCAATAATACCAAAGATCTATTTGCTTAGTTTAAATACTAATAATACGAATAGAACTAACATGCTGTAGAAATGTACATTTGTGTATATATATTTATTGTACGCCTCTGATGGGGTCCCGGTCGCCTATTCTGTAGCAGGTGTGTGTACATGTAGCTGCTGGGAGCCTGGGAATTGAGGGGGGAGAATAGAACCCTGCCTGGGATCACTGAATAGGTTGTAGTGTATTCACTATCAGACATTTACCATGACAAATGAGCGCCTCCAGATAACACAGTGACACGGCACAAGACAAGGCTTACAATGGCAACAGGTGATCCAGCTGCTATTGTGCCCCTCGTAAAATGAAAACTCTTTTTTCTTCTTCAACTTTCTTCCCTGCTTGGTACAATAGCAGCAACAAGCTTGGCGCTTCAGAGAAGTCACCGGGGTGATGGGACCTCCTAGGGATGGAGTTTTTTGTGACTGCCTATTTCAGATTTTATATATCCCTATCATCTACTATTCCAGAATTATTCTAATAAGCATATCAGACAAATAATTAGTATTAGCACGGGGGACTTACTAATTACCAGGGGACTTATTCTTACTTCAAATGTCTAATCAGATTGGAAGAAGAATTTCTTTATTCACACTTGACTGATCATTGAAAAATATTAGTGCATTGTTTAGGTATAGATAATTAATATATATATATATATATATATATATATATATGTATATATAAAACATATCAATATTTTATTAAAATGTGCATAATTGATTTATGATATATATATATATATATATATACACACACACACATATAATCGAAAAACAATAGCAATAGTACTAATAGCTAAAGGATAATAATTAGTTTGACTTAAAATTCAACTTCACAAAGTGTTAAATTTTATGTTCATAATGTAATTTTTTTAAATAGGAATAAATAAAAATATTAATAGTCCAACCTATAAACTACAATAAAATGCTGTATATACGCTTTAATAATACAAGCAATGATTTATACAGACTTTGTATGACTGAGCACCCACCTTGACCTGGCTCTCTGTCATGCCCAGGGAATATGCCAGCCTGGCTCTTTCTGGTCCAGCTAAATATTTCGTCTGCTCGAAAGTCTTTTCCAGGGCGAAAATCTGCTGCCCGGAAAACGTGGGCCTCGTGTGTTTCCTCTTGCCATCCTTATCCAGCAGCACTGAGCCCTGATCTGAAAGGAGAATAAAAAGGGGCATGTTATTTCTTGGCATGTGATTACATCTATACCCTTCAATTGTGTGTATAGTGGGGTCAGAAGACGCAGAAAGAAATCAGATACCACTTACAAATAACAAGTAACCTTTTTTGATCATTACAAAATATTCTACTGACAATATAATTATAATGATAACCAAAATGACAACAACAATAATACAAATAGCAACAATAAATATATTATTTTTTAGCAGTAGCATCCAAAAGATTAGTATAATTTTTATTAACATTTCCTATAGCTGTGAAAAATAAAAAAACATATATATTAGTAATATCTAGTACAGTGCAACTTCTAAATTTGTATTTTAGTTAGAACCGTATTTGTACATGTCACCAGAATTTGTTGATTATAATAGATTCGTATGATGTGGTTACTTGTTGTCTCTGTAAATGTTTTTTGTGTCAATTTGTGTACTGTATGCAGGTTTAAAAGAGGCACCAGAAAGCAACAATATAGAAACTATTTTTGTAAATATTATATAAAAGATATTCTTTTCTTCAGATTCTATCGGTTACATAAATACAATTTAAATACAAATACATTTGGGCTTTTTTTTTAAAGCATATTTTAATTTGAAGCCGAATATATATATATATATATATATATATATATATATATATATATACAAAAATAGTTATTGTATTGTGTAACGAATTAACTAAAGTAGTGTCATTGCTGGCAGTTTTGTTGCCAATGATTTCCTTTCTGAATAATAAAACTTCACTCTGCCATAATTTCTATAATACCAAATGAACAAGTATAATATGGATTATTTAGATAGAAAATAAAAAAATCTCTTTGCACTAGTTATTCTCTAATATTCCCCAATAACAATTATCTTTATTATACAGTGAACTTTTCATCCAGAAATCCGAATTTAAAGTTGCTGACACCAGACTTACTTTTTTAGTTTTTTTGTAAATGTCGCATTGCAAATTCTCAATATGTTTAACATTAATGTAGAATTGTATTGTTTAAAATATAATTATTATATCTGTAGAATTTCTCTATCTGTTAAATATGTATATAGTTTTTCAATGTCTTTATCTGTTTAAATGTAGTTTACAATTTCTATAAATGTAGGATTACAGTTTCTGCTCGATAAAAAGGTTGAATTACAATATCTATTTCTGTTAATTAAAAATGAAGAATTATAATTTCTATACCTGGTTAGTATGTATTCTTATTTATTAATGATTTATTCTGCCACAATTTGCATGATTGTTGAACATCTCCCAGGCCTGGTCTTTACATTTTCTGGTACTTAGTGTAAGTTTATGCCCACAAGCCCCTGACCCGACAGGATGAAGTACTTACGGGGTGCACAGGCCAGCCTGGCATCTCTCCATGGTGGGCTTTGCATCACTCCTGGCCAGAAGATTGGGGTCCTGCCTGGCAGATCTGTCAGAGGTTTGGGGTACCGGGCCACAGCCACTGCTGCACTGGGGCTAAAGTAAAGTCCAGGATGGGGTGGTGGAGGGGGGCTTAGGCTGCTAAATCGGGGGAGTCCTGCCAGGAGGCCAGCAGGAGTGGAGGTAGAGGCCACAGCAGCTGGGGATACAGAGGTGTTGGGGGTCAGGGCTGCCCCTGCTAGAGAGGGCAGACAAGGCATGACTGGCCGGCTCAGGATGTCCTGGATGCCATGGGGTGTAGCTGCTGAGATTTGAGGTGGTGGGGTGCCCAGGGAGGACAGGCCGCCTGAGGAGGGTGAAAGCTTCAGGGAGCCTGGCGATGCCAAGGGTGGAGAAGGTGAGGATGAGGAAGAAGAGGACGAGGATGACGAGGAGGCAGAAGAACAGGGCTGACTGGGCAGAGCATATGCTGGGTACAGAGGAGTTTTCATCTCTGCCATGCTATGTAGAGCTGCCAAGGGAGGGCTGCTGAGGAGGAAAGCGCTCTGCCTTGTGCCATCCATCTGCCCTAGAGCTAACATCACCGGGCAAGGAATATTTACACAAAGCTGGGAACAAATGGAAGGTCTGAGCAGGTACTTCTGAGCAATGCTGGTCCTTCTAGTTCATCAGAAAGGGCACAATGGCCAAGAGTCTCTTGTGGAAGGTGTAGAAGTCAGAGAACAGCCCAGCTGTAGTTTCTGTGTTCTGTCCACACTCCCTGTGCCAGCAGAAGGGAGGATCCAGTCCCAAGATTGGAAGGATCAGGGTGGGCTGTAGTCCTGTATTGTTCTTATCTCCACATAGGGGTAAAGTTAGCTGATTGCAGTAGCTGAAGCTCCATAAGACAAGCAGGATCACCTCTTCATCTCCTCTCACTGCTCACACACAGCAAGCTAAATAAGTGATATCACATCACCTGCTTGCTCCAAGTAAATGCTGAACTCTCTGCGACTCTCCAGGCAGTTTTATCTCTCCTCCCACCTCTTCACCTTCTTTCTGTCTGACAGCAGAGGAAGCTCTCCAAGGTAATACAATCTCTTCTACAAGGAGAGGGGATGGAGGGACAAGTCCAGCTGTCAATCACCCGGCAGGGGCGTGTCCGCCTTCACCTATAGCGCGGGACCAATAGAGGCGATGCTGTGACGTCCCCAGACCCCACCTCGCTCCCTGATTGGCTGATCAATCAGTCCCAAGGGGAGCAGAGCCGGTTTGCATTAGGCGCGGTGTAGTGGGATCATTGATGCCCCCTTTGCTAAATGATCTGCAGGAGGAAATCCAAGGCCCCCACTTTTGTGAACCAATCAGATTTCTGGAGAGGATGGGGACTTATTGCCTATGACAAGCCCATCTTTTTTTTACTATGACATGGGAGAGATGACCGCATATTCAATGGGCTCCTCTCAATTTATGAAGTGCCATATGGCAATATGCAATGTGTTAAATACAGAATGGACATGCCATAAAAGAGACTCCACTGACTAGAATGTCCACTCACTAATATATCAATATAAATATAATATAGTAATTAAATATATAGTATAAGCATGCAGATGTATAGTATTAGTAGAAGAATTGTAAAATATTTTGATTTTGATATATGTTATATATTTTTATTTTATATTCTATTTTTCTTTTATTTCTGATAACAGCAGCCATACCACGGGACCTAGAGAAAGTTACGATTTCAATGATTGTGATTTTATTTCTTTTAACATACACTATACATTTTAATGAATCAAAGGAAAGTGTGGAAGAGTTAATAGTAGAGCTCTCGGTATTATTGTGAATGCAGGATGTCGCAGAGACCCTTAACCCTAATAAAATGTAACCTACACAAATGAGCTCACGTTTGGTCAATTGTGACAATTGTGACTCCAATAATGAGGACTACTAATGTGATGTGTTAATCAGGGATTTAATGAAGTAATAATTCTTTACCATCTAATTACTGCATACTGCCCCATATATATGAGTCATACCTGCTTCTAGAAGACTTATATCACTGGGCTAAGGTGTCCTTTACTAACATAATATTATAGATATATAATCATATAGATCAACATCCCAAAAGTGCTTTAACTGTGGAAGTTTACTTTTATACACACGTTTTTTTATTTTAATACATCAAGTAAATTTTATCTTAATAAGGCGAAAATTGAGAGTTTCGACTCAAAATGCAAATATATATCAGAAATTGCTGCAATTGTGGGGGAACTCCCAGCGGGCTCAATACTAATGCTAATTGTAGAAATAATATAACTGTTCCTATACACGATTATAGACTGGAGCACACAATCACCCAGGGAATGAGCACACTTGGCAGCCCCATTTCATAGCAAGGCTGATGGCACCATCTGTTTGCGAAATACATATATATATATATATATATATATATATATATTATAATTTTATATATATTTATATATATAAAATGATTTATACCGCATACAGTAACATATTACTATCATACATACTATTTCTTTGAAAGTGTATTCAGAAGACAGATGTCCGAGTTTCCATTAATGATCTGCTATTTTGAAGAATGCAATCAGTTTTATTTTATATTGCCATTATATTTTCTATTGACTGATAAGATGAATGCATATGCTAAATGGTAATGACTTTTTAAATGAGTAGCTTTGGCTTTTAGCGTTTACCATGCAGATGAAACAAATTTCTGATAGTAGTGTAATAGCTTCTCATCTCTTGGAAAATAAAAGTCTTCTGTGCACATCTTTTCGATACGAGGACTAAGTCTGGGTCTGAGTTGGGATTGCTGAGCAGGAATATAGAAATCAGAATCTTAGGTAAATTCAAATTGGTATTAATTGTTTTTAAGGGAGATTCAATTGTTTTTAAGGGAGAGGATTCAAGCTGTCCAAAAAAGTTGAAAAGAAGCATGCAGTGATTATTAATATTATTAGTATTAATATTTTGTTTTCATTCTTCTACTTTTACTTTTCCTATTATTATCTTACTGTCACAATCATTATGATAATGTATATATTTGAGTAAAGATTTATTCGAGTTTTGCCTTCTACAATGAAGACTCTAAAAACAGATCAATGACATTTTATTTTCATATTAACAATTTTCAGAAAATTACAAACTGTAACCTTACATTAAATGTTAGTTTATATATATAGTCAATGTATAGCTATGTATCATATAATACAAAACATAGAATTGTGAACAGATCTGGAAAAGTAAAAAATAATCTTGTGCAGCATTGTGCAGGTTTAACAGAAGTCCACAGGCATTCTTTATATATAGTGGGCACATAAAGAGTTTTGCCAATAAGGACAGCACACATATGGAATATACAGCTCAGCTACTCCTATTATTAGTCGTTTGAACAATCGCTAGCTTATATTAATATTATTCATATCATGTAAACTATTTTTTTTTATTTACATATAAGCTGATGATGCTAAATATTTTCTATTAAAAATAATTTTATTCACATGGATGTAAATAGTTCTAAGATCATTTCTTAATCATATGCATTTAAAGTAATTGTTAAACTGTATGCAGAATTTTTTTATTAGGTAGCCATGGAAGTATCGATCATTTATTTAATGTATTCAATGAATATTTTACACATCAAACACAAGGAATCAGAGAGAACGGTGTGATCTGTTATATAAATGTGTATGCCAACTATGCCAGATTGCTCTCATCATGTTTGCTATGTTACCCAGAGGGTGCTTAGTGCCACCTAGTTTATGCATTTGTATTGATGGTCTAATTAGCCCTAGTAAAAAATGGTTGGTCAGAGCTTTGATTTGCTGCAGTGCCATGCTGTTCATAAAGCAGTAGTCGGGCTATGAGAATTGTTCGGGCCATTTATGTCTGAACTTCTGTCTCCCTCTAGCGGTTGAAAAAAGACATGACAGTTTGCTTTTGTAGTTGTTGGGGAAAGTGGAATTTCCTGATATTTGGATTATGTACTCTGTAAATCTAGCTCCAATTTGTGTTTTAAGGGCAGCTAATTAAAAATAAGAAAGTTTTATATTGCAGATTACCAGTTCTTAGATGCAGTGGAATGTGTTGTAGGCTTTATACTGATTCTGCTAATTAAACACTTCCTGTCCTAGAATGACCACACTTATTGTACTATATCTATCTATATGTGTATATATATATGTATGTATATATATATATCTATATATTGTACTATATTTATGGAGTAGCAACATTGTCACCTTACATCAGGTAGTATAATTACAGAACACCTCTTTTCACTTACACAACATAGGGGAAGTGTGTCCTGTAGACTACAGAATGTAGTTGGAAAAGCTAAAAGCCTGGTTTGAGATTTTGGATCAGTGCAGATAAGTTACAAAGAGAGTAGGGTTCTAGCAAGGCCAGCAAGTATTTTTCATTTTTCTGTATTGCAGAAAATGTGCTTAGCCTGGAAAAATACAAAAGCTACATAGCCACCAAATCTAATCACTGGTATGCTGCAATATTCAAAATTTAATATCATGTAACATCCAGGCAGTTTTAAAATTAGTTGTTTGATACTGAAATATTACATTTGTATATGTCTTCTTGGTTTCCTGCATTTTAAAAGACCAGTAAACAAAAAGTTAAAACGTAATATTTTTTTTTCGTATATTTTCTTTAGATTAAATTTTCAAAGTATCTCTATTGTCAGATGTGGTCCTAACCCTTGGCTGACTTTAACATACAGATAACTGAAATGAAAAATTAGGTATAACAGGAAGAATTAACTCAAAAACATAAACCATTACCAGTTACTAATTTGAGGATGAAACATCAAAATTCCTTAAGGGTCATAAGAGAGTTTACTTATAGTTTAGGATGATATATATATATATATATATATATATATATATATTAAAGCAGAAGCGGGAAACACTTAGAGGTGACATTTACTGAAACATTTCCAGGTGTAGAATCTTCCAGGTCAGTGTGTTTAAAAGAGGTAGTGATTCCCCAGTGAATGTCAGATTCACTTCTTTAAAAAAAGACCTCTTAATCTACAGCTTTATAACTTCACAAGAAAATATGACTTTCCAAAACAATTCAGGCAGCTTTTATTCCATACTCATTCCAATCCTGAACTTTCAGAGGTGGAGAAATGTTACCATAATGCACAGGAGCACAATGTCAATGATCTTAATCTCTGTAATCTCACAATGGTTTGCTATCGGTCTTCACATACACTTCAGGGTCATTTATAAAAGCCTCTAACTCTTCAATTTTTTCCTACCTCCAGAGAGAAAACTTATGCTGTCCCTGTGTCCCTCCATTTGAAGGAAAATAGGGGAAAACAAAAGTGAACAGGAACAGTGCACAAGCCAAAATTTAATACATGCATAGCCGAAGTGTATTATTTTTTTTAGTTTTATGATAGACTAGGAAAGGGTTAAAATGCCTGTCAAGTTTGTGTTGCGTTCTGTATCCTTATTCGATAAATTAACCATTCTATTGCATATGGTGGCCAGTGTTATAAGAAACAGAAACTTATTGGGGATTCAAAACTTCACAGTTGTCATCAGAAAAATTGAGTGAGAGAAAATGTCCCCATAGAGACACCTGTTCCCAGAACCCTTTTTTTACACTGCTCTAAAAACTTTTTTACGTTTTGGAACAAAAAATAGTTAAAAACATACACAGCAAAACTGTTCCAGTAATAAAAAGCTGGAAGGTCACCACTAAAAAGTGGTTATTGTAATATTATGAATGAGGTCTTAGAATCCTGGAAGAGATGCTATTCCTTAGAATTAGCACACATAGAAGGCTTGTATATAGATGAGAACCAAAGCCCCTAAATGGCTGTATGGTACACAATTATTTAGATTACCCTGGTGGTGCCCATGGTGAGAATTGTAAGGCCAGATTTTGAAGTGATTTCAATGTGTTGCTTTAATTTTCACCTGGGAAAGAGGATAAAGGGCCTGGATGAGGCTCTTAGTAATTGTGTTGCTGCAAGATGCAGCCCTGGAAATCCTCTAGGATCATCGGGCACTAGAGGCTAATTTACCTCTAGTGCCCTGGGGATGGCACACTCTTCTCAATGAATGCAGTGACAGCTGCAATCATTGAGAAGATGCCCAGCACAGGAGAACCTCCTGTCATTGTATTATAAGTATCTCTTACAAATAATACATTTGTATCTGTAACAAATGTACCATTTGTAAGAGATACTTATATTACAATGTCAGGAGGTTCTCTTTTGCCAGGCATCTTCTCAATGATTGCAGCTGTGGCTGCATTCATTGAGAAGAGTGTGCGATCCCCAGGGCACTAGAAGTTATTTAAACCTCTAGCGCCGGGGATCACACACTGTTCTCAATGAATGCTACCACGACTGCATTAATTGAGAAGATCCCCTGGAAACCACAGCATGAGGCAGCCCCCTGGAGGACAAGCTACAGGCACCAAAAACGCTGTCTACTTGTAAGTAGGGCAGTCTTTCAAACTGATCAGAAAGAGGGTACTAACTATTGGTTATCACAGAAAAATATAAAGCAATGATAGATTCCCTGGACACCAATGATCATTCATTTTACATTGGATTTATTGAACATTTCTTTAGCATTTTCAAATAAAAAAGATGAGTATTAGGGGTTCAGTTTTGCGGGATTGCTTGTTAATTGTGTCAGACCGTTTCCTCATAGAAAAGGTGGAAAGTGAGGATGTTGGCCTGGCCAAAGTGTTCAAAGGTAAGTAGTTAGATGTGCTCATACTTTGCCAAAAAGAAATAAATCAAAGACCAACAACCTGCATTCCTTTAAAGTAGCAAACCTGCCTAATTTAAACCACTTATATCAAAAATCTTGTGTTCTCTTTTCCTAATGATGTGTTTGGGGTCTAGGCATTACTAAGCAATTTTAGGCAAGATGTCTTTCAACATAAATGTTGTATGTTTGCAAAAGCTAACATTTCAATAAAAAATAAGCAAATTTTCATCATGCATTAAAAAAATGCTTCTGGAAAATGCCTACTTCCTCTAATTTTCAACCCATAGCTTCTTTGTCATGGATTATGGGGAGGGGGGAAGGTTCACCAGAATGAACACATAAGGATAAGGGCAAGGGACTAGGCCTACAACGGCTACAACGGCTAGGGATAAGGGAACGGTCACCCTTACGGACACCCTAACCTAGCCCTGACTCCTATCAGTATGAATATCCCCTGAAGGTGGGAATATTCATACACTGGAACCTAGGCCCTAGTTGCCCTGAACTGCCATAGAAATAGTGACTGGGCTTGAGACTACTGGTTCCTTCCCTGATGAAAGAACCAGCGTCCCCCTGAGGCCTAGTAACAACAAAAGAACAACAAAACACCAAAAGTAGTTCAACTTATCTTAAATAGCAAATGGAGGAGTAGGAACCCTGAAGAGGACAACACACAAGCTCTTCACAGAAGAAGTGAATATCAACCGCATAGCATGAAGTGTGATGCCAGACTAAATGGAGGAGCAGTAATGACCACCAGCTGCAGCTGATACAAGAGGTGTGGTCATTACAAACAACAACATAGAAACAAGTAAAAAACAAAGAGACAGTCAGATAACCTCACGTGCAGCTAGTCTCACAAGTCTTCTAACCTCAGTCACGGAAGGGACCGTGACATTCTTCCTATGGATTACTGCAAGCATACAGAGCATCACCTTAATTTTCTGGCGACCCTGTGTTTATGACATTGTGCTCCAGTGACCCCACACTACAGAGAAATACAAAATTTTATTTTTGCAGCATTTTGCAAAAATTCATCAGTTACTCTCATCACTAGTGGTGTTATCATGCCAAGATTCAAAAGAACTATCTGCAATGTTGGAAAAAGGGTTGTAAATCTAGCAAGGGTTTTAAAAAAGATTGACAAAGTACCCATTAAATCTGCATATAGTTACTAGTGATGAGCGACTCGATCTTGCAGCAAATTTGACCGTTCTTTCTTACCGAAATCGTAAGGGAGAATGGCCAGTGTAAATTTGCTGATCAAGCCCGAATTAAAAAAAAAATGTTTTAAAAAAAAGATAGCGGGCTGTGCAGATTAACGAATGCAGTGCCTGCACTGGAGGTTAAATGGGAACAAGTCTTCCCATTCAAAACCTCTAGCGCTCTTTGATTGGCTAAGGAAAGCCAGTGTCGGAGATCTTCTCAATGTTCAATAAATCCAACGTAAAATGATTCATCATTGGTGTCCAGGGAATTTATCATTGCTTTATATTTTTCTGTGATAACCAGTAGTTAGTACCCTCCTTCTGATCAGTTTGAAAGACTGCCCTACTGCCCTACTTACAATTAGGACAGCATTTTTGGTGCCTGTAGCTTGTCCCCCAGGACCAGGGGGCTGCCTCATGCTGTGGTTTCCAGGGGATCTTCTCAATGAATGCAAATTCCCCAAGAAGTAGGTCCAATGCATCTACAGTGGAGGGGAATCAAAGGTAGGAAATGCACTCAGATGCCTTTTTTCAGAGCAGGCCAAAAGCTGGTAGTCAGTGGAACATTGCCCCCTTGCGCTGGTGGTCAGCTAATTCAAAAGGAACCCCAGCTAACAATCATTGCCATAGATTGTTAATTCAGGGAATATCTATTTCTTTAGTGTTACCTAATAGTGTAATGTTTGGTATAGAGATAGATTTGTATTGAGTGCTTCATTTTTTTTTTTTTTTGTAGACTTCGTCTTGAACACCCAAAAATGAGTACAGCAAAAAAAGCAAAAACAGATAGTGGACAGAGTCATTTGGAGCGATTGAATGCAATGGGAAAGGGGTATGTATTCTGTGTAATGAAAGTGTTGTGTGTCACACAACAAGTGTCAGAAGGCACCAAAAAAGTGTTGCTAAACTTGGTGAAACTGAAAGAAAAGAGTTTCTTGATGGGAAATTGAGGAAATATAATTCCCAGTATCTTAGTTTTTGTTTTAGTTTTTAACTATCTTACTAGAACAAATCATCTGACAGCTGACAGTTTTCAAATTTCACTGTGCATAGCAAAACATGGTAAGCCCCTCTCTGGTGGGGATATTATAAAAACAACCATGTTGTCTGAGAGTAATTCCCTTTTTCATGATTTCCCAAACAAGGTTAAAATTATTCAACGCATCTCTGAGATGCCACTCAGCAAAAATAGTATTAAAGATCTAGCACATGACAAGTGATGTTAGTCAGCAGCTCACCACTGACTTACAAAAGGCAGCCTGTTACTCCATGTGCTTGGATGAAGCCCAGATTTAAATAATCATGCAAGGCTAACAGTAATTTTGCGTTATGCTATTGGTGACATCATGAGAGAAGAGCTGGTGAAACTGGTGTCCTTGCCTGAAAGAACACAAGGGATAGATATCTACATTGCTGTGATGGAGGCTTTTTTGTCACAAGACGTAAGACCAGAAAAAGTGGTTTCAATTACTAGTGATGGGGCACCTTTTATGGTGGGGGCAACATCTGGTTTCATACAGTTCCTTGTTAAAGAAAAAAAAACATCAAATCATTCAGTTCCATTTTATTATACATCAAGAAGCTCTTTGCTTCACAAAAATGGTGAATTACACCATAGCTCGTGCTCTGAAATTTCGACAGTTTCAAGCACTTGGAGGAGGAGGTTCGGGCACAGTATAATTGTTATGTACAATATTGTCCTGTGGAGAGATTTGTAGTTTGCTTGGATGAAATTAGGCTGTTTATGAATGAAAAAGGACAGGAATATCCACAGCTCACTGATATGGCATTTTACACTACACTTCAACGTACTGAACAAACAACAAGTGTAGGGAAAACAGCAGAAAGTGATATCAAAACATTTGTGAGAAAACTGCAGGTTTTTTAAAGAGACCTTGAAAGTGGGCTGCTAAAATATTTTCCAAATCTAAAAATGCATTTCGAAAATTCTACATTTTGCAGAAAGTCCTACAAGCCATCAGGCAATCTACAAGTAATTTTCTAGCATTGTAGATGCTGCAAAAGTGAGTTTTAGTAACAGATTTTCACAGTTCCGTAAGAAGAAGACAACCCTGTGTGAAACACTAGAGAAGATAGAAGGGATGACAAATGACAGCAGTTAGTTCTGTAAATGAAATCCTTAAAGTGTAGAATTCTCTGCCAAATAGTTTTAACCACCTGAGCGTTACACTGATTTCTAGATTTCTGTTCCAAAAGCGTCACAGGAACCGACGCTGGATTAGCACAGCGGGACCAGGTAAGTGGGGATTTTAGTGTAGGCGAAAAAATACGGGCTTAACCAAAAGAGCCAAAATATTTAGTGCGAGAAATTACGGGCTTAGCGGTTAGGGGGTTAAGTCAATTAAAGCACTTGGGTTTGCTTTCCTTACTTTGTTTGGATCATTTTATGCTTGTGAGCAGCTGTTTTCAGCTTTGAATTATATCAAATCCGACACCAAAAAAAGACTAAAGCTACGTACACACAGCAGATTTTTATCGCCCGATAATCGGCATCGGCCAAATATCGGGCGAAAATCTGCCGTGTGTACAGTCAGTGTCGTCCATCGTCCGAACGGCCGTCCTGCCGGATCCACGGGCCAAGGTTAGACAAATTATCAGCATGCATACAAAAGGCAAAAATCACATTTATTGTTCAAAAGCATGCCAAATGCAAACTTTTAGCTTTTAATAAAAAGCTCTGTTTAGTGTTTTTCTTTTTAAAGACAAAAGATGTTAATGTATGAGTTGTTTTTTCTAAACTAAAACCTCAGTATTCAGGTTAAATTGCTGTGTTGGCACTTTGCGATAAATAAGTGGGTTTTGGGCACTCTCTAAAAGGTTCGCCATCACTGTCCTAGGCCATGGCCTAGGTTGTCTATTGGGATAAGCAGCCCTGCTTATCACCCAGGTTAGCCTTAGTGATTTGATTACAAACATATCCCATGTTCACGCAGGTCAGCCCGTAATATTAGGCCTTGTCATTGGAGTCAACCCTATTATTTCCAACACCCTGTCCTATTACTAGGGTCAATATTGGAATTCAATAACACTCCCCCTTAAAATATGGGTGAACACACATGATCATCAATACCTACCTTATCTCCAGGTTAACTCCATTGATCTAGTTCAACCCTACCTAATACCTAATGTCCCTTGCTTATCAGCCCCTTCAGCCTACCATCACTTATCATCACCTGGTTAAACCTTAAAAATCATTAATAGACTACCATATAGACTTACCACCAGACTTACCACCATGGTTAGCCTCTGTGATCACTAACATCCCTTCCTATCACTTGAGCAAACCCCTGCGAATGATAACACCCTCCCTTATCAACAAGTTGGTGTTGGAAATCACTAAGACTTCCTTTTTCAGCCTTAGAAAACACTAACACCCAGGCCTGGATTTACATTTTTTTACTCCCTCGGGCTGGCTATCTTGAAATAACAGCTATGGACACATGCCGGCTGGGCTTTTGTCATTGTGTTCACTAATTTGCCAAAACATGTAGGTGGCAAGTGAGGAAACCTATCCCTGACTACCCCCTAACTAGATTGGCTGAACACTGACAGGAGCTTTGCCTACCAGTGGAGATCATCATAGGACATCAATGGAACCATCAAAGGTAAATATTAGTAAATAAAGAAAAAAATAATAATAAAAAAATGTTGTTGTGTGGTGTGATTATTTCTAAGAATTATTTAACCATTTCTGGTTATTGTTAAGGGATAAATAGTATTTTTCCAAGCACCTCAATCACTGGGCAGAGGGATCTCCTGCCTCCTGATTAGGAACACTCCCCCCTTTACCACCCAGGTGATTCCTTGTGATCAATGATACCCCTTTTATCACACCAGGTAAACCCATGATCACTATTACTAACTATTACCATATGCGTCAACTGCCATAATCATTAGCACCATCTTCTTTTCCCCTTGATTAAACCCCATGGTTACTATTACCTTAAGGCAAATTAATAAATGTAGAGATGAAATAATATATTATTAGCAGTTACAGGCCAATTAATTTGTATTCTTTAGATCAGATTGAAGTTGGTAGGATCAGCTGAGAAACCCAACCAGATTTGAAAATTATGAGTAGGAACTCAAGACTTTTAGTTTAAAAAATTAACGAAAAAGTGATGAAAATTGCTAGAAAGTTTTCTTACCTATGGTTAGGAACCTTGGACAGAATGGGGGCAGTCTTAATCCATTTTCCTGTTCCGTTCACCTATAATGGAATGAGAAAACAGGCAAACAGACAAATTGTTTTAGCACAATGGGAAAATTGTCTGTGCATAGGCATATGAAAAGACCAGGTTATTTTTTTAGAAATATAAGGAGAATTTTCACACAATATTAGGTGAAAATGTCCTGTTTATAAGTGGAATGAATTGCTGTGATTGCACTTTGTTAACAGTCACAATTTGAAAAAACAGGCAAATGTTTTTATGGAACAATTTTTTTAACATTCACTCATTTATTCCAATCACATTTCTTAAAATCATATTTCCCTAAGTACTTACTTCCCAAACCACTTTTTCTAAAAGTATGTTTTCCCTAATTACTTTGCATGCTCCTATAACTTAGGGCTACAAGCTTTTCTAGACTAACAGAGAATGGCTAGCTGTATACTGTGTTTTACAGAGAGCTACGCTGACATCATTCCTGACACTGGCCACAGCCCTTTATAGAAGATGGAGACTGCTTGTCACTAGACAATCCAGAGTAAAGGCACTTCAGAGCGGGCACAATATCTGAACTCCAAATTTAATTTGATCAGAGGTCGATAAAGCTTACATTATCAGAATCAACTCTGATCAGAATTATTTGACCACAACAATTTTTTTACATTTAGAGATTTACAGTTTGACCGACATGCATTGCAGCACTGTACATCTTAAAACCTGGACCCGTAGTCCAGATTTCTTTTACTTAGCTTAATTCAGAACTGGACTATATACTAAGCAAAAGCTCACAGCTTTTGCCTGGAAATTCTATTAGTATGTTAGTTTCTTTTTTATTGACATTCAAATATCACATTTTGTGAAAAAAACAAATGTGTGAAACTGTTACATTCTTTTTTTTCTATTTGCTTACTTATGTAGAAGACTGAAAAAGAACCTCTAAAACAACTATTTACTGAACATTCAAAAGAACTTTATTTTACATTTGTGTCAGGAAAGAGGAAAACACCATCATTACCACATTTCATATATTTTTGTTGTCATATATTTTTCAGTTTTTTATTTCATATTTGTTTTTGACATAACTAATTGTGTAGTTTCAGTTTTATTCGCTTTGGGTCTCACAAACTTTAGTGCAATTGTGGTATTGCTAGTACATGCCACATACCTCTTGCCTGGCATTTTGGTATAGAGAAGCCACATTGGTTACCTTCCCAATGTTAGAAAGAATGCCACCAAAAAAGTAATTGTGTATTTGTGTGTGTATGTATGCGAGCATGTGCATGTAGTTTGTACATACAGTGAGAGAAAGAAGTATTTGATCCCCTGCTGATTTTGTATGTTTGCCCTTTGACAAAGAAATGACCAGTCTATAATTGTAATGGTAGGTTTATTGTAGCTGTGGGAGACAACAACAAAAGAACCCTCAAAAACCCAGTGCTCAAAAGTCAGAGCTTAATGTGCATTGTAATGAGTGAAATAAGTATTTGATCCCCTATCAACCAGCAAGATTTCAGGCTTCCAGGTGTCTTGACTGTATGCAGGTAACGAGCTGAGATTAGGAGCACCATCTGTAACGGAGTGCTCCTAATCCAAGCTTGTTACAGTACCTGTATAAAAGACACCAGTCCACAGAAGCAATAAGTCAATCAGATTTCAAACTGTCTACCATGGCCAAGACCAAAGAACTGTCTAAGGATGTCAGGGACAAGATTGTAGACCTACACAAGGCTGGACTGGGCTACAAGACTATCGCCAAGCAGCTTGGGGAGAAGGTGACAACAGTTGGAACGATGATTCGCAGATGGAAGAAACACAAAATAACTGTCAATCTCCCTCAGTTTGGGGCTCCATGCAAGATCTTCCCTCGTGGAGTTGCAATGATAATGAGAACTGTGACGAAGCAGCCCACACAGAGGTGGAACTTGTCAAAGATCTCGGGGCAGCTGGGAGCATAGTCACCAAGAAAACAATTGGTAACACACTGCGCCGTGAAGGCCTGAAATCTTGTAGAGTCTGCAAGGTCCCCCTGCTCAAGTCAGCACATGTACAGGCCCGTCTGCAGTTTGCCAATGAACATCTGAATGATCCAGGGGAGAACTGGGTGAAAGTGCTGTGGTCATATGAGATCAAAATTGAGCTCCTTGGCATCAACTCAACTCGCCATGTTTGGAGGAGGAGGAATGCTGCCTATGACCCCAAGAACACCATCCCCACCGTCAAACATGGAGGTGGACACATTATGCTTTGGGGGTGTTTGTCTGCTAAGGACACAGCATCAAAGGGACAATGGACGGGGCCATGTGCCGTCAAATCTTGGGTGAGCACCTCCTTCCCTTAGCCAGAGCATTGAAAATGGGTTGTGGATGGGTATTTCAGCATGAAAATGACCCAAAACACATGGCAAAGGCAACAAAGGATTGGCTCAAGAAGAAGCACGTGAAGGTCCAAGAGTGGCCTACCCAGTCTCCAGACTAGTTGATAGGGGATCAGATAGCTTGGATTAGGAGCACTCCATTACAGAGGGTGCTCTTAATCTCAGCTCGTTACCTGCATACAGTGAAGACACCTGGAAGCCTGAAATCTTGCTGGTTGATAGGGGATAAATACTTATTTCACTCATTACAATGCACATCAAGCCCTGACTTTTGAGCACTGGGTTTTTGAGGTTTGTTTTGTCTGTCTCTCACACCTACAGTAAACCTACCATTACAATAATAGACTGGTCATTTCTTTGTCAGAGTGCAAACATACAAAACCAGCAGGGGATCAAATACTTCTTTCCCTCACTGTATGTATATACAGCATACATGTGTATGCATTGGCTGCAATACTAACTTTCAAATGAAGTTGACCAACACTTCGCTACAAGATGTTTTTAGGATGAATAGGCCTGATTTAATAAAGCTCACCAAGGGTGGAGAAGGTACAGTTTCATCAGTGAATCTGGGTGATCTAGCAAAGCTGGAATGAATCTGGTCCATGATTGAAAACATTTGCTAACAAATAGCAAATTACTTTTAAAAAATCCATTCCAGGTTTGCTGGATCACCCAACTTCACTTATGAAAGTGCATCTTTTTCAGCCTTGGATAGCTTTAGTAAATCAGGTCCAATAACTCTAAATATTACTCTGATTGATGGAGAGTGTCACTGTCATCATATCAGTGCTGCTCTCTGCATGATCCAGAAACCTGAAAGAAAATAGAAGAGGCCCTGCACACCACAAGACCTGTCAATATGCATTAGACAAAGAAAGATAAAGTTTAAAAAAACTGTTGTGGGGGACCTCAACAGGGGAAGGAGTCCACTGTAGCATAGAGCAAAGAGGAGTGGGGCTTTACAGCGACTGTTTTATTCCCTGATGATTAAGGATGAGGTTCAGATTCTCTGGAATTTCCACAGCTTGCAAACAAATTACGAACATTTGGTGACAAACATTGAAGGTTACTTACAAAAATAAGCAACAGTGTACAGCTTTTGCCACTGGTCAGCAGATTTACAAGAGCTAGAAGTTTAAAGGAATAGATAACCAAGACATTTATACAAAAGGGCAGACTTATAGGTCCTATAAATGCCCAAATAACACAATCCACTCACCCCATAAACTTCAGTGCAGGAAAGTTGAATTGGCTGCAAAGTTTGTAAACTTCCAATTCCTAATAAGATGCACAAAACTAATCGTAAACCAAATCCTGGCATATAGGCTCGTCCTTGTTGATCATTGTCCAGCATGCACATTTACAATAACTTTGGAATAGACAAAAGAATATTGACCCATACATGGAAAATAACCCACACTTGCAAACAGCTTTAAAGGACCTTTTATGATTTAAAATGACCTTCTGTGACCGAAAAAGTACTTTCATACATTTTTTTTTCACTGGTCTTAAACTAACCTATCCCAGTGCCTTGAATATTTGTTCTAGCATCAAATCTAGCATCAAACATCAGAAAGACCCAATCAAGCTTCCAGTGTTGGTGTGTTCAGTAGGAATACAGGAAAAGGACATGAGTTGGCTGAAGCCTTTGGATGGAAAAGCAGTAAAAGCAGTAGGCATAGGTGCATAAGTAGCATGAGCCACTATGCAAAAATAGCAAAGTATTTCTCAGGGTTTGGGCCTGGCAGGAACCTGGGGCTAGCAAGGTAACACCCGCAGTATTCATAGGCGAACAAGTAGAGTAAAACATAAATTCCATTAGAGCAGGGTTACTAAGATATTGCGCAACCTTTGAGTCTGGTAGTTGGCAAGATAAAAACAACAGCACATAGGTGCACAAGCAGTCACTTTTTCCAAAAATGCTGCAGAGATAGTAAGAAATTTCTCATAATTTGACATGACAGATACCAGGGGGTAGCCAGTTAATAACAGCTGAAGATGTCGCCATCTGAATCTAAAGAATTTGGTTTATTTTACCCTTGTCTAAAGTAAATTTCTGAATGCGCAAGTTTCAATAGTAAGGTTATGGTTTCCCTTTTATTTTCACCTATTATTCATTAAGAGAACTAAGAGGTATAAAGCCCTATAAAGGCATTAAGTGGTCCCCCTCTTGTTCATGCTAGCAAGGAATGAAAGGAGGACAGCAAGTGTGTTGCCCCTTCCCTGGTCATAGTAGTCCTCCATGCTTGCTCAGCAGTCTAAAGGGCATGTTGAGAGACAGGGCTTATTCCTAACAATCTACCCTTCAAGTGGGGGCATGGGGCTAATCAGAATCTGGAAAAACCATGTATAAGGTAGAACCCTAAGATAGCTACCCCTCAGCCTGGGAAATGAGCACATCCTTGGAAATAGATTAAGATTAAAACCTGTCAAAAAACAGTGTAAATTGTAATGTTCAACAGGAAGCACTATCCGTATCTGCCTTTGCCAAACTCATTAGAAAAAAATGTTGATTGCCTGGATATAAAGCTAACCTTTGGTGTCAGTAGTTTCAGTCACACACCTAAAAACAAGCCTGTAGATAACAATAAAACACTTATAGATGAACCTGGGGTGTATACTCATTCTGGGTCAGTGATTTAAAAATTATTAAAAGGAAACGGATCTGAACACCAACTAAGCACACTGGATATTTTATGACCATAATACATTACACACAATATGTGAACTTTTGCTTTTGGTATAGGAAATTTCCAGTTGCTATATTAACTTAGGAACACTGGATGGCAGCAAAACACCACTGCAAACTACAAAGCCAAAGATTGGAATGATTAGTATTTAATAACTAATACCTACTCATTTTTACTAGTGCAGGCAATAATTTTCAATTGTATAGTTAAACGACAAGTGCATAAAATACACATTTGTATTGCAGAAGTATTCAAATTTATTTGAAGGGGATGACTTTATTAAAAGAGTGGTGCCACTAGATTGTAAGCTCTTCAGAGTCCTCCCCTCCTGTATCACTGTCTGTATTCGTCTGTCATTTGCAACCCCTATTTATTGTACAGCGCTGCATAATATGTTGGCACTATATCAATCCTGTTTATTAATATTATTATTAATAATAATAATAATAATAATAGTAATAACAACAATAATATAATCCCTAAAGTACACATTTATTGCCTGATTGTACAGAGCACAGATGTAAACAAGCATTTTACACTGATGTTTAGTGTACACAATGTGGATCAAAGTTGCACTTTAAAGAGCATTTAAATAAAAATGTTGTGCCTTCTGCAGCGATTAGCATTTATCCTGAAAGAAAAAATGTTTGCAGTCAAAAAATATTATTCTAACTTAAAATATTCAAAAAATATGTTTCACCACATGCTGTCTTTTCCTATGGTGAAAGGTATTTTTACCCTTTTCCTTTAAAAGGAAACAGGGTCATGGTATTTAAAAAAAAAAAAATATATATATATATATATATATATATATATATATCATACTGTAATTATAGTGATGATTTAGTGAAAGTATTCTAATATGAACTTGTCACAGTTAACACTCCTGCTGTTCCATACTCTAAATTGAATCTCACACTGCACTATTTATCTTCTCCCTCTATTGACTTTATATATGAGATGCTGGCTAGTATCACCTTTGTAAACAACTCCTAAGGGTCTATTTATAAAGCAGTGACATTCACTAAAACATTCCCTGATGGGGCATGTTACTCCTCACCCACTCTCCTCCCCGTTGGTGTTCCCCAGGGGTCTGTCCTTGGACCGGTTCTCTTTTCTCTGTACACCTCCTCTCTCGGTAGTCTCATATCCTCCTTTGGCTTACAGTACCATCTGTATGCTGATGACCTGCGTGATATGTTGGCGCTATATAAATCCTGTTTAATAATAATAAGAAGAAGAAGAATAACCAGTTACTGTCCTTAAAACACAGGGAGACCTAGAATAGTCTTCATTACAGAATGTTTTTGTAAATGACAGATTCACTGCTTTATAAATAGACAAAAAATCAGTTGCTTTAGGTCTTCTGAAGCTGATCTAAACTAATGAGTGGCCTCCAGGAAGGTTTAACTATAACTATAACTATTGTGTCTGCACAAGATTTCTGGAGCACAGCTGGTTATTTACTTCCTGTGCCATCCTACAATGTGGGAAACTGAAACAAACATTGTTGCTCTTGCACTTTGAAATTTGTTTGTATATATTCTGGTTGGGTAGCATTTTACAGACATGGCCAACATGTTGTTAAGCTTCTCATGGGATAAAGTGTTCAGTGTTGGTGGTGCATTTATTAGATGTGCAGAGGAAGTCCTGCTTAAAAGTTAAATCTGTCACTACATTAATATGGAAATTTCTGGTCACCTTAAAAAAATGCTAATTAAAGCCTTAGACCTAAAGGTTTCTTAAAGTGGAAATAAACCCAAAATTAACCCAAAACAAATAAATATCACATTTACCTACAATCCCGCAGATCAGTCTACCCACTGGGAGGTTTCTTCCATTAGGTCCTGCGTCGTCTTGGTATCCGGATTTGGCCCAATGCAAAGAGAGCGCCAGGTGACCCCATCTTCCCCTCTCTTCTTCCGCGTTCTTCTTCCTACGTCGTCCGATCTTGCACTGCACATGCGAGACATCGGGTGACGTAGATTGGGAAAAAACTTGCCGATCGCTCTGCACATGTGTGCGTTTGGCATTTTTTTCCCTATTGAGGAAAGGGGTCTTTGTGTGCATTCCCCAGAGGGCTTTGCGCTCCCGTTTATTCATGATCGCCTAGGTGAGAATTAGGAGGCAGTGTTGCACTTTAATAAAACAAAATTTTTACTTTAAATAAAAGGGTTGTCTACCCTTTTATGTAAAGTAAAATTTCTGAGTTTAGGTACGCTTTACCTGGCCTTACTCTGTGTCCAGGTGACAGGTATAAGACAGAACAGAGAAAGAAGAGATCTCTCAACAGGGACTCAAAAAGCATTTAAAGTCTGTCAGAAAAATATCCTTGAAATGTCCTCATGTCCTTAAACCAGCTAAAACTTTGTTTTAGCTGGTTTAAACCTTCAGCCTAGATTTTTCATGTACCCTGTTAGACAGTTGTGAATGGGATGGGAAGTACTGAGCAGGATATTTATTTAGTCCTATATTTCACTTCTGTAAACACAGCGATGAATTGTCAATCAAAAAAGTTCCAGAGACTATTTATTGATATGGGCAGTCAAATATACATATGTAATATCAGGACCACCATAAGTGAGGGGACAGGGGGTACTTCTGTACTGGGCCTTGATCAAAAGCGCTTAACTTTGGAATGGATGGAACTTTTAGACATGGGGTAGGGGGACCCAGGAAGTTTACCTATGATGGGGTGCAAAACTTTTAGAAAACCCACCCCTGCACCTAAAAATATGGTTCCCCCTCTTTTCTTTTGGTGATAGACAGGCCTCCTTCTCTAAACAGTGCACATGTATTGATCTGTAAGCATTGTTATATATAGCAGTCTATTGAACTGAGACTGATGATGTGTGATGCAGGAACTGTGTACACGACAACCAGTGCTTAGAGGGAGCAGGTTAAATGGCACTAGCTGTCATGAAACCACAAAGACTTGAAATATAAACTAAAAGGAATGACTTTTACTCATCAATTGTTTTTATATCTGGAGTCTGCTTTAGGTACCAAGGCTGCAAAGTTCAATAATGATATGTAGGTATCATAATGTCACCTTTCACAAAGAAAAGAAATGAGATTACTCCATGGCACTCTTTAAATAAACTCACATGTGGTGAACCCAAACTGAACTAGCAAGTTTGTAGAAAGATTGTTCTTTGCAGAAGGTCATTTGGCAGCTAGCTGTCATCTAATGTTTGTAGGCAGCTTAAAGCCCACACATAATATAGTTCACAGCAAAATAATCCCCTGCTAAAGTGTAATTCCACTTTTCTTAGTATTTTAACTATTTGATTATCCAATATACGGAATATATGGAACTCAACTGTAAATGCAGCAAAAAAGGACTGAATTATAAAGACAACATAAATATAAAGGGATTCATACACACTGTGTTATCCAATGTGCATTAACGTGCGCTCTGTTAAAATGGCCCAGAATGGCCTGACATTGCACCAGAGTGCACTAAAAAATGCATATGCACCTTTTGTGCAACCCAATGTACCACAACACATACTAGTGTGTTACTGTGCATTATAGGGTGCTGCAAGACTGCTGCATTTGGGATAAACATTGGTACTCCATTAAGAATGAAAGAGGTGACAATGTGCCATATGCTGCAGTACTGTGTGTGACCTCGCTACAACAGTGTGTATGATCCCATAGTGTCCATTTCCCATTTGTGTTGGATTGTATACAAACCAATTAAAAACATTTCAGTGTACATTCGTATGTTCCCGAAATCTGGAGCAAAAAAGCTGCAAGTTGAATTTGCTAAGCCACAACTTACAAAACCACAGCTGTACCACTGAATACCATGTCTTCATGCCTTCTAAAATAGGAAACAAAGAAACCTTTTAGTACAAAATATTAAAAGCAATGTTGTTGATGTCCTAAAAAAAAAAAACTACATTTCAATTGCTCCTTAACATAGAAGCCACTAAATACTCACCTCCCCAGCAAGTTCCAACTTCACTGTCTCTTCAGTTCTAGAGTCTTCATCAACTTCTTCAGAATTGCACACTTTTGAGAATGTTATATACTTGTGTTTCCCAATGCAATCAATAGTTCCTGCTTGCTGAGCTCTACATTACTACTTGTGTTTTTATGTAGAGGGCAATGGGAGGAAGCACATCAGAATACAGAAGATGCAGGCATTCTAAACCGTCAATTAAAGCATAGCGGTGTTCTTGCCAAGGAAGAAGTAATGACTGGCACAGAGATTCTTTACACTACATCTAAAAAAAGGACATTTGAGGGCGAGACAGGGAGATTCTGTACACCAAAGCAAAAAGGTGATTTAGGGATAAATGAGGGACATTAAGGAAGAAATGGGGACAGAAGGATTTTTCACACCAAAGCTAAAAGTGTAACCTTTGAACAGAAAATGAAGGAATTGATACATCATAGACGAGGGACAGGAATAGATAAGAACGTTGTACTGTTAAGAGGGGAAGGAGTACAGATGGATTCATTACACCAGATTCAAAAGATTGACATTTGAGGGGGGTAAGTAGGGTGAGATTTATTACACCTGATCTAAAAGAGGGACAATTGCTGGGGGAACAAGGGATAGATAATTCAGCAAACCACACCTTAAAGACAGACATTTGCTGAAGGAACAAGGGACAGGGGGTTTCTCAGATCTCAGAAGGGAACAGGAGGGACACCCAAAAGGGACACTTTATGGTGGGCCAAGGGACAGAGGGATTTCAATAGACTTAAAAGAGGGGCATTTGAGGAGGGGAGACAGAGGACAAAGGAGTTTCCTTCTCCAAATTTAAAAGAAAGATATTTTAGAGAACAGGGGACTAAGGGATTTCCTTTTCCAGATCTAAATAGGCGAACATTTCCAGGGGGAACCAGGGATACCAAACCTAAAGGACAGACATTCCAGGGAGGGGGAAGCAACAGACAGAGGGATTCTTTACACCAGACCTAAAAGGGAGGAAAGAGAGGAACATTTATGATTTGCAGCAAATTATAAATATATATTTTAGAAGGACAAAGGTAACAGAAGGACATTTGAAAATGAATAGGCAGACAGCGAGACATTCTATATCATCAAAGGAAGACATAAATAGATAGAACAGAGGGATTCTACACATCAGTGCTCAGAAAGAAACATTGAAGGAGTGATAAAGGTCTGAAGGATTCTCTGCAGATATCAGGGAGTTTTGAGGCGGAAAGGACACAGGATGACTTTACAAAAGAAGCAAAGGACATGAGGGACAGAAATAAAGTTCTAAACACCAGAAAAGTGAGGGTGGGGGGTCAGAGGGATTCTCTATAAGAGACTCAGAAGGGGGCTTATATACGAGGGGAACACTGAACAGCAAACTTAGGCTTAGTTTACCTGAACATTTTCCCCAGCATTTCCCTAAAGCTATAAAAGCCCATGTTTGAAATCCCCATACATTCCAATTAGCCAATCTACACCAGGACCCTTCCTTGAGGCACGTTTATGAGCGTTAAATATAACATTTGTTGCAACAATTTAAAAATTAAAATGCGGGGTTAACGTGGGTAAATGCGTCCATTGCGTATTGCAAGATTTAAAATGCTGGTAAACGTAAACGTGTATACCCAGCCTAAGAGAGGGACTGAAAAGGAAGTTATAGAAAACAAGGCCAATTGCTAACAGTGGAATCTTCTATTACCAGTTTAATATCTTAATGCCTATCAGGGAATGTAAAAATATCTAATTAGTTTTTAATACAGATTAAAAAACATAATGCAGCTTATTTTTACCACACAGCCTGAGGTAAAACAAGCGGCACATCCTGTTATATCCTGTAGGGGGCGCAGTGGGCCAGGTCTACACCTTGTGCAGCCATAATGTGTTATACAATCATTTATAAAGTGTGTGAATGTAATGTCGGAGAAGGTGAAGCTGGACTTCCTGTATTCTGTACAGGAAGATGAATTTGTTCAGTACACACACAAGTATCCTGTGAGAGTGAAGTTGTGTGCGTTGTTTATGTGCAGTGTCCCCTCCCTCATGGTGACACTCCCTATACAGCTGAATGGACGCTCTCCCCTCCTTATTTCTGTCTGCTGTCAGAGGAGAGGAGGGGTAAAGTGCACAGGAGGCAGCTCACCGTCACCTCAGGGCCACTCATGTCCCCGGCTAGGAGCGGCCTCTCACCTCCTTCCATACAGCAGTGTGTGCTGCTTCCGGGTGTGCAGTGACCGCCTCCTCTGATCCATCTACTTACCTGGCCCCATTACTGACATGTCTGAGCTGAGGAGGAGAGGGCCGGGGGAGCCCGAGCAGGACAACAGCAGTGATAAAGTAAGTGTGTGAATGTGTGTGTGAATGTGCCTGGAGGTGAGGCAGACCCAGGCTGTGATTGTGGTCCCCTGTCTCCATGGTGTCCTTGGCCTGAGCTACACCTGTGCCATGTATGAGGAGAGGCCATGCCAGGCTGAGCAGTGCCCATAGCTTGTACTCACCTCTCTGGGTAATGGTGGTACGGATGGTTGTGTTGCTTAGCAATAAGTGACAACCTCTGCATGGGCATAGCGCTCACATGCTGCTTTGTTTCTGCTGTGTCACTTTACTTCCTGTCTTGTTGACACCACAGAGAGGAAATCAGCTCCCGGTTGTCACCATAAGTGCCCCCATTGAAAGATTAGAGGTTCCTGTAAAATGCCCCATCGCTTTCTGTGCGTGGGATGATAGACGACAATACATAGGGAGGGCGATTGTTCATAGCTTTAGGAATCCAGCTGATCAGACTGAAAGTGAGGTCACGTTTTGCCAATTCTATTTATAATAAAATATATATAGATATAAACCATGTCCGTCCGGGAATCAGATCATTATTTACATCCTGATCACTTCTTTTTAATGACATATTTATTAAAGGATTTGTTCCCTGGTGATCAGGATCTCTAAATATTGTGTATGCCCATACCATAGTTACAGTAACATGGTGATCACTTGATGATGGATGTTGTGTGAGCACCCCAGAAATGTCACCATTGTATGACACTTTTATTAAATGTGACATCTTGTCAGCTGGTCATCACTTTAATGAACGTGGCCATTACAAAAATATTATTATTACTACAAATATTGACATTTCTGGTTATGTGATGGATCACTTTCTTTATATAAATGTGTCCCTTAGGGGCAGGTTCACACCTTCCTCACAATCCTGTGAGGCTCCCTGCAGCTGGCACCTTGCCCTCTTGAGCCTGGCAGCGCACACGAACGCAGGCAGTGTCTGCCCATGCTGGCACCAGTGCCGGTGGTCCCTATTCATTCCCTATGAGGGCTGCCACAGGTAGCGTCTCTGCAGGTGTGGGGATTCTATAAACACATATAAATTATCCCTAAGTATCCTCATCCTGGCATGTGAATATAGGACAGAGGTTCCTACCCTCCCCCACTCTATCTCAAACCAAATACAAGTTTTATTGTTTGATACACTTTTTAGAAAATTACACAGAGTTCATGTGAGAACAGAGACAGTTCTGAAAGTTCAGTGTTATAAGAAATGATAATCAGATTGCTGGTAAAGTGATCAGAACTAAGAAGAACAATGTTATGTGACGGGTAATCCTAAACATTTACATGCAGACATGAACGGACCACATGACATTCCCCCAGCCGTGTGTACACAGATTGTCAGAAACCAGTTCAGTGTGTGTTAGGAAGACTGATTACTATGATGGCAGGAAATAGTGTTGTGGTTATGATGTGTCACACCACCTAGGAGTTGTCACCTGTCAGCTTGTGATCCAGACAATGTCACTCCCTGTACCAATGGATGGAAAATCTCCTTTTAAATCAAGGAACTGACTCAGAAACGTGCACATCCATAATATTTGTCATCCCACTGAAGGCGTGGATGTAGATCTGTGGACTAATAAAGTGAATTTAGGAAATTGTTGACATTGTTCCTGTGTACTCAGTGACAGGCAAATAGGCCGATCCAGAAATAAGGAATGATTTGCCCCCATTACCATGCCACTTAGCAGCTTCCGCACATTAACCAGCGGATGGTAGTATCAAATCTCCCTCTGTCACCCCTATTCATTCTCATTGGGGCTGCTGTAGGTTGAAGCTACCTGTATCAGTTCATTGGCATAAGGAAGTGGTAACTGCACTGCAACTTCATTGCCAATCGGAACAAAGCTCCAAGGTATGAAACCGGAATGGTACTCCTTGAAGAATAAAACTTCATGATAAGTGAATTCCATAACACTAACTTCCCCCATATTTTATAAGAACGATGTCTAGCTACTGTATGGCAATATACCAAGTAGTATCAGATTGGTGTTTGTCATTTGGGAGGAATGGCGGTCAGATAAAACTGTAATTGGTATAAAATGAAATACGCAGGATGCCGCTGCTGAAAATACTAGCAGCTTTTTCTGGCTGTACACCTGTGTGTTGGGGGAAAGGCAATGTAAGACACACATTACAGCAGTGCATGGCATTATGTTTATTGAGAATGGCACCCAGACTTTACAGTAGGTGGCAAAGAGCTCACAAATTTTGTTGTTGTGTATTACCAACCCATTTTGCAATTAACTCAGCACATATCATCATGTGTCATTGCTATACTTAACTCACATGAGCTAACAAATTGCAACGGACTGGAAAAAAAAATGTTAAGGGCCCTTGAAACTTTTGGAGTCACTGTTTCACAGTTTATTAGAATGACAAACACGGACGTCTAACAAAGCTGACCTGCATTTTTTACCTCTAGAGAAGGTCAAAGCCAAACCCTGGGTAACTGCTGCCATATTTGCCTAAGAGGAGAATAAAAGGGCCATCAGAACCATTACCTTTGTATACCTGTAGCATGTGGAACACTTGTGACCTATATTGCTGAAATAATTTCAGAAAAGGGCTTCTTCATTGGGAAGTAATGATCCATTTAGAACAGCCTTTCTCAATGTTTTTACTCCAGAGGAACTCTCAAAATACTTTTCTGGTCTCAGGAAACCACTGATAAAATTAAATTATTGATCATCATGAGAGGAATATAATTGGAAACAAATGCCCTATACAGTGTTAGTCAAAATGCCACTTCTAGATATCTAAAAGATCATTGGTGTCATTCTACTGACTCTGCTTTGCATATGGATCTCTGCGGGCACCATCAGATGTGAAGTCAATCAGCCAAAGCTCAAGGAACCCCATACAAGCACTGGAGGCATCCTGGTTGAGAATGGAGGTTTTCACTTGCAGGGTCCTCTGAATAATGTGTTTCAAGCATGTAATGTTGGCATGTTTTAGATTATGGACCCTGACCAGCATAATCTAAGTAGCAAGTACATTTTTAGGGATAGTGTCAATTCACTCAGTAGAAGTACTTAGCAGCAGACTCCTATTTATGCAATGGACACCTTCTCTAATGAACCTTGCCTTTAAGGTGCTTCACGAACTAGAGAGAGAGAAGCAACAGAGCAATATCTCTTCGGAGGAAGAGAAACAGTCTGTCGGCAACCCAGTCACTATTGATTTGAATTACCTGTGTGACATGACCTACACGCTTTAAGGATTCAGTCATACTTAGATGTCTGTATTTTTTTCAAAAAGATCTACACTTTACAGCACAAAAGGTATGATAATGAGTAACACTCCTCCCTGGTATTTCCTCTAGAACAGAATGATTGAGCACAAAATACCTGTAGCCACTTGGAGTGTGAGATATGTCTGCTGTTTTTATACTCATATTGGCTATTTAAAGCTAAACTCAAGAATATTGTCTACACACATTAGATTGTGAGCCCCTTTGAGGACCAGTTAGTGACATGACTATGATCTTGGTGTGCTTTATGTATTTTTTCCAGGTCTAGGACGAGTACCAGCTTTTCATCTGTTCAGGAGGACTTTATTGACTTTGGCATGTCTTAGGGCTAATGCTGTAATATTTATTTTAAATAAATAAATTTAAAAGTACAATTGAGATATTGAATGGGCTGCATTAGCCCCTGGTATCCCCCTTTTATATGAACCCTCCAGCACTGGTGATTTGCCATTTTTTTTTTATACTGTATATATTCCAGTTTTGAGTGCAGCCTATTAAGCATCTAAAGTAGGGAAGATTAGACCCCTTTGAAGATTTTATTTCTGTTTGTATCCACCCTGGGTGGTTAGATTTACCACTATGTTTTTCCTAGTGATTATCTCTGAGGCAGAAATCCAGAAATTTTATGGTTGCCATTAAAACAAGAAGTAAGGGCAAATATTTATTACTTTGCCAGGCCTGAAGCAGAACTAAACCCTAATAATACTCACCTTTACCCGTTTCATTGTGGACACCGCCATCTGCTTCCTGTATCTCTTCTTTGTTTTGATCTTCGGCCATCTTAATTGGCTGCACTAAGATGACAAGTTTGTGAGAGTTCATTCAGTCCCAAAAACCGCAGGGGAAGATGAGATGTTCTGGGTATCCCAGCGACCAACACTAAGCTGCGCATGTGCAACTTGCAGACTTCCAGGAAAACATGATACAGGTGTTTCAGTATGATGTGCATGGACTATTCCACCCTAAAGACCCATGGTCATAGGACAGCACAACAAGGCCTTGTATACCAAGGAACCACAGAAGAACCAGGCTCTAGTCCTGCTCTACATTCCTTACACTCAACAAGTGAATTCCAGATGGCAGGGCTGAATGAACAGTATACACTTTTTCACTTGTCATTTGGAAAGTACGGGAAGCTAGAAGGGTCCTCTGTGGCCTATAAATGAAGTTCAGCCCTTAACATGACAGACTGTAAACTGCTATAGCAGAAGAACTGAACAAAGTCTTCTGAAAGGACTTTGGATGGTGATGTGTTTTAAAGTTAAATCGATAGATTAGACATGATTTCCTGTGTGTAGATGGTTGTAAATATGAATGAGCAACTTTCTGAGGAAGAAACAACTCCTAGAATTCAAGGAAAAAGATAAACAATAGCTTGTATTTCGCAGTGGACTTGCTTTGAATTTTTACTTCTTAATTTTGTGTCCCTTTACATCTGTTTTCGAGCTATAGCTGAAAAGGTAACATACTCAGTGAGACTTGTTCATGGTGTAAAGAATACCAACAAAAAATCTACTGTAGGGGTATATACTTATTTATCTGGGACCTGTTGGCAGAATCTCTGTTCTGCAATACTTCCTATGGAAACATTCAGGAGTGTTGGATGTCTGTGCTTCCAGTACTGATGTTGATTATTTCCTGTAGCACTGACATATTATACAATTAAATTTATTGATAACTTATTCGCGGAGATCTGTGTGCTTAACTAATCCACCTCCCCTAACTGATTGCTGGAACTACAAACAAAAAAAAAGGATGTATGGCCTTTTTTATGCCCTCTAAAGCTCTGGTCAGGTGACTGCTGAGGTCCCCTCTCTTGCTGAGTCTACTCTCTTCTTTTAAGGAGTCAGGGTCATTGTTCAGGTGGTACTGCTAGGGTAACATGGACATGTCGGGCCCCATTTCTTAAAGCTCTCAAAGGCTTTAGAGGATACACTTTCATCAGTAAAGCTGGGTGATCCAGCAAAAGTCGAATAGATCTGGTGCAGGATTGAAAATATTTGCAAAACATTAGCAAATTACTTTTAAGAAATCCATTCCATCCCTGGTGCTGATTGACTGAGAAAAGGAAACCTCAGTTATCCAAAAACTACACTTATCCATAATCGGCCATTCCCCCTGGGTGCCATATATCTGAGGTCCCACTGTATGTATGTTCACAACAAAAGTTTGGAGTGCAACTTGGTTGGATAATAATTCTGCCAATAAAACTACGTTTAGCACCTAATAATGTAGATGCGTGCTTGGATAGGAAAAACCTTCTATTTTATGTTACAAAATCACCAGCTTCACTATCGGTGATTTATAGTTTCATCCATGGGGTGCATGGGAATAAGGACAAAGGTAAAAACGGAGTAATCTTTGGAAATCTATGGTAATGTGGAGAGGTTAATCATCTATTCTGAGGTAGTGTGCAGGAATGGTCTGGAAGTGTTGATGGTACTTCCAGAAGTGTGGTTATCTTGTGCTAGTACTACTCTAATATATTGATATCTCATGGCTTTAATTAATGCAGTATGTATCCATCCATGGCACCATATCAGCAGATATCCCATGCAGGGCATTAGAGAGATGTGGGACATCTATGTTGGTTTTATTGTTTTAATAGTTTTCTGAAGCTCTGCCTATCTGAACTATATAACTTTTACTATCTTCTCCTGTGTGTTTTTTTTTTTTTTTTTTTTTACTTTGTGTGCTGATAGATTATCTTTTTTAGTTTCTTACCAAACAGAAAGTGTTAATTACTTAATATGTTTGTACCATCCGGTGGGGATGAATGCAAAATGATTATGGACAGGTAGGGATGAGGACAAAACGATATTCCTGTGCACACCACTATAACACATATACAAGTATCATTCCCATCTATAGAAGCAGCTCTGTACATCAAATCACCAGAGAATGTAACTAGAGAGATTTTCCTTCTGAATATCTCCACTACTAAGTCTGTGGAGATTTTGCCTTAAGACTGTACCACTAAAATACACAGTGGGATTTTAGCCTTTGTTGGTTCTCCCAAAATATGTGTTTTTTGATCATATCATATTATTTTAGGTTAAGTCCTATTAATGACATGATTTTATTTTCACATGATTGGGCTCCCTGAAAGCTGGCACTGCTTTTGTAGAGGGTGCATTGTGTTCTCATTTTATAAGTAGCACAGCAGAAGTGTATTGGCAGTGCAGCTTATAGTGATAAGTTTAAGCTTGGGACAGAGAAGTCTTGTTTGAGCACATGGCTTTATGCCCTAGGTAAACAAAGGAGTGGGGACTTTAATGGCAATCTGCATCGGTGCACAGTATCGCACTGTATCACTGTCAAGTCAATGCTTCTTTCTCACATTGAACTTTACCTTCTACGCCAGTAAACCTTTTATCAGTGTAAATGTAATACTGCACACGTTATCTGTGCAAGTCCGTGAAATGTTAGCATGGACTATTTGCTGGAACCGCTACAACTGCTATAAATAATTTATTACTACTGAGAACTGCACTAGTCATTCACTGAACTTTTTATACTTTTATATATTTTAAGTCCGTACTCAATGACTCAAACCTGTATCCATCCATTCATTCACTAATACATGTACTGCAACTAACAAAACTTCCAGTACTGTTTGGTAATGCATCTATAATTTTCCTGCCAATAGCTATTTTCTCCCCCAAGACTGTTATGTGAAAGTAATGAGTGGTTATACACTTTTGGGCAAAGCTGTATAGCAGACATAAATATGAGGACTTTTCCTTACTCACCTTCTTCTGACTGTTATATTAAACCATTGGACCTGGTATAAGTTTGCTGACCAGGAAAGTCAGATCAAGTCAGAAATTTTAAACTGCATACGTTCTGGTTTAGCTATTACAAGTGCCAAAGCAAAGGGTCAGTATATCAAACTGGCATTTTTAGAAAGCATTGCCAACAATGTCAGACTCTGTATTTCTCTTTGAAAAGGTTTCCTTTATTTATACTTGCTATGGAATACCCAATAAATACATTTACATTACCATTATATAGAAGGTGATTAATAACTGAAAATAGATTGCTATCGACTATGTTATACTCAAAATCATTTCGTCTTATAGCCCATTCATAAAACGCAGGCCATAGTATTTCGCCTCCAAATTCTGCATTAAGCTCCGTGATTGGAGGATAGTAACTCACATGACTTTGACTTTTTTTTGCTCTCATCTAGCTTTAGAGGCTTGAAGCCAGCAGAGCAGAATTCACATTTTTAGAGCACATCCTATCACTTTATAAATATCTGCTAGATTGTATTTTTTTTTTTATATATTACTGTCCTCGCTCCAGTTAATTGCAACATCATCTACTTGTAAAATATCAGCTGACATTACTTTCAAAGCAGAGAAAAAATGGGATAAAGGAAGTAAAAATATACGTAAAAATGTTAAATGTTATGTAAAAATAATTACATAAAAGGTCAATAACATTTGATTGTGAATTTTACTAATAGGACAAAAGGGGTAAATAAAAATGATAATGAAATAGAATGACAGATCGTTATCCATCCTTGTCCTGTTTTATGATCACGAGCCATGCGATCAGGGTAACATTTATACAGTTTTCGCATCAAACTTGATATTTGCACAGGTCAGACTGGGATCTAAATGTGCTATTATGATGCTTAGCAGTTCTCAAGTTTTCCTCTGACTGTCCTGATTGAACAGTATTGTTTTTCAAATGCCTTTGGTGTAATTTGAAGCTGAGCTCATACTGTAAAACAAGTCTTGGAAGACAGCTGTCTGTTAGCAATGCTTTTTACATTTCTCCAACTGTCTTGTACTAAATCTAGCTGAAATTCAGTGCACGCATGATGGTAATAGTGCATTCTTTTTTAACTAAAGAATTTGCTGGACCAATGAAATTTTTTAGATAAAAACGCATTGCACCAAAGCTTTGCTACAGCTTGCTGCCTCCTGAATATTCCTACTGCCCGAGCAGACTACAGTCATAATGATATGGCTGAGCACCGTTTAGGGACCCTAATCACAATGACAAAGAAGATTGAAAATTGTGGTAACATTTAAGCCTGGTAGCCAAATATGATCCTGATGGTTTTTAGGGCTGGTATACAAAGGTACATTCAATAGATTTCTCATCCAATATAATAAATTAGATCTGATGAGACTCCAAAGTAAATTCTGATAAACAACAATTTTTTTGCTCTACTCAATCAGCACTGAAGTGATTGGACATGTTGGTAAATCTTGATAAAAAGTATGAAAATATTTTGTGTTGTATGTGTAAACATTCCATTACATCCAACAGATTTTTCATGAGATATCATTATAGGTGCAAAATGATGTACACATGTGTTCAGATGTTGTCCACCTTTGTAAGGATAAAATGCTGTTGAGAAATCTGAAATTTACCCCCCCCCCTCAACTTTTTTTGAGCACTCCAGTCCTTGGAGACTGAATTGTCTCTACAGGAAACTGCAATATAAGCTTGCATGGCAACCTTTAGTACCATCTTTCCATCATGACGAGTAGAGTAACAGCCAAGGTATTCAATGCAATCATGGCAGGTAAAACTGTACACATTTAGGTATTTCAATTATTGCATAGAATTGCACTTTAAGCTCACTTGTACTACTATTCTACAGCTACACTAATGAAATTTGTGACTTTACATTCATTTATTTCTTGGAGCAGCACAGTAAACTTTTTTTCTTTTTAATAAATTCCAGTTAGTCAGTGTCAGGGCAGAAACAACAAATATTCAGGCAAAGAACATGGAATATTTTTTGAGGAGAAATATATTTATATATTTCAGATCTGCCCCCATTGATACACAGGACTCATCTGAAAGTAATTCATAACAAGTTTCAATACAACTGCAACTTACATAAAAGTATTTACTACTGTTACCCATAGAGCTGTCTTACTTTTGCTGGAGGAATATTTTCTAAATGATTTAATTTTAATGATGTTCCAGTTTTTCAAGTTGACCATGCTGCTGTAACACAATCTTAGTGATCTTTTAGACACGCCCAAAATGATTAAATTTTGTGTCTTAGTGAGGGATATCTGTGCTTTCTCCTGTCATTGCATTATCACAAAGAAAACCTTAAGCACAGGAAGCAATATTTCTTTTATACATCGATACAGATTTTTTTGGGAGAAGTGAGGGGCATCTCCCCTACGTTGGTACAGATAACAAAAAAATGGGAACTCTAACCTCTCTCTGCACAAAAAAATCTGCACCTATAAACAAAGAAATTGCTAGATTTTACTTTGTTAAAACATGATTATTAATGTCATTCTACAGATATATTAGTCATTAAATTTCTCACTTCTGACTTTTTCTATAGAAATTAACTTGAGGCAAACTACTAAACACACAGCTGAAATACCTAAATGTGTCTTTCTAAAAGATCTGTAATCCTGCTCAGCCTGTTTAGTGATCCTGGTTCTTCTACCAGGGAGCATAGCCAAGAGTAATAACCTCACTTTTGTCCGTGGGTATTCAGCATACAGCTTAGAGACAAGCTTTTTCCAATGTGCTAGACGAACAGTATATGAAGCAGAATTGGAATAAGAAAGTCAGGCCTCTGTTCTCTGTTCCTGTCGGTATTCTTGCAGTTGTTAAATTGTGCTGCCATTGACCCTATTTTTCCTACTAATTAGGGTCCTACAGTAAACTAACAAAATAAAATTCAGGTACAGATGTGGTAAACATTTTTAGTCCATATTTATGAGTATAATGCTGCTTTATTAATTTATAATTCTATTTCCACAGGAAACAGCAGAGGAGAAATATGCAGAGGGCGATACATTTGAGACAGATGTTCCAGATGTTCCATCAGGTACTGACAGCACGCCACAGGTGCTCAACAATGCTCTGTCTGGCTTGTCATCCAGGTAATGTATTTTTTTTTTGTACTCATTATATATGAACTCTTAGCTCCATTTACACACGAAAAAAATCTAAGGCTAATCATATGTCTTCTCATGTAGCTCATTGTGTTTCCTTGCTGCCACTAAAGAAGATAGGGGAACATGACCATCACCGCCCCAAGAGAGTTTACTTATTTCTGCTCTGTATTTTATTATGTTGTGAGCCTTTAGACCTAATTCAAAAGCACAACCCCAGGTATTCATTGTAGGTCCTATAACAATTTAGGAAATGCTACTGTAACACTAGTGGAGGTGCTACATTTCTTTGTTCATGTGAAACCCCACTCCACTGAGTTTCTTATTTCAGATGCAGGTAATTCAGATCTAACTACAATGCAATAATAAAGTCCTCTGCCCTTAAAGATTTATAAGCTATATATTACTATTCTACTAAGATGTACAATACTGAAGGCAAATAGAGAAGAGAAGGCTCCTAAAACATATAAGAAGAAGAAGGTTTATGGAATTGTTGGTGCAGTCATCTCGGATACGTGTTGGGTTCTATTTTGAAATAGAAGAAACCAAGTCTCAAATTCTTTACTTTAATGAAGAGACTTTGTTAGATTGGCAAGAAAAGACAATGGGTCTGATTTATTAAAGTCCTCCAAGGCTTCACTTTCATCAGTGTAGCTGGATGATTCAGCAAACTTGCAATAGATTTCCTAAAAGTCATTTGCTATTTGTTAGCAAATGTTTTTATTCCTGGACCAGATCCATTCCAGATTTGCTGGATCACCCAGCATCACAGATGAAAGTGTATCCTCTCCAGCCTTGGGGAGCTTTAATTAATCAGGAATAAATGCACTAAAAACAAAAAAAAACCTTTTGTGCTGATATTCTCCTATAGCTTGTTTAGCATCTGATCACTACAGCACCTATTATTTGGACTGAAGTCTATGTCTTGTGTTTGTGTACTAAAAATAAAATATCTTCATTGTCTTTTGCGTTAAAAATTCTGATGTCCAAGTGTTTTCGTGATTTGCAGAAAATAGGTGAAAGGGTATGGAAACCCTGACACTTTTTTATTTGCTCTCTCTTGGCTGGATACATACTCCATTGAAAGTGTTTGGTTTTTGTATTTGTTGGATAAGTTCTAAAAAAAAAATACCTGTTCTGCCAAAAATTTTATCAGCTGAGAACTTCTGATTCTCTCTACTGACTGATTTTAGATGAATTGCTCTCAGGTCTTTGTGGGCGTCAGAACGTCCCTTGCCAATGTAATGGACATGAGGAGTGGAAAAGGTAGCCTACTTCTAGTGTCAGAACACTAATCCTCCATAACAAAAATAAGTGAGTGAATATTTGTGAGCAGAGGATAGGTAGTGTGTTTCTGGCGGGATCACCAGATGGAAAAAAAAAACAACAAAAAGCCTGCAAACAAAAATAAACATTTAAGGTCTTAAGAGCACCGATATATTACATTTATGTTGTTAAGTTTAAGTATACATATCATGGTCTTTGTGGTAAAAAATATTTTTATTTTTCAGATGGAAGAACTGGTGGATTCGTGGGATTTTCAGTTTAACAATGATTACATTGTTTTTTGTTATTATTTATATGGGGCCCCTGATGATACTACTTTTGGTAAGTTCAAACACATCTGTGCTCATTTGTTTACCATATTTCACATTCTCTATCCTGACTATGCTTCTCATATTGATAGATCATAAAGTTCCTTTTGCACTTATCCTGTAGAAAACAGTGATGATTTAAAGCTCACACATAAAAGACAAGAACAGTAATGAATAGTGATATCAAACACTAATTTTTAATTCTTTTTTCACGTGCAAAACAGTTTAACAGTAGCTAATAAAGGCCATTACTATTACTGAAATAGTGACATTCATTGTTAGTGTATGGAGCTTTATGCTTTTTGTGATATAAACCATTAAATAGTTTCAGCAAAGTGTGATCATTTATATAACGTTTATTTTTTTATTTCTGAGTCCTGAACAATGCAAACATAATATACTAGATTTGTAGTTCTGCAGAAATAGTCCTATATCTGTATATCAAGTGGAAATCCAAATATAGATTGCTGAGTCTTTTAGTCCAAGTCAGCGGGGACTAGCTTTGCCTTCTAACAGTGTTTTTCATCTATTTTGCATACAGTAATATTTAATATTTACACAGTGCTTGTTGTAGCTAATGTTTGTATCATTGTCATTCCCAACACCGCTCATTTGTATGGTATTCTGAGTCCTCTTGAACAGCAGTCACCAATCAGTGGTCCGCGGTAAAAAAAAATTTGGTGGTTAGCGGCTCTGGCTGGTGCTTCCCCAAGTGGGGTCAGGAGAAGGACCCCGCTGTCAGGGGTGCACCGGCCAGAGCCGCAGACCATGTCTCCTGTATGGAATTGCAGGCTCAGGGCAGTGGGCGGGTTGTGTCCAGAGGCTCAGACCTGCGATGGGAGAGTGGGCAGGTTCTGGCATCATGACGTCACTATGGTGGAAGTTTCTTCCCCTTTTAGTAACACCCGGCTCCCCGCACATGCATGGTCCAGAGCCGGTAAATTTAGTGGTCCGTGGGTCCGAAAAGGTTGGCGACCACTGCTCTAAAACAGTGGTTTCTAACCTTTGTGACAGCACGTCCCGGTATATGTACCGCTACCGGTGCTTCGGCCACATTTGTGGCCTCCCCAACTCACCAGCCATGGACCGGCACCAGTCTGCGGCCCAGGGGTTGGGGACCACTGCTCTAGAACTCTAAAATGGGTTGCAAGACTACAAAGCATGGTTCTGTCATGAAGATTTTTACAAAGCTTGATAAATTCTTTGTATTGTTTTGAAGACCTGCAATTTACATATGTGGGACATACATGACAAAAGACTCACAGACAATATTACTTTGACCTTCATGAACTGCACACTCAATTCTAAACCTACTCATTAGGCCAAAAGTACAGATTGTTGTAGCAACCCTGGCTAAAACAAATGTCTCCTTGCTTTTCTAATACCTTTAATTTCAGTCTGTAATGTACACTATATAATAAAGCTATTGAAACAAAAGATTCTGATTTGATAAATCAACGCTGTTTGTTATCAAGTTTCATTTGACAGTTTTATTAAATTAGCATAAAGAGAAATAAAGATATGGATAGTTTATTCCAGCTTTATAGATAGATATTTTTTAACTGTTTTTATAAATAAGTGTAATAGCCACTTAATAATTACACTTTCCACCACCAGAATTTGTGATATGTACACCCTGACGCCCAACCCATTTGTTGCATACAATGACTTTTAATGTTCTTTTATTTCTATATTTTGTTTTTCCCTTTTAGCTACCTTTTTTTCCACATTCTAGCTACTCATGTTTGTAAGCCATTCAGGCATACTGAACTTAGAACAGTATTGGAGATTGAGTAATGCTAAATCTTTTTGCATTTTTTTTTTTTTTTTTGCATCAGTAGTGTTCCCTGGGTTATCACTGAAGTTAAAGTCTATTCAACTATATTTATCTATAGATTCTCACAAAGGTTGACCCAGGCCATGGTGTTTTTTTATTACATGTGCATTATAAAAGAGGTTTACTTATATTTAGTTGTGTTTGAACCTAGAAGTTTCTCCTTACATTGCAATAGTTTTAGGCACTTGCTATATTTACATATTGGAGCATTCTATAGACTGGAAATCGAGCTTGTGTCCCTAGATACTAACATAAGCTGATCTATGACATGGGCTCTGTGCTATATCATACATCAATTGTTTTATATTCATAGCAGTTCTTTATGTTGTTATTGTATTCCAGTAATAAAAGGTTACATCTTTTCATGCCTTAAAGGTTATTTTGGTACTTGGCATTTACAGCCAATCCAATAAAAGACTGCTAGTACTGCCTAGCTTGGAGCATTTTTTCTATAAAGTACCATATCCTATACAACATTTTAATGAGAATGACACACATTATTCAGGGCTGAAAGGTCTGGATGCATAGGATAGGGTATGGGGCACATACAGCATAAGAATGAACATCTGTGATAATAGATGAAAGGATAGACACTTCATTCACCCACATGAGGTAAAACATTTTCATGTCCAGTTGAGTCCATGTCCATGGGAACTTTTTCTTAGATAAATTAATTGTCATTCACTGCAGCCAGGTTTGTCATTCAGGGATTTCTGCCAACCAGCAACAGAAAAAGCAGAAACTCTACTATGGCAATACATTCTGATCAAGAACACTTGTCAACACACCTCAGTCTATGTGCATCTGTAAAGGGAATTACAGGCCACGGAAATGTATGATATTTTTAGATACTCAGATTAGTTATATTTAGAAATGCATTTCATTGTTACAGAATTGTCTTTTTAATGTGTATATATATGTCTGGAGTTCAGCTTTAATGATGCATGAAATTATTCATAATTATTATATTTTATGAAAAATGATACATGGGCATTTCTGCTGACCAGGCACCATGTGTTTCACTAAAGCAAAGGTGCCCATTTCCCTATTTCAGAGGAAAACAGCCTAGAATTTCACAGGTAAAAGCAGTGTAAGGAAGAAAGCTCTGCCATGTAAAGTCTGTACGGCAATAGACTGTTTGTTTTTTCAACAGTGTTTCTGGGGAAAACAAAACATGTGCAGACAATACAGACAAGTATTTGCATATGTATTCACTCAGATTTCACACATTTCAGGTCTTCAGGGAACACCTGCTATAATTACTATATTGTTTATAGTCACCCTTACACATAGTCAAAAAGATCATTGGTGTCACTTAAACTTACCTAAGGGACACAAACTGCTCATTGTCAAGGAACCCTCCGGAGAAACGTTGTCCATAACTGCCACAAAACATGCTGGGTTTTTTTTGTTGCCCTAAAAATGTGAATTCTTGTTGACAACAATCCTTAATCAATTGCTGTTGGTGGTACTTGTGACCCTACTTGAATCCCACGAGTTTGATTTGTATATTATTTAATTGTTTGCCTTTTATCCCTCTGTGTTGCAGGTATCAGCCATTCAGGTGAAATGTTTCCATGAAATTATTTCAATTGGCCACAAAGTCTATCGCTCCTATGAGTTGCCATGGTTCAGAACTCTCAGCTGGTAAGTAATCAGATGTTGACTGTACCACGGTACTATTGTTTATATGCTGCATGTCAAAAACATAATTGTATTAATAATATATGAGCATTTTTAATATAATCTTTATTCTTTGAACTACCAAACTTTAACGGTGTATGATACCTTTAATATTTTTAATGCAACTCATAATTTATTTTGTATAAGGGAATATATCTCCCTCCTCTCTTCTCTCTCTCTTCTCTTGCTCTCTTTTCTCTCTCTGGATTTGATTTATTAAGGCACTCCAAGGCTTGACAGGATACACTTTCATCAGTGAAGCTGGGTTAACCAGCAAACCTGGAATGGATTTCTTCAATGTCATTTACTATTTGTAAGCAAATGTTTTGATTCCTGGACCAGATCTATTCCAAGTTTGCTGAATCACCCAGCGTCAATGAGGAAAATATCCTCTTCAGACTTGGAGAGCTTTAATAAATCAGGCTCTCTGTTCGAATTTATAAACTACAGCAGCTTTTATCCTGCAAAAAATCTTTAATTAATAATTAATTTTCTTTGTGTTTTTGAAGTAATTGACTCTGCTTTGAAGGAATGGAATGCTTCATCCAGCTCCCTTATTCCATTTTGCAATCAAATTAGGCCACATCACAGTATGATTTAGATAGAAACTTTTTTTTTTTAAACAGTTACATGTAAATCCTGTTTTCCTACTCCTGTTTGGGTGAGACTTGGCACTTGCCTTTGTTTTTAAGAAGGCGGAAAACAGGCAAGTATTTGGATTCAGGCTGCGTTCAAGCCTCAATCTGAGAATTTACTAACAGCGTGGATCTCACCAACCTCTCATATTTCTAAACACTTCTTAAAGAAAAACGAAATTTTAATGGAAAAACAAGAAAATGTTTTAAAATAATCACTAAACATAAGCTAATACTTTACAATAATAAACACTGGTGTGTTTTGTCAGATGTCCATGTTTCATTCATTGTACTGTTCATTTATTTGACCAGTTTGGTGTAAAAATAAGTCCTTTTGAAGTGTTATTGTTTGTAATTGTATTTTTATCAAGATTCACACAACCCTACTACAAAGCACAGCTTGTCAGGCAACCATATGTGTTATGAGGACAGCCTGGAAAATCTCCTGTCTGTAATAGGAGTGAAGGAGTGGTATCAGTCTAATAACATCATCTCATTGCTCTATCCTTCTGTCAGCATGTGTTGTAGTCTGTACAGGGGATTACAAGTGTGTAAGATCAAGGCAAATTCATTGTAATATATTGCCTTGATTACATATACAGTTTTGTCTGCATGTAAACAAACTCCTGACCACTATGGCAGCCTTGGAGTTTATTTACACTGAGCTCCCCAGCTATGTAGTAGAATTGACTTTTTTTTTTTCATACATCTACCTGATGACTTGATGCAGCCCCCATGTGATGATGTCCACTCCTTGCTATAACATTAAAAAATAGGATAACAAAAATTCAAGTTTAAATATTAAAAAAAGTAAAAAAAGAAAAATTGTACAAGCCCCCTGAATCTATATAGGCATGTGAATGATTTTCTAGAGTATATGAAAAAAATAAAAAGTAGCAATAAAAGTGTTAAAATACATTAAAACACACCTAAAAATTGCTTAATGTCACCATGCCATCCTTTTTACTGGGCTGGAAGGCCATGGTTTCCATCTTCCTTTTATTTTAGAATCTTTTATATCTTGCTGATTCCAACATCCCCTGCTGAATACTGGGGTTCTACCCCTACTGGCTGCCATGTCAGCTATGGGGGCCACTAGCAGTCAATAGACTGGACTTAGCAGCCTGCAGGCAGAAGTAGGGGACACTGGCATCTGTCACACCCAGGTACCTGCATGCCCGGCAAAGATAGGAGTCCCTGCATTACAGACTGGTGGGATCTTTAATTGCAGGGTGTCTTGTTTAAAGACATGGTGTGTTTATTGGAATAGTATTTGCAAACATTGGATTTTTTTTATATATTAACATGAAGTTTGGCTATAATGTTTTTTTTTTTTTAATTGTTATGGTATGTCTGGCAAAATGTATTTCTATGTAAATCGGAATCATTCTTTGTAAGCAGTTGTGTTTTACTTGCAGGTACTTTCTCTTGTGTGTTAACTATTTTTTCTATGGGGAGACCTTGGCAGACTATTTTGCCACCTTGGTTCAGAGAGAAGAGTCCCTTCAGTTCCTCATTCGATATCACCGATTTATATCATTTGCACTTTATGTTGTAGGTAAGTTTGAGAGTCATGCTTCTCACCTAGCAGAAATGAGAGTGTCTTTATTAGCTTGTATAAAGAGAATGCTAGTAATGCCAGTAATTCAGGGCCTTCTTATTAAAAACCCAGGCAATTCAAACATTTTTTGCTGAATATGTATGTTACCTGACATTAAAGTGCATTGCATTAAGGCAATGAGAAAGAACATAAGAACCAAAAAACAGTTATGGGTTCCCTTTTAATGCAGATCTGAAGACAAAGTAAAAATTATTATTATTATTTGTCTTACTTCACAGTATTTATATAGCGCCAACATATTATGCAGTGCTGTACAAAGCCCAAAGTCATGTTACTAGCTGTCCCTAGTCCCTAGGAGCTAACAATCTAATGTCCCTATGACAGTCATATGTCAATTTTGGGGGAAGCCAATTAACCTAACTGCATGTTTTTAGAATGTGGGAGGAAACCCGAGTACCCAGAGGAAACCCATGCAAACATAGGGAGAACCTGCAAACTCCGAGCAGATAGTGTCCTACCCTAAATAATTTACAGCACTGCGTAATATGTTGGGGCTACATAAATACTGTTTAATAAAAAAAAAATATTTTTGAACTTGGGTCCCATCGCTGCAAAGGCCAGAGTGCTAACCTCTGAGCCATGGTGCTGATCGTTACTTGACTTTTACAGAAAAACTTTTTTTGTTCTATGTGGTTTTCACTGTAAATTTGTACTGTATGCTCAGTTTAAATTGCTCAGGTTCATGACAAATTAAGCTTTGACAACATAAAATCATTGTTGTAAAGCTGGAGAATGCTGAATTATTATGGGGAATGTAGGTCTTTTTATATACACAGAGATCCTCCTTACAGACCCTGTTTTTAAAAGAAAAGATGGGAAAATGTCTTTCGTTAGAAGCAGATATGATTATCCAGACATCTTTAAATAATGTAGTAAAAGGCTCTTCTTTTAAAATGCAAGTGATTTTTCTGTATATTCTAACAGAAGTTTTCACTTTCCTAGTGTTCACTCGCAGTAGTTATTGTGCACACCCTTGTAATTTGGACAGTACGAAGTGCATTGTTCTCCGGGAGTGTTTGTATTGCAGATTTTTTTTTTTTTATTGATTTTGTTCTGGTTTTGGCTTAAGTATGTCCTCAGAGCAAAAGTGTGTCTCATTGCTAGAGTATAAATGTAAATATTACCATTGGTATAACCTTTTACATTTATTTCTTGAACTTGTTTCACTTATTGCGTTAAAGCTAACTAAACAAAATGGAATATGTTGCAGTTTACCGGTATATATGTTGGCTGCTCTGGCCTCCTTTATTGTCACACGGTAATTCCACCAGTGAGATTCCACTTGAATGCTCTCCCTTCTGTTTCAGTACAACAGAAAGAAAAAAATGGACCATGGAACTCCATCCTTCTTCTGGTGTTCATCTGGTGTTCACAGACTGGTGTAGTTCTATAGTTCTCTGAGCTCCCTGAGGACAAAATAATTGATTACAGGCATGCAGAAGCATGGAGCATAGGAAGTTATCCGTTCACAAGATATTTAAATCCACAAACAGAGTTTAAGTAATCGAGAGTTTAGATATATTTTAGTATTTGCATGGCATTTATTCATGTCATGTCAGGTAATAATACATAAAACTGAAACACTTTTGTATGCTTTTGTATTATTACAGTTTAGTAACTAAGCCTCCCCTGTACATCTTTTCAGTTTAGAATCTTTATGGTTAATGTAAAATCAAGAATCCAATATAGCTTAGCTTCTGCTAGCAACCTAGGGCTAGTGACCTTGGTCATAAAGGTAGCGTGTACTTGGTAATTTGTGTTATGTTTTGTTTCCATTGGGTCTGCAATGTGCCATTTAAATGGAGTTCAGTATTTGGTTCTAATCCCATTCAGATACAGCACAAGGCAAGAGATATTTGTGAAAATATCATTTAGGGTCAGTGGAAAGCCAAATCGTGAATATTTCTAGAAATAAAATTCTGATCCCAAAAATACTTTCCCTCATTATACCTGGGCAGCTCTTATTTGGCAAAGCACCTCCATTTCCTGTGTCAAAACACCCATGAAACCTCCATTACTGGCAGGAGGTGTGGGTAAGCTTTATTACTACCACCAATTGTGAGATCAGTCTGGCATTTGTGTGTAAAGGGGACCTCTAGATACCTGAACTTTTTTATCTACTAGTCACATTAGGCTAACAACAACCATTACAGTTTCGTAGTGTCATCTCTTTTACCAGCAACTTTGCAATGCAAGAAGTGACTTAGGCAGTGCTTTAAATTTACATCCAGCCAGGTAACCGATCATTTACCACATAGTTATTGATAAGCCAGTACATGATAGGATCTTCATTGATAAGAAAACTATATCTAAATCAAGTCAAGCCAGTGCTTGACCTGAAAGCCCATCATCTCCTCTATAGTATATGTGTGTGGTTTTAAAATATATAACATTTTTACAATAGTTAACAAACTGCATGGTTTGGTATGATATACCAGACTGTCTGAGAGTATGGTTCTGATTTATTAAAGCTTTCCAAGGCTGAAGAAGATACACATTCATCAGTGAAGCTGAGTGATCCAACAAACCTGGAATTAATTTTAGTCATTTGCTATTTGTTAGCAAATGATTTTAATCCTGGACCAGGTCCATTTCCAGGTTTGCTGGATCACTCAACTTCACTGATAAAAAAAAGTGTCCTCACCAGCCTTGGAGAGCTTTATTAAATCAGGCCCAATGAGTTTAAAGGTGACCATACACTCTACAATCTTTAATACTAGAAAAATCTTTAGGTTTGTTTGAAAATAACCTATTTTTTATCATTTGTGTGATACCTGAGATTGCAGCCTGGCCATTCAGATATTTTCACCAATAAAAAGGAACAATAGCGGTATTGCTTCCTAGAGGGCGTTAAAGCTACATACACGTTTTAGATAATTGCTGCCCAGGACAAAATCCTGTGATCATCTCGTGTGGAGATCTAGCATGTATACTGTAGTCACCCTACATGATTTAGTAATTCACTACAGCAAATTGCTAAACAAGTAAGTGGGGACTACCAGTGTCCTAATATGTGAAAGTCATATGTTAAGTTTATTCTTCCCCCTCCCATAAATCTGAACAGCCCTGTAGTTTGTTCATTCTACTCTCACTGGAAACGATCAAAAAAGATTGTTTCCAGCAACAAAAATGTTCCCTCTGCACACAGCTTAAGGTCATTTGAGTTCATTTAGGCTGAAATCCCCATTAACTTTCACTGCGTGCAGTCCTTGTTGTTATTCATAACCTTTTAATATTCTTATGTACATGTTTTATTGTTATGTATCGTTTTTGTGCCAGTGTCAGAAATAATTCTATTTGTCTATTTGATTTAAGTGTTCCACTTCCTAGATGTTTGTGTTAATTAGTTACACAAGTTTGTAAAGTTTTTTGCATGTTTTTATTTTTCTGTCACACAGGTTTCTGCATGTTTGTTTTGAGTTTAGTGAAGAAGCAGTACCGTCTTCAGTTTTACATGGTGTGTATTGATTGTAAATGGTTTTAGTCAACATAAAATACAGGACCCCTTTATTGTGAACAATGAACATGTACAAAACCTGGATAGTTCCAGCTAAATAAAAGAGTAAAATGTATAAGCACAGGATAGCTTTACATACACCTATTTGTGGGCGGTGGATCCAGAGTTATCGACTGAATTAATATCCAAGTTTTGATTGTAGACTCAGTTCACCAAGGTGTACACAAGGATAACTATATTTATTTCCAACTACATGACTTATTCCAACTACAAAGACATATGTCTGCAAATGTTGAGTTTGTCTCATTCCTGCTATTTCTCCTATTGCTTTAATAACTGGCAGGCTTGCTAACCAATAGAAAGGCTTGGAAGGTAAAAGGGGCAATGCCAAACTCCACTACCAAAATTAGCCTAACTTTTGACAGGTTTACTGTAATCTGCACCAGTGCTGCAACTCTGTAAATCTAACATGTATGCATACATTTCCATGTCCATGGGTAATGTATTTTTAATGGATTGCTACTACTTTGCAACTAATGGTGAAGGGTTGGTGTATCTTTTAATGTAGTACATAATGGATCTGGCATAGCATTTGTTATACTAGTCAATGCTCTTTAGAAAAAGAAACAGGAATCTGATACAATGACATTTTCTTATTCACAATTGTATGATATGATGTCATTTGTAGTCATATCGATAACAGAATGGTTCATAAACCTAGTAACTAACATTAAAGTGGATTCTGTAAATCCAAATATTTAAAATCCTGGCATGTCACAATATGCAGCAACAGTATAATTTTTCAAGAAATCTTTTCCTTTAATCCCCTAAAATCTTTTCTATAGCTCTAATTCACTTTTTTTGCCTAGGCTGAGATGATAGTTAGTCTGCTTCAGGCAGGAGGGATCATTTACTTGGTCTCCTGCCCCCCAGTGATCAGACGGGTATTTTATTTAGGTCCCAAAGTGAGAGAATATAGCAAGAACTGAGCTCTGTTGTGCACAGCCAAGATCTGCACATGCCTACAGTTTGCATAGTTGTGTTCTTTTTAAGCCAGCAACACAGAAAGTACATGCCGAACCTGAATAGGGTCTTGGCAATGTTTGTGCCCTTCTTTTAGAGAGGAATGCATGGTATTGCGATCACATGCAGAAGAGATAATAAATACCTGTAAGAAATTCCATACACGTTGCCTAGCATGCTTACATTTACCAATGAAAGTGTTTCTTAATCTAAAGTCACTTTAACATCTGAAAGTAATTTTATTACACCAGACAGTCATTCATCAGCTCTCTGAAAGTTTTTTTCTATTATCTAATCATAACCTAGCCCATTTTACATGTTACAGATTCATAGTGAAGCTCCCTTCTCCTCCCCATTCTTGTGACAGAAGAACAGCCAAGCCTTTCTTTCCACATTAATGCAATCGGATAAATGGAATGCTGCCATATTTTCAGTATCAACATGCCCCGTGTTTCCTTAATATAATATCCTTAACTAAGCACAGTTTCATGTTAAGCTTCTCTGTTATAAAAACTATTTCTTTGGCCAAAAGTAGAAACATTTTTCTGTGTTCAGTAAATAACTGACATTTACTAGCATGCCGTTTGATTTTTGTGTTAGATTAGATAAGCATGATGTCTGCTGACAAAATTTTGACCTATCAACGTTAAGTGCAACGCTCCACAAATATGTCACATGTTCCATACATTTTAACAACAACTTTTTCTTAGTAGTGAAATTGTGTAAATACACTATAGAGTTACTTTCTCATCTGACATCACTTCTTGTTATGTATACCCTCCATATTCTTACATTAATATAGATACCCTGTTACAGATTATCAATGAAAACACTTGTAAAATCACACTTTTTAATATTTGTGCTGTGTGTTGATGGCAGCAGTTAAAGTAACATGCCGGCCAAATGACTTAACAAAACTAATATGTACTGTGCAAGCTGCTGAAAGAATTTGGGATCATGTGATGCACAGAGGGAAGTAATTACTTCCTTGCCTTATATTTACTTGTCAGTATGTACAAATAGCATAAGCAAGTCATAAGATCCAAATCATAAACAACAGGATCACACTGAAAGTATAAGAAATAATGGCACACAGAGCACAGTTTGATCTGCCTAAGATAAGAGGGGTCTTATGAATATTGAGTGCTGGTAACACATAAGAGAATACACATGTAGGGACATCACAATAAACATCAATTTGACATATTTAATACACAGGCTTTCATTTTACACTATGTATACTATACAAGCCAAATGTTTATTCATGCATTTTGTTTCCACTTTTGCTCATTGTGGTATTGTTGTCTCCATTAACAGTTTGGATGGACTCATGTCACTTTGCTGATCACTGTCACTCAGTCCCATCTTGTCATTCAAAATCTTTTTGAAGGAACGATCTGGTAAGGGTCTACATCAGTTTGCTTCATGATATGTTTTCATTGGTTCATGAACGTATTTGCTGTGTTTTGCATTTTCTTTGGCTGCCTTAATATTTAAATATATTTTGATTGCATTAATCTGCTGAGACATTTTACTATGTTTGTTAGTCCACACCTCTATTGTACATAGGATCCTCATTCCACTATACCATGTGTCCTCTGCTCTAGCTCTCGAAGGTCACATATAGGTCTGATTTTGGTTTACACCATTTCCTACTTCATATACTTTATTTCTGGCAGAGAGAGGCTAAAATGTGCACAGAACTTAACAGAACTTAACCCTGCTATGTTCGCCTGTCCTTATTCCCTCACAGGCGACAGCCATATTTGTCCTTTATTTCATCCCTGCGATCTGTGACCATTTTCAAGCTTTGTCTTTTAGTAGGTGTAGCAGCTCATCTGGCTGGTTGTTCCATGCCCATAAGCTTTGAAAATCAGGGTAAAGAAATGAGGCAAGATAAAGACTTATAACTATTTAAGCAATAACAAAAAAATTCCCCTTTTATTCATTGGATATGTATTTTCAGAGCTTTAAGAGTTAAGTATGCAGATGACAGAGCTTCTTTAATGCAATGTCGATAGCATTTTATCTATTCAGTTTTTTTGTTTAGTTATACGCTCTAATGTTATTTAATACTGTGGATATTGCAGAATCCCAAAATAACAAACAATGACATAAAATCTGCTTAGTGTAACGAATACTTTTCAGTATAAGCTGCCACAGCTGCAGTTTTATTTGGGTAGAGCAAAAGGAGACATGCACACTATACATTTTATTGTCTAGGTGTGTGCCTTGTATTGGTGCATTATGTATTCTAGCAGGACCATAGGACACTAAGGAGATATTCATCTTATAATTCCCCTTGACCCTTGGATGGGTAAACATAGTGACCATGTATTGCTTTTAGTGTATAGTTTTTTTTTCATCCAACTATAAATTTGCATTGTAGAAAGGTATTTTCCTATTACAATTTCTCTATTTTCTTAGTAAGTTAGTTGAATAAACTCTGTTTCATTTTCTGTTTTCAGTAAACATTTGCTCTAGAGAGATTACAGAAGATGGTAGTTTTATCAACTGACACATTGCAGTCTTTTTTTCGTTATGTTTTCCAACTATACAATACATTAGTTAACATGCATTTCTAGGCAAAACTTTTTTTTAGTTTTGGATAAAGCAGGAAAGGCTCGGGTCCTCTGTATCCCCATTACACAGAAGCTATTCACACTGCTGGGCATGTTCACTAAAAAAATAAAGTTTGGGGAAATCCAAATTTTAGAGGTGATCTTCCAGTGGAGATACTTGTACTGGGGACAACTGTACAAGAGGTTTCTGGGAAAAGAAGTCAGGAAACATTTCCCAATGGTACACCAAATAGAAAGGTTCTACATATATAGTGCAAAGACATATTTTTATTAAAGTTATTATATTATATTTTTATTATTATAAAAAAAACTAAACCCCACTAAACTCATCTGTTCCAGAGAGCCACCATCTTCCTTCCTTCCTTTTCTTCTTAGTTGTGATCTTCAGCCATTTTCAATAGTGGGGCCCAGGTGATGTTAATTTTTTCAGTCCCTGCCCACTGCAGGGGAAGCCAGGATTGCAACCAACACTTAGCTGCACATGCACAGCTTATTATTATTATTATTACACAGTATTTTCTTAAACGCCAACATATTACGCAGCGCTGTACAAAGTCTATAATCATGTCACTAGCTGCCCCTCAAAGGGTTTCACAATCTAATGTCCCCACCTCTAAGGGGGGAAGTCAATTAACCTAACTGCATGTTTTTGGAATGTGGGAGTAAACCAGAGTACCCTGAGGAAACCCACGCAAACTCCATGCAGATGTCCTAGCCGAGATTTGAACCTGGGACCTAGTGCTGCAAAGGCCAGAGTGCTAACCTCTGAGCCACTGTGCTGCCTTTAGCTTAGCAATTTTGACCCAGGAGCAACCAGGCAGGTAAGAATGCTTTTTGCAGAAGGTATATTTTCCCTTTTCTGTAAAAAAAAACCAGCCTGACCACACATTTTTTAAGCCACGTTAAACACAAGAATATACTTAAAACTAGTGCAATAGTTATAGGTATTGTAATGTTGACTGGAAAAGTAGCCTTCAATGAATGCTTGTGTACTAAATAAAGCAAGGAACATGTTTGCTGTGCCTCACAATTTGATTTTTTATTTCTCCTTTGTAAATTGCCCTAATAGCTTGATACTATTTCCCAGTACCACTGGATTTGAATCTCAAATATAGTAGTAAACAATAAATTTGAATATATTTATTTATAAATTTTATTTCGCCTAACATTAAGGCTCAGTTCAGCCATTAAAAAAATTGGGGTGAGCTGCTGAGTGTCATCTGCTGTCAAATGTTTACAAGCTGGTTCATTAAGCACCAGCATAGTGGTTGTGGCAGATGGCAAGTACCAGCCGCAAGAAGCCATCTAGGATCCACTGTTCCCGCTACAAATCTGAATTTATCCTTAAGGTTCTCTGCATTGCTACATTTTGGAAGTAACTGATTCCTGAAGTGTACCTGCCATCAAGTAACATAGAAATCTAGTTGGTAGTTGTATGTGGTAAATTGACTACAATTTGTGTCATTGCCTAACCATTGTATTTTATGTTTCATAGGTTTTTAGTTCCAGTGTCCATTGTTATCTGTAATGATATAATGGCTTATATGTTTGGATTCTTCTTTGGCAGAACACCTTTAATAAAGGTAAGCAGAAAATCAGTAGTAACAGTAGTGTACATGCACAACACAGGTATCCCATAAAAATACTTGCTGAACTTCCAGAAATGGCCTGTGCCCCTAAATCCAATTGGGCTGACAATAAGCAGCATTTGGGGACTGAAATTACTAGGTAGCTTTTACAAACCTACCTAACAGTTTTTGTTTTAGGTGCAGTTTTTAGTAAGTCAGACACTACCCTGCCAAATGAAGCTAACCTATTCCAAGACAACTAGGCATATCCAGGGGCTGGTTGCTGTATATGAATTGCTAGACTGTTACTGTGAGGTGTGTTTTGGGCAATATGTGGCTTATGAAGGTGGTGCTGGGTCTTCTCCAGGAATCGGCATGCTTCCAAGAAGTTCTCCATATTATATTGTAGAATACAGTATGGGATTGCCTCAGTGATACTAGTCAATAGATGCTCATTGCAGATTTATGTTTCTTAGGGGCTCTCAGGTGTGTACCAGGCATGCTTTGTTAGTGACTAATAAATTAAATACATTACTTTAAAATTCCATATCACCTGTAAGAACTGTGTAATAGGAGATATCATTTGTAATTAACTCTGCTCCACACTTCTCCAAGAGCTCCCTAATCCAGATAAAAGATAGTGATGATTGTATTTAATGTGCAGAAATCTTATACTGTCCTATTCAGCTTGCTCCTACTTTCTGCTCATTTAAAAGAGCGCTCTAAGCCCATTTTTTCAAACTTGCCTACCCGTCTTCTTCTGTCATTTGAAACCACCACTACTTCCCACCACTACATATCTCCCATCCTATTGTGTGTGAAATTCCCCCACCTACTAGATTGTAAGCTCTTCGGGGCAGGGTCCTCTCCTACTGTATCACTGTCTGTATTAGTCTGTCATTTGCAATCCCTATTTAATATACAGTTCTGCGTAATATGTTGGCGCTATATAATATTTCATGACCAATAAGCCACAGTATTCACTATCTGGAACTATGTCAGTTATATATAGCTACTTTTAGGTGTATTTAACAAATGTACTAATACACCAATAACGTTTCTTTTTTTTCTACTAGTTGTCACCCAAAAAGACTTGGGAAGGTTTTATTGGTGGATTCTTCCTGACCATAATATTTGGATTTATTGTAAGTAGTTTTCATTTCCTCCTTTTTTTTCAAGTCATTTACCTGGGGGGTTTTATGATTTCCTTATTCATTAGTATTTTGTATTTATAATGCTATAAGTATATTAAATCTCCTAAAGGATGAGAGTACCCATTAGTTAGACAGGAAAGTTGTTTCCCATTATCTTGTTGCAATAAAATATACTAAATATTTGATGTATATAAATAAATATAAATGATATATAATATATATGATACTATACATACATATTTTCTTCATACATAGTTCTGAGTGTACCAGAGGGCCTATCTGGTTGCAGTCCTGCAGACAGATAGGCTGGACAAGCCCTCTGGTCCCTGTACTCACAATATTGCATTGGTCCATTATGTATTTACAATCTCCATTTATTGCTAACATAATGCATTGAGATACCAATAAGAGTGTAAGTATTCTTATTCAAGTCGATGAACAGGGTTAAAGAATCCATTGCTGTATCTCGTCCCCAAATCTTCACCAGATATTTCACGGAAATAAACTCGCCCAGTACACTTGTGCACTGACACGATGATGTCAGCAACAAAATGCTTAGAAACTGTGTGCAGGACATTTGTGGGAGTGGGCAAGAGTTGTTTGCATAAATTAATAAAAATATTTGTATGCAACACACCTATGAATTTACTGAGCTAAAAAAAAGAAAAAGTACAAAACAGTTATATATATTTCCATTGAATCAAGGATCCCGAGCTTTAGTCCCCATGGGCCACTTGCAGGGCAGATTTTAGTATAAACACCAATATTTATTTTTAATTCTTCATTTACTGCTGTCCATTAAAGAATTATTAAAGTTTTTATGGATACTGGCTCTATAGGATGAGTTGGAGACCCCTTCTATATAAATAAGCACATTTTCTGACACTACCCATCTTGCCCCAGATACATACCTCTATCCTTGTAAAATATTTTTTGCAGTGGCCATACCTACTCTTAGACGTCTATGCAGGCTATATCCCACGGGGTCACAGTTTTCCTGATCATTTCTTATTAAATAATTTTAAATCTATTGAAGCAGTTTTTATTTTTGTTATCCCTTTATTTCTTGTTTTGCAGTTTTCCTACATATTATCTCAGTTCCAGTTTTTTGTTTGCCCCGTGGAATATAACAATGAATCAAACAGCTTCTCTACCAGCTGTGAACCATCTGCAATCTTCAGGCTGCATGACTACACCGTCCCTCTATTTCTACAGTCATTACTGGGATGGGTAGGTATTCTGTGGTTTCAGAACAAGCAGAAACAATATAGAGAAACCTGAATTTTTATGTTTGAAGAAGCAAAGGTGCGCCCTGCAAACGGGTGAACGTTTCCTCACCATAGCAACATGTTCATGAGATCCAGTTCAGTGAATTAATTAATGACTGTGTTAAATGATGTCATGACTCCTACCTCATTATATAAACAGACTCTTTCACTCAATTTGTGCCAGGATTTCCAGAAGCCTGTGGCCTTAATTAAACAGGCAATTTTCAATAAACACCTCCAAGTTACTAGAATGTAACATTTCTGTTCCTCATTAATTTTTACATATGTACAGAGTTGACTGCTTTTATCAGGTTTAATGTATTAAAACAGAACTAAAGTGAAAATAAAAAAAAAGCACACTTACCTTTAATCTCGCAGATCCCTTCATGGCGTTGGACCTTCCCTCGATGGTGCTTGACCTTTTCCCGATTCGGTCCTGCATTGTCCTAGAACTATTCTTAGTCTCGGTGGCGAGCAAGCACCAGGCGCCGCCATCTGCGTATGCATGATATCAGCATCTCTTTCCCCATATTGTAAAAATGCCCCTTCTGCACATGCAGCCAGAGCCTGTGCACTCATTTGTGGCAATCAAGACTTAAAGGGACAGTGCTGCACCCCTTTTTAAAAAAACAAAACAAAAAGGGTGTTGCACTTTAAAAAATCAATTACATTTTTTCTTATAAGTATAAGGGTTGTCTACCTTTTTTATGTAAAGTAAAAATGTTGAGTTTAGGTCCACTCTAAGTTATGCACATGAAACGCATACAGTACACACGATTCTCATATCAAGTGATCATAGAGTCTTTTTAAACCCAAAAACAGTGGCTTATCAGTCTAGTCAGTATTTCACCTGATAATGTTTTTCATTTTTGAACTCATTCCTCATTACTCTTTATAGAGACATTCATTGTCCATCTCCATAACAGGCAGGTAAAGCGCATTAGTAGTTTACACAAATAAGATAACATTGTTTTACATATCCAGATCCGATTACTGGAAGTGATAACATTGCTCCATTTCTGGCATTATCAAACAATGTTTCTGTTCTTGTTGATAATTTTTTTTTACATGTACCAATGTAGCAACCAGATACAATGACTAGTAAGGTGCATATAGTGTATTAAATTCCATTCTTGTGCTTAGTTATCCTCATATATTGAAGTGCCTTAAATAACTGTCATAAATAACTTTTGCCCATGGCACATGTAGGTGTTACTCCCAGTTATATTATAATGGAAAAGCTTTATTTGTGGTTCTAATCTGATATATAAAAGCAGGGGGGCATATTTTTTAATGTAGGCTTAATATTCTATGTGCAAATCTTTTCAGTAGGTATTTCTTATTATCAAGTATTTTTATCAGTAGCATATAGATATAGAATGTAAGTTAATAATTTCTGCCTTCCAGAAAACAGTCCAGATGTATCCATTCCAGATTCATAGCATCGCTCTCTCCACATTCGGATCATTAATTGGACCATTTGGAGGATTCTTTGCCAGCGGCTTTAAAAGAGCTTTTAAAATTAAGGTGAGTTCTGCATTGGTAAAGTTTGCAATATGGAAATGTATTAGTATGTATTTCTTGTTTTCATCTTTTCTTAATATTGGGTGATGATAGACTACCAATATACAGAAACAAGCACTAATATGTTTGCATTATTATTGTTCTGTCATTATTATCTGTTTTAGAGCCTTTGTCAACAGGCTTTGTGCTTTGGTCGAAGGAAATAATTTGAGATGTTTCTGACAACATTCAGAATTCATTGACAGGGTCATGTGACCTACTGTACAGTTGACCTCCTTTTGACCTGAATTCCCAATCACATGTAGTGAAGTAAACAAAAGCTTGTTGACACAGATTCAGTTTGGGACAAGGTGCATCCAACTTCCATCCAGCTAAGTTTGAATTACAAAGATTTATGTTCTCTTTAATAACGTTTCTCTTGGGATAGAAAAAAAATTAACTTATTTTGGACCAGTTTTAGGCCCACTTCCCCTATGATTGGTATACCAAATACATCTTTTAAATTATAATTCGACGCACTCTAGACGATTGCTGGCACCAGAATAAATGTGTTTACTTGCATTGCATTGGCGCATATTCTAAAAATGTTGAGTTTTTAAAAAAATGGCACTTACCGTATTTTTCGGACCATAAGACGCACTTTTTTTCCCCCTAAAGTGGGGGGAAAATCAGGGTGCGTCTTATGGTCCGAATGCATATTTTTTTACTTACCTGTATCCCCGCCGGTCCCCGCAGCCAGTGTCCTCTTCCTGTGTCCC